>NW_027526203.1:174137008-174387008 GCF_048455015.1 Haemaphysalis longicornis
AATCGTGGAAGTGGTCTGAACAGAACCTCACATTTGCTAAATGACCTTAATGAAGTTCAAATCGGTTGTGGTCACTGTTCAATTGGAGCAAAAATGAAGTTCATCGGGGGCGTGGGTGTCTCGAGCAAAAAAAATGTTTGTCTTTCATTCCCGCTACCTTTGCGCCTTCCACGGCTGGGCTGCAGATCAAAGACAAATGTATCTCAGGTACTACCTAAGAAATAATTCTTGCACTTTTTAACTGCGTCAAAAATCCCATAAAGAATGCCATATCTTAGTACTTACATCGAATTTGCTGTTTCTGTCGTGTCAATTGTATTTCGAGAATATCTGGTACGTAAGCCGAAGTCGGTAATAATTTGAAGTGGCCTTGCTCTTCAAAATTGTCATGGCTGAGACACCTGAGTGATATAAATGTGTGGCTCATGATTCTTTTCTTATTTTTTTGAAAGCTCAACCTGTTCGTGGGCCGTTTCTTCGTTGTAACCAAGCATTTATATTCGTATACTTTCACCTATGATTGTTCAGTGTGAGAATAGAAAAACACGTGCTCATTATATTTTAAGAGCACGATATTCCGCCGTGGTGGGAGGAATTCTTTCTCAAGTGTGCTTGTGACAAGCCTTAAAGGGGTAATGAAATACCTTCCGCCGATGCATGGATGTACATGTAACCGAATAAAGCAATGTATTAGCAATCTCCTCCCGCAAGAATTTTGTTAGAGCGATGAGTATTAACTGAGAAATTGTAAATCAAAAACCGCGCATTATCGCCGCGCTGCGTTTCCTCCTCCTTTCAACTTACTCTCCGCTGTTGACGACGCGCGAGCCTTCCCTCCCATGATTCTGCGGTCCTCAGAGGTGACGTACTTCCGCTATTGCGCTGCTCAGACTGTCGTCTGCTACGGGCAAGCTTTGTTGACACCATGAATCCCGCACTCCGCTCAAGGCTGGAAAAGCGAACGAAAAATCTGGCCGCATGTGTGCGACGGCCTGGCTTTACCCTTTCGCGGTGTACGTTGCTGCAGTTGCTATCGGCGGCGAACTCACAGCCGCACGGGGAGGATCGTGTGCTCGTTCTCTTTGATGCACCGCGCACTGTTTATACAAAAAGCGCCGTATCAGATGTGGCCCCGCTGGTGCCGGGTCTTATGTTGCGGCGGTGGTAATTCCTGCCGGCGGCATGTGAAAAAGTCAACTAAAGGCCTCCATGACGAAAACTTTAGAGGGGGATGCTGAATTTCCCGTGGGAAAGCTGTGGTGGGAAGCGCCACGCGCCTTGCAGCTCAACCAGCCCCGTCCGCAGCGCCTCTGATGCTGATTGTGGCAGGATGCCCGTAGGGATTGGCCAACCAAAGAATCCATCACGAGGAATTTGTTCGAGTCAAACCCTGCCGTAACCGGCATGTAGTAAGTGAAACGATCCTGGCCAATCCCCCAAGTGGGTATGCGCCGCAAACTGCGCAGGAGGCCGCCTGGTTCTTGCTGCGGCAGGAAACTAAACATCCCCCTCGCGAGGGGCACGATCAAATGCAGAGCATTTCCGGGGGCGCACGACGTTAAGTAGTTTGCGTTACGTTAATGTTGTTGCACTTGTTGCTGTTGGTTGTTGTATTGTAATCAAATGAGGAGACGTAATTACGTGGTCACGTGACATCATTTATTAGCAGGTGGGTATGATTATTGTGGCGCAGTGGGAAGAGCACCATGTACCTCGCGTTCCGCCCACAGGTAGTGAATGCGTTGTATCAGCAGCTTCTTGACGTAGTTTGAATGAGTCAAGGATATAAGGCGCGTTCGTAGCCCTCCATTCTGTGTCGGCTTTGTGGCGCAGTGGGTAGAGCACCATGTACCTTGCGTTCCGCCCGCAGGGTCGTGGGATCGAAACCAGGCGCCGGTAAGTATTATTTTTTTACATAGTGTAGGGGGAGGGGTGCGGACTACGATGGACAACTAGAACGGGTGACATCGTGAGTTAAAGAAATGCTTTGCATTTAAAAGACATTTTAAACCGATACAGAACCCGTGCACAAAACGCTTCAATCATGTGACCAGTTCAGCTTGGGGCGACGCGTGGTGGAGAGCGGCAACGTTGGCAAAACATTCTCCGCCGCGGCTCTGAGCTTTCTAGCGCTGAAGCGAGCGCCATTTCTTTGACAATCTCAAACATCGGTTGCCTTGGCAACAAGGCACAAACCGTTTAGAAATCAGTTACGGTTCCGTGATCCCGGTTCAGCTTGGGGCCCCACCTCGAGACATGTGGGCACTGCAGGCGTACCACTCACTCCCATTGGGAACTGCGAGATGCGTTTGGCATTACAGGAGGCGATGATGTGTGTGTGTGTTGTGGACGCCTTTGTTTCGCGATGAAATGCGACGCTGTGCTTCTGCGGGTGTTTAGTGCTTCCCATGGTCTGGATTATTTTTCTCGAGCGACGTACGACTCAACCTCGCATGGGGTATGTGCAGTGTGCGTGGCTAAAAGCCATCTCGGCTTGTGCGCCATAGTTGACTTGCTGTTCGTCCCCGCAAACCGCGCGCGAGGTGAGTGGCGAATTTACGACGGGCAGGAGGAGGCAACCCATCGTCTGTCAATCGCTGTTCAGACTTGCAACGCATGTTGTGACGTTGTGTTCGTTCGAAACGCATCTATGGATTGTTTTGAAGTTGAATAAAAAGGTGTGCGTCAAATTCGGGCATTCGGCTCAGGGCGTTCTCTGCGATTGCACGAAAGAAGTGCCACGGGGCTTCAACGCTTTCTTCATGGAACGTACTCAGGTAAGAGAATATTCATATCGTGTTATGGCCGTGTTGCATTCAATACAAACGGTTAAGCGTTTGTTTACACTTGTTTTGTTTGCCGTAAAATGCCCAAGCGCTCCGGCACTACGCTGGCAAATCAGCCGGCCAGCCGACGCTGAGCAGACGACTCATTTCTTTGCCGGAAGTGCGCGAAAAAGTCGCCCAATATCAGGATGTCTAGCTCATGACGAACATCTGGGAATCGATGACGTAGACATGTGAAGATGGCGGCGTCCAAAAACACGAAGGGAAGGGTGACAAAAAAGAGACAAACTTTGCAACAAAAGTGTGAGCTTTCCGCTGCGCGTAAAAGAGTAATACTTCGCACAGATAACGTTGACGACCCAATCTAACGATTGCGCTAGTTCATTTAGTGTGCTCAAAACGCCTTTCAGGGCCCCTTTAAAATGCTTTGGTGTTCGGTGCACCAATTTTATTTCAAATAAGATAGTTTTTTTTTGGACCACCTCAACGTGAAAACTACAATTTGCCTTTCCGTCAGTCCATCCATCCGTCCGTCCGTCCGTCCGTCCGTCCGTCCGTCCGTTCGTCTGTCCGTCCGTCCGTCCGTCTGTCTGCCTGTCTGTCTGTCTGCCTGTCTGTCTGCCTGTCCATCCGTCCTTTCGTCCATCCGTCTGTCCGTCCGTCCGTCCGTCTGTCTGTCTGTCTGTCTGTCTGTCTGTCTGTCTGTCCGTCCATCCGTCCTTCCGTCCGTGTCTGTCTGTCTGTCTGTCTGTCTGTATGACCGTGCGCCCGTCCGTCTGTCTGTCTGTCCTTCCGTCCGTTCGTCCGTCCATCCGTCAAACTGTCTGTCTGTCTGTCTGTCTGTCTGTCTGTCTGTCTGTCTGTCTGTCTGTCTGTCCGTCCACCCACCCATCCGCCCGTCTGTCTGTCTGTCTGTCTCTCCATTCATCCATCCGTCAGTACGCCTGGCGGTCCGTCCGTCCGTCCATCCATCCCTCTGTCTGTCCATCCATCCGTCTGCCTGTCCGTCTCTCCATCCGTCAGTCCGTCCGTGTGTCTGTCCATCCGTTCGTCTGTCTGTCTGCCTGTCCGTCCGTATGTACTTCCGTCCGTCCGTCTGTCTGTCTGTTTGTCTGTCTGTCTGTCTGTCTGTCTGTCTGTCCGTCGGTCTGTCTGTCCGTCCGGCCGTCCGTTCGTCTGTCTGTATGTCAGTCCGTCTGTCAATCTGTATGTCGGTCCATCTCTCTGTCTGTCTATCTATCTGTCTGTCCATCCGTGCGTCCGTCTATCTGTCTGTCTGTCTGTCTATCTGTCTGTCTGTCTGTCCGTCCATCCGTCCGTCCGTCAGTCCGTCCGTCCGTCCGTCTGTCTGTCTGTCTGTCCATCCACGCGTCTGTCTGTCTGTCTGTCCCTCCGTCCGTCCATCCGTGTCTGTCTGTCTGTCTGTCTGTCTGTCTGTCTGTCTGTCCATCCTTCCGTCCATCCGTCTGTCTGTTTCGCCCCTCGCCGAACGTTCGTAAGGAATGTGGCCGTTCCCACACGGAACCAGAAGGCGAGGATACCGCATTTTGTGTCGCATGTAAGGAGGTGGGTCCCCTTGCTGTGAATAACGTTCACCCTTTCTGGCTCCTTAAATCTGAGACGAAATCTTCACAAAATGACTAGAAGATCCGAAAAAAATCCGCCCCCGGCATCCCGATGCGCCCTGGTGCCAGCAGTGTTTCATGGGTATCTACTGTCGATGTTCGCAGCAGGTGAAAGTTACACTCTCCTCCAGGTGCTCTAACGGACACTCATCCAGCCTAGCACAAAATGAGACTAGAGCAGGAAAGAAGATTGACGACGGGAGAGCCGTTAGACTTCAAATGATAATTTACAAAACAAAAAATTGAAAAGTAAACTCGCCGAGACTGAAAATAAAACACGCTTATACGCACACAAAATTACAATGCGAGCTTTTTTTAATACGCAAGTTTCTCTGTCGACAAATGTAGCGAAGGAAGTACAACGGTACAATTAGTTGCAGTCCACTAAGGAGGAGCATTACTATCGGGTGGGAGGGGGGCAAGAGATCTGGCAGATCACTGCCGCCGCTGCACGTGCACACCAGTATGCAATGTTCGGAAGCACTAACGTAATTCGCACCTGCTGTACACAAATCGATGCAGATATATTCCAAGCGTACGAAACTAGCAATGAGGATGAAAGATGTGCAAGCACCCCTTTGCGGGCTTTGCAGACAAGGAAACTTGGTTATCTTAATTTCGCATATCTAATCTGATTTACGCAGAAGAGGGTATTTTGGTCTGGGTGAGTTTACGTTTTAATGTTTTGTTTTGTAAAATATGAGTTGGTGTCTAGCGCCTCTTCCGTCCGCATTCTCCTCTTGTGCGGTAGTCTTACCTTTGCGCCAAGAAAACATGCATACGTTATCATAAACTAACTTGCCCAACTTTCCGCTCTGATTAAGAATCAGCGATGGCTGATGATGAATGCCCAGCAATAAAAAAGGATCTTCAGGAGCTTTCTCAGCTGAAGAATTTGTGGAAAGAACTCGGCTCCATCCGCAAAGCCACGACCCGTAAGCATTGGGCCTCGCTGCCTCCCACAAATATTCTGTACGGTGTAGCCGATAACGTGCTTCCCTCCAAGTCTGACGCTCTATCCTCCTCCACATATGGCGCCTCCTTTACATACGATACTGGACAGATGCTCCGCAACGCGACGCGCCGCTGAAAATTTCAAAGTTCAAAAGAATGGCACAAAAGACCTTTAGCGTGACTGCTCTATGAAGGCAATTCAATCCGCTCCAAGCAGATAATTCAAGAAGTGACGCAACAAATGAAGCAGTTTCCTCAGATGGTTACCTCTCAGGACACTGAACGCGAAAGAAACAAGCCCTACACTCTCATCCTGGTAACCTATAACGTAATCTCTAAACGGAAGTAACTTGTACCATAAAGGTTACAATGGAGCTAATTTCATATTTTCTTTATCGCAGTCCATTCTAAGGGTTACAGGCGCGAAGTGAAAAATGGTATAAGGGTTACATCAGCGATTTATAGGTTACTTCAACAAAATCTGACATGTAACCTCTACGTTGTAACCTATAGAACGCCCGGTAACCCATAAGAGATACTTATCGCGCCATCTCGCCGGGCGACCTGTGATTTCTCCGTTGCATGACGGGATATAGAGAAATGGTGGCGCCCGCAGGCCCGGTGGTCGCGTTTTCGCGCCACTCGAGCCTTTTCACCGCTGTGATTCCCCTACGATGAAGCGAGGATTGCTGTTAGAAGACTTGTTGGTCGGCGTGCGTCACGGAGGCCGCGGCGAGCCCGTTTGTGACTGGCAGCGCTACACGACCCGTTCTTCTACGACCATCAAGCCCGCATGCTGCACAAATGCCCCGGCGCCAGTGGGAGCTAACTCGGTGAGCATGTTCCCGTAACGGCTTCCGCGTTTTGATTGGATGTATGTTTTCGCTGGGGGCTTTACAAATGTAATATTTGAAATTGCAGCATTCGAAATGGATTTTTGTTACCTGACTGGCTGCTTCGCTGTATGTTTTCTGTTGCCCGCGATGGCAATTGAATGAAATCACTGGCTTGCGTTCGTTGCGTCAGATTAGAGCGGACGATCGTGCAAGCCCGTATATTCTAACAGATACCGGCGCTCGATCATGACCCGATTTTTGCGCTGTTATTAGCAGAGCGTCCGCTTGTGGGCCTTCGTCATGTGTTGAGCGTTTTGTTTACGCTGTTGGCTGCATCGGGCGCACTCAACGAATTATTGACCCATGTAATTGTCAGATAGCTCTGTTCGAATAATTGATTTTTTTTGTTAAACTCATATTATGGCGCTATTCTGTGGGTATTATCATTTTGTTTCAGCCGTGGCGGAATGTTCATTTTTCTCGCTGCATATCTTCGTAATTGTGTCTAGTTTATTGGTCTTGTATGAATATATCCGGTTAAACACAAGGTGTGTGCTGCAGAAAAGTAATCCACGAAATGCTGCCCAAAATTTCTAAACTCACTTTTCTCAAGCACGAGCCTCTCCATTTTTGTCCTTTATTTTTACTTGAGCGGTTAAATTTGGTGTAAGTCATTTTGAGACAGCGGGCCATTTTCGCCATGTTGAGTGGGTTCATTATTCTCATCTGTACAAATCAGTCGTTTATTTATTCATGTGGTATTGGAGGGCAGATGGCTGTGCCGCTTGATCCAAGTGTAATGCAGTAAAGCGACTTTAGAGAATGGTGGTATGTATGAGCCAGCATGCAGGCTGCTTGAATGTGTTTTTTTTTATGATATTGAAATTGTGACGAATTTTGTTGCAGACTGGGCCGGCCAAGTTACACAGAAACATGTGTAAAAATGGGAGCTGCGCCCTCATCGGTGCCTGGCTGTTCGAAAAGTGTGCTTGCATCTGGGTACCTATTTTATGACTTATCAGCCCTACTATTTTTCTTGCAGACTGTGTTCCTTCAGCTAACAACCAGGACTCCGCGGCGTATGACACAAGTAGAAATGAAGTCTAATTTCAGTCGAAACAACGGTATAAAAATGCAATAACTAAAACACACCATTCAAATATTCTATGTAAAGATGGCAACCAGTCCTGCACAGACAAAAGTATGACTCACTTGTAAAAATTTCAGGCTTTCCTCAAGTGTTATGGTGACATACTTCGTACCTTATTTGGGCTCATGTTTAGTGACTGTTTTATATCGGTTCGTTACTACATGTAGGCTATGAATCTACATAACGATGTCCTCAGCATGGATATTTGTATTTGTTCAAACATCTGTAGCTACTCTATAACATGTGTAGTTCAGCAGGGTCAACACAAAATATTACGAAAAAGAGCTCTTTAATAAAGTTCTAGTTGTTAGTGAGTGCTTGTGTTGTATTCTTTTTTCTTCGTCTTATCAATTTTGTTTTTTTTTTATTATGAGTGTATACCAACTGCCCAGCTGTCACCCCTATTGCATTTTAACTCAAATAACCCTTCAGGTCATTACAGGTACATAGAGACGGTTTTGGACCTACTGGAAATGCCACTTGAAGATCGCTGCAAGTTCTACATGGATCCACTCCCACAACATATCTGGACAAAAAAAATGTAAGTTGGCGATTCCTTTTTACTAATAGCCGAGAAGGAAAACACCAATCAAAACACTTTACTGAAATGAAAAAAACTTTTCGGCTTCCACATGGGAGCCTTATTCAAAATGAAATTGCCAGTACGAGGGGGGGGGGGGTAGGGGGAAGTTTAATCACAGCCAAGAATGTGACGCAGACTGCGTCAGCATCGTGAAAGGGCGTTTCCTGGGTTCGAGTGCGACGTTCGCTCTGTTGCGTGTACTAGTGATTCCACATGAAGGCGCGGAAGCGTTTTTTTTTTCTCTTTTGCAAATGTATGTGCTGCACCCCAGTTTTATCTCGTGGCCCAAAGTTTCTTCCTGTTCTGGGTGAGCATGCAGAAATATTGGGCGAGATAAACTTGAACACGCCACGATTAAAATTGGGGAGGGTTGGCCAGAATGACTGCACTATAGCTTCGTTTGTTCTGAGCAATGCGGAAAAATTACACTAATGTGAAATTAGTCGAAAGGCCGTATGACCTTTCATTTCATTCTCTGGTCTGCGTCTTAATTTCCGTGCAATATATTTTTGTACTTCGCATGCCTGTGGTTTGGTGTGAGTGGCTTATGGTTGCACTGGATTTATTCTTTTTCTGAAATTTTCTGTAGATGGCTTTTCAAGGTGGGGAAATCCAAGTGACGGCCTCTCACATATATACCTCCATGTACGGCAGCAGGGAACAAGTTATTCAGATGACCTCAAGAAATCTCCAGCGTGCCCTGACATAAAATACCCATCTTATCTCTTTGTATTTTTCAAAATGCCTTTATTTCTGCAGGAAATTATAGATCTACTTGAAAGTTTGTCCAAAAGACAGATCGCAATCTGCTTAAAAGCTTGTTAGCCCTGCATAAAAAAAGATAACTTGGAGTGTAAATCTACAACTCTGGTGGAATTGCAAAAAACGAACCTAAGAGCAAAGTGTAAAGATGGATTCGTAAAGACGAATCAATTCCAAATGTACCATTACAGACTCTGGGTGACACGGAAAATGCAGCGAATATAGCCGTAAATGCTGCTTTGTATGAAACAGTGATTTTGAAATAAATGTTCTTTCTACTTTCCCACATTTCGCTTTTTTTCTGTGCGGAACCATGGCAATAACGCTGTACTGAGAAAATACACATCTGAGAACAGTGCAATAAATTTAACTCAAAGTCCAATTGGTCTAAAATTGTTCAATGGCAGTATCCAAACAATTCGAAACTTTAAATACTTTGCTAACATCCGAGAAAATATTGAGGTAAATAATCTGTATATTTGTCCGTGCTTGTAAAGCTGTTCACACAACATTTATCAAACAGGTGTACTAAGTACATATGACTAAACTGAATTATACTTTGAAATTTAAAGCAATACAGGAAAAGTCTATACTCATTAAGTGTCAATTATAAGATTGGAATGGTTCGCAGCTTTCCTTTTTAGGGAATAACCCTCAGGGGTTTCATAATGAAAAACGTGAATGTTCCAAACTACTGATGCCAAACTTCTGGAAATATGGTCCTGGTAAATGTGAAAACATAGGTGCATGTATTGCAATAATTTTTTGATAATCCTGACCTGAGTTGTCACACAAGAAATTTTGGCTTAAGGCTATGTGATCGCAGCTTTGGCGTCCTTTCGAAAGCTAACAAGTGCATGTTTTCACTAAAGCTTGGTTTCACTAAAACTTAATGTTGTTTAATAAAGCTTAAATTCATGCCCTCAGTTTACTAAGATAGCTATCATGCATGTTTGATGTTCGTTTCTTAAACGGCACGAAACAGATGCAAACATCAAATTTAGTCATGCCTGTTCATAAGAGTAAAGCATTGCCAATATTCGCGAAGATTTTTGAGTGACAGCTTGGATAATGATTATCGAACAGGTCATGCTATGCATACATATTGAGAGAACGTTTTCAAGCTCTCTGGCACCGCATTTTTAGGAATTATAAAGGTAAATTCTATTTTGGCCTCAGCCAAGTGGCCGAAAGCTTATTGAAGGGACGAACAATTAGCAACCGAGGATTTCCCAGTTCACACTGCGCAATGGAGAGCGTGGTCACACATATCGTCTTCCACTGATACACTGCTTCCTTACCGCGCCAGAAAGGCGCCATCGGGGCTTGCCACAGCGGCGCCGGAGAAAGCGCGCGTGGCACGCAACATGACAGCTTCCAGGTAAGTGGCCTTGGACGGCGGTATATGTCACGTATACAAAGGTATACATGCCGAAAGCTTCAAATTAACCTCTAACTAAGTAACCCTTACGCGCATACGTATATAATTGTTACTAAGATATAGGTTACTTTTGTACCTTATAAATTATAGGTTACAAAAATTCGAAAATGTGCACCTCTAATAAGGGTTACCCAGATTAGAGTGTATAGACGTCCTCTGCTGCATTCAGTGTTCCCAAGAGGTTCATCGTTCAAAGGAATGGTCGTAGCTTGCTCAAACTCCCAATACTGCCCCATCCTAGGAACAGTGCATGTCCAGCCCGGACCCTATAGGATGTAACGAGACTAAGTGACTACAGGCCGGAAAGCCAGCCGCAGTCGCGGTTTCATTAAGCTAGAAATTAAAGATGTTTATTCCCTCTCTCCGGTTTCGGTACTGTGAAACAACAACATGCTTGGCTTCCGACGTTATCGTCGGCTGGGTATTCTCGATATCTCAGTAATTGGTATACCGCGCTTTTGCCATCTTTTCGGCTGTAAAATGCGTCAGATAAGCCTGCCAGCACGGCTTCGAATCGCAACGATCACTAGCCGAGCGGGACGCAGTGGATGAACGCCCTCCGCGTCACCGGAGACGCTCAAATGGGATGCATTCTGCGCCCATCTTTGGAGCTTGCCTAGCTCATGCCTGTATCGTCAGAGGCGTGTTCGCACCAGGCCGAGAGTCGGTTGATTCGGCACTGTGCCCGCATGCAGATGGTGCTTATGGCAACACCACGCCAACGAGAATTCGCCAGCGCATCAGTGTCAGTCTGCACGCGTTCTGCGAATTCGCTCGTGGAGCAGGGAACGTCACAGCACAAAAATGGTGAATTCAGCATAAAAAAAAACATTACCCAAAAACAAATAATTCAATGTCAAAAAATATTTGCTCTATCGCGGGTTCGAACTTGCGAATTGTAAAACAATGCTCCTGGTGCTCCACACCACTCGGCCGTAAGCCAGTGTGGTCAGGAACGCAAATTTTAAGTATATATATATTAGAGCCTGTATACATTTTTATTTAGTTTTAGTATTCCAAGCAGCTTAGATAACTATTTCTTGAATAACGTTCGTGCGGTAGACGTCCCCGAAATTCCCACAAATATCTCACCTCGAGCGACCGCATTCCTTAGGCAGAAAAGCGATCAAATGTGTGGTCGTGCTGCTAACCGCTGGGCTAGTTCACCCAGCGTAAAAAGTGCTTCCCGCGCCTTTGTTTTTACGCTGTAAAATAAACGTTTCCGTTGATTTTAATTCCTTAGTACGCATATTAACGTCGTTCACTCTGCTCTCGCCTTTAATTGGCCTTAGATTTTTCTTCTAGCGTACCAGTTAGCGGGGCGTCGCATTTGCAAATGAGTGATACGAACGACCGCTACTTGCAACTGAGGTTTAATTAAAAACAGCCGCCTATGTGTACGATACAAGGACACCCATACATGCCTACCACCACGCACACGCCCAAACGATAAGGCAACAACAACAAGGAATGTGGACAAGGGTGACAAGACACCAGAGGTGTGTGGAGGCTGGCTACAACAGCCGGCGCTGCCAATCCGGTCCTTCCGCTTTTACGATCATATCATACGGTCAACACACGCTATACGGATGGAGATTGATTAGTCCCATTGCAGTCGCTGCTGGCTTGTGATAAAACGATAGTGCTAACCTCCGTCCACCCTCTCTGTTATATCTCGCTTACATGAGTGATCTGCCAACTAATATCCCAGTAGATACACCATCATCGAACACTTTTGTAGCATTAGTACGTTGCCAGATGACAGAACAGATGTGTAAAAGTAGGTCTGTATGCTCTATATATCCCTTTTATCATCGCTATCACACGTACAATTCGTATGGGATATCAGGGGAGAGAGGAGGGTCGTTACCTGACACGGGAGGCAGAAACACTACCCTATGTTCACGTTATTTGCAGGGAAGCGTGCAAATAAGTGGCCATTTTTTACCACACCCCACATACTGACCAAGCTTCTATAAAACAACAGCTTAGAGTCTCATCCCAGCAAGCTCAACAATTATCTAAGCGCCCTAATCAATCGGGGCAAACTTGAACACTTCTTTGTTTCCCCATGCTTTAATTATTTGGAATGCGCTTCTTCGTGTACTTATTTAATTAATAAAAAAGTTTTTTTTCAAGACAAACCAGTCAAATAGCCCAGCGAACGGCATTCCCATAATACACCTCGCGACAGAAAACGAGCCTCCTGGGTCAGGATTGAGCAAAATAGAGTATAAGATATCATAGTTGAAATTAAGAAAAAGTTGCAGAGACATCTACGTTTGCATCCTAAGATGTAAGGCGCGATAGCGATACTTTTCCGTACGCAGCTGCTGCATTTCCGAGTCCATGCTTCACGAGCACGAAAGGTTATCGAAAAGAGTAAGACTAGCAAGGGTTTTTAATCATCGTGTCCCAGGAGTGAAAAAGGCTTTCTGGGCTTCTAGGGATTAAAATGGGAGCTTGAAAGGTTGTAAATACGAGGTGTTGGTCAGTTTGAGCGAGGAGAAGTCAGTGTTCGTGTATCAAAATGCTTATTCCGTGATGTCTAGGCCGGGCTGAACAATTTTGCTTTTTTCAGAGAGAGAGAGGAGAGGGAGAGATCTTTGTTCAGGAAGAAATAATTGTGGTTTACGAAAATTGGGTAAAGAGATGGCAGGGAGCTCAAAGTTAAAAACTGAGTCGACGGCACCAAATGCAGCCGCTCCTTCCCTTGCCCTCTCCAACATCTCGCACTGATCTTGAGGTAACCAGCTGGCCAAATCTGCCTCCCATGCTTCGAAGAAGTGCAATATGTTAAGTTTAAGTTGTACATGGCTAGGTAGCGCGCAAGAGGGTGGATGCCAGAAGGCCATCCAAATTATATTCCTAAATCAACACGCCACCAGAGAATTAATTCTAGGGTGCCATATAGCACGACGACATATTTCCGAAGCTAAACGCAATCCCGCCATTAACAACCATCACAGCAAGCGGCTCCTGCGACGAATAGCCAACAGCGAGTACAAGCGCAAACTCGCCGCGGTGGCTCAGTGGCTAAGGCATTGCGCTGCTGAGCACGAGGTCGCGGGTTCGATTCCCGGCCGCGGCGGCCGCTTTTCTGATGGAGGCGAAAAGCAAAAAACGCCCGTGTGAACGAAATTTCGGCGCACGTTAAAGATCCCCAGGTGGTCAAAATTAATCCGGAGCCCTCCGCTACGGCGCGCCTCACCACCTGCGTTGCGTCGGCGCGTTAAACCCTACAATCAATCAATCAATCAGTACAAGCGCAATAGTGGCGCTCACAGCGGTAAGCCCCACGAATGGCGCTAGTAGCGTGAGTGCCCTCGCGAGTGGTGAGTGGGGCTCACGGCGAGTGGCACTCGCACTCGCAAGTGGTGAGCGGGGCTCCCGCGAGTTGCTCTCGCACTCGCTAGTGGTGAGCAGGGCTCATTGCGCGTGGGGCTCGCACTCACTCGCACTCACACTCACCAGTCCAAAACGATGGCGAGAATCCCCCACGATGGCCCATGCTGCATTTACGAGTTTATGCTTCACGAGCACGAAAGGTTATCGAAAAGAGTAAGACTAGCAAGGGTTTTTAATCCTCGTGTCCCAGGAGCGAAAAAGGCTCTTTGAGCTTCTAGGGCTTAAAATGGGAGCTTGAAAGGTTGTAAGTGCGAGGTGTTGGTCAGTTTGAGCGAGGCGGAGTCAGTGTTCGTGTATCAAAATGTTAATTCCGTGATGTCTAGGCCGGGCTGAACCATTTTGCTTTTTTCAGATAGAGAGAATCAGAGAGAGAGAGATTCAGAGAGAGAGAGAGATCTTTGATCTTTTCAGAGAGAGATCTTTGTTCAGGAACAAATAATTGTGGTTTACGAAAATTGGGTAAAGAGATGGCAGGGAGCTCAAAGGTAAAAACTGAGTCGACGGCACCAAATGCAGCCGCTCCTTCCCTTGCCCTCTCCAACAGCTCTCGCTGATCTTGAGGTAGCCAGCTGGTCAAATCTGTCTCCCATGCTTCGAAGAAGTGCAATATGTAATGTTTAAGTTGTTCTCCCCGGGCCATACCCTTGTACATGGCTAGGCAGCGCGCAAGAGGGTAGATGTCTCCCCTATTGAAAGGAGCCATGAAGACCAAATACAAGTTCGTTTTATTCGAAAGATTTCGTGTTTTATAGTGCCCCAGCGCTTGTCCGGATGCAAACGATGCTTTATTCACTGAGAAATTAATCAATTTAAATTAAAATTTTGGTTTTCCCGCTAAATCATGTGTTTTCGGGGTCTGCAATGATATCAGAGGAACCGACCACTCTGCAGCCTAAGGTGCCTTGATTCACGCGTCCGCCGTACAGGGTGGAGACACGTATACGCTGGCGCCGCCATTTTGGGTCACTCGGTCGCCGCCTAAGCAAGTCAAGGTATCAAAGCTGCGCTAAAATTACCGCCGCAACGCGGTTGACTGGCGAAGTTTGAATCATCTTCTCTGTTTCGCGTTGCTGGGTCTCGTGGGAAACGAAAAGAACAACGCGTTGAGTACGTTGACCCAATTGCGGTAGCACGGGACCAGGGTCTGTCCACCCTGTACTGCGGCGCTGGCATCGACGTACCCTACGGCGGCGTTCGCGCGTTTGTTTACGTTACTGAACCTAGATGGCGCCACCATACCATGGCAAGCCGTATTTAAACCTGTCCTGTTTTTGTTCTGGGAGAAAATAATAGTTTTGTGAAACATACTGCTCGCTCGACAAATATGCTCACGTAAGGCACAGTTGCTTGCGTCAATGGGCCAGTGTCGTCTGAGACAACCCCAAAGCCCCGCAGTTCTGTGCAGCTAAACCAAGCATAGTGCGCGCATTACCAACAGCAGTGCGCATCAGTACTTCTATGTTTACTATGCTTTCGTAACTTCCACTGTTTGTCCCACCGTTCTTATTGCTTTTAAAAAGAATGTGCCCTAAATTTAAGCACAAATAGCTCGTTCTTCAAGCTCATAAGCTCATTCTAATTTGCGTTTGCTTTTGCCGGCCTCCGCCAGTCGCAGAGCAGGGTGGTATGACATCATAGGTTCTGTTACTAGAAATGAGCGAGTGGGTCGCATGGCCATTCCTTTTTTTCCTAATTATATAGCTTATTTGAGCGAAGTTTACGTTAACACTGGTGTCAGTATGATTCTAACGAGGCCGTCTTTTGAATGAACCAAGCTTGTGTTTTGTCTTGATGGCTCCTTTAAGCAGAGTTCTATAGTTCTCACCACAAGCTACGTGCAGCACTGTGGAGGCTACATTGATGTCAGCAGTCCGCCCACTGAGGGCGCCAAACTCACGATGAAGGCGGCTCTGAAAGGACACTTCCCTCTCCCCTATGGGCAGGTGGAACCGCAAGGCCCCGGCGCCTTTTGTCCCTTTCTTCGCGGTGAGCTAGGCGCCCTGAGAGGGGGACTGTTGACAACAATGTAGAATCCACAGTGCTGCACGTAGCTTGTGGTATGAACTATAGGTTAACGTTTGATGTTCCCACCGAACACCTTAACGCACATGAATTTTCAAATAACTGCGTTGGTTTTTCGTCCACTGAGTTTGTGATTCTTCGGCATTGAGACCTTGTCGTAGCAAGGGGAAAGATTGTGTTCCTAGGCATAGGATGAGGGTGCGTTCTTAGCGTTTTTGGAAGAGGGTACTCAGGTAGTAGTGGACACAAGGAGCACGGTATGGAAGTTCGTGTGTCTCTTGCCTAGTGCGTCGTTCGCTTCCAGACCATTGGATCCGGCTCTCCAGGTGACATTGATAACTTTCTGCATTATGGATGGGAAAATCTTAGCGAAGCGCATGGTATTCTGCCCCCAGGAAACTGTATAATGTCCTTTGTGAGTCTGTAATGGTGTTATGATTTTATTTGATGGCACCAACTTCCACTTCTTTGTTCATGTATGTTGGAGGGTCGTGCACTCACAAAGATTGCCAGAGCAGTCAACTAATACAATTGTCGCCTCGTGCTTTCGTACATCCCGGAGTCGGTGTATACTGTGGTGTCATGACATTGAAACTCTCTCCGAATTACCTTGAGCATGCCATACCGCTCCTTCTTGAGTAGGATTATACACGTATTTTCGGTACAGGAAAGGTTTTATGCGGGGTCGCTGGATCTGTGCAATGTCTATCATGGCGTGCGGTGGTTTACTTTGAAAGGAGTGAGGGTCTTTTATTTTGTTTTTGGGGGGTATGATGGCCCCTACCGATTTTGTTTTATATCTGCTTTCTTGGTGCAAGGAGAATGCATTGTTTCTCCAATTTCTTGAAATTCGTTAGGAAGACACAACTTGAGGACCTATTCATCGTCATTATCAACAACATCCTATTATAGACGACTGCAGCGTGAAGGCCTGCCCTAGTTACCTTCACCCGCTGTGGCCCTGCGCTTCCCGAGTCCATTCTTTGCTCCGAATACTGTTATTTCATCCCTCCATCGAGTAAATGACAGTCCCCTTCATCTAGACCCGTCTATGCATGTTCATTCTGTTGCCCTGGTGGACCACCCTTTGTTAGTTCGTCTTATCGTCAAAATTGCGAGGGGGAGAACTGCCTTATATGCAGTCCTATTGATGGTGTTTCTTTCACTTTATTTGGTGCGGGTAAATTTGTGGTACGGTAGACTCTGCAATATTCTGGTCATGGTCAGTGGTTGCACGAGTCTTATCGTTTCTTTTCTCTTTTTCTTGCTCTTTCTTGGTTGGACGTTTTGCTTGTGGGCAATGATTGGTTAAAGATTTCCTGTTTTTGGCTAGTGTGAGTTGGAACTACCCGCTTGTCTAGAACCCCGCCGAGCATTCTTGCGTGGCTGTTTTCTGGGGGGACATTTGTACCTATTTTTCGGGTGATTTTAGCTTGGCCGCGTGGCGCCATCTGTCATTTACGAAACGGAGCTTTCAGCGGAGACATAACCGTTGGAAAATTGAAAATTACTTTGAAAACGTGATTACACGCCATGTAGTGGGCTTCATTTTAGCTATTTCCTGCTTATAATATATGCCTTCCTTGATTTCTGAGAGACCGCCGTTAATCATTTGTCCCCTGTTTTAGTTAGGCCACTCACGGTTGGTGCCGGTGTAAGTCCCGCCGGAAAACACAGTGGGTAAGGCGTTGCGCTGCTGAATCCAAGGCCGCTGTTTCCATTCCCTGCCGCGGCGGTCGTTTTTCTGATGGAAGCAGGAAACAAAAACGCCAATGGGTTGAGATTTCGGCACACGTTCAAGATTTCAAAGTGGTCAAACGTATTCCGGAGGCTTCCATTACGACATGCCTCGTAACTCACGAGTAGCCTCGGAGCATGAATTGCCGGAAATTTATGTTTTTGGCCTTCTTTTGTGAAGCCGCTTTGGGGTGATGACGTAAGTTGCGGGCATTGCTGGAGACCGTGTCTGGCGAGCATGCTACCACCGACTGGGTATAGAACAAACTTCACCGTGCAGGCGCGGCACCTGGTGAAAACGCGTCTCCTTTCTTTCGTATCCGACGTTGTATCATTGCCCTCCTTTCCAAACTTCTGTTGCCGTAGCGCCACATCACAGGTTAAGCGGAGCCCTCGAATCTTGCTGCCTCAGTCGTAGCTTCCGGGAAGCAGCGGTGACGTATTTACGTGGATGCCTGATGAGCAGGTCTGATAGCGGACGTCCTAGGAGCCGCGGGGCAATCGAAAAATGAGCGTAATAACGCTATCGCGTTAAAAAGAAATGCACTCGGGCTGGCCATGTTGTGAGACGAACTGACAACAACCGGTGCACCACCAGTGTAACAGAGTGGCTGCCGAGAGATGGGCCTAGAAGGAGGGTTAGGCCGTTAACAAGATGGAGGGGCGAAATGAGAAAATTCGGAGGCAGGGAAGGGACTCGGGCAGCGCAGGACAGGAGCGTGTGAAGGTATATGGCAGAGGCCTTCGTCCAGCAGTCCACCTAAATAGGATGATGGTGATGATGACCTCCTGAGTTCATTCTGCATCGCATGATTTTATCCCATAACTTGCGTTTTGTCCGTGCAGTCCCTCTTTCTTCTTCACTTTGTCGTTTCTTTGTGTACTGCGTACGCGGATGACTACTCCGACGAAATACCCACTCCTCCCTTCATCGGGCCTTTAAGATGCAAAAACAAAACAGCAGTTGGAGACTCATCAGTGTATTTTTAAGAATTCGTGAGCATCTTGTCCCTCTTAGAGACTTTGAGGCTCTGCCCGATACGGGCATCATGCTACGGCTTCAGAAGTACGCAACACGGTGCTTCTCGCACGTCTCTCGCAAAACCCGCTAACGGCGCTTAGTGCTCTAACCGTCTCAATGGTCACATTTGCTCGCTTTATCAGCGGCATTGGCTTCCTGTCGCTCCTTTTGTGTCCTCTAGTATTGTCTTCCGCCACAGTCATTCTCGTTGCATCTTTTGAGGCCATGCAGTGGCTGTACACTCGATTCTACAACGCGTACAAGCCTTGACAGGAGCACGAAGTAAGAAACAAATAAGACTTGCTCCGTGCACAGGAGTCACGAGACCCTTCGAGACGGCATGCGACAGGCGCACCGACACAGAGGTGGCAAGCCGCACTCGAGCTTGCCCTTTTTCAGTAAGGTGCTAGAAAAACTAATTGAACAACGCCTATATAAATATTTTCTAAAATTTAATTTACTCACTCCAAGACAATTTGGTTTTCATTGCGGTTATTCTACTAACATTGCTCTAATCACTCTAGTAGATAAAAATTTAAAAAAAAATGATGAAGGTAAATATGTGCGCTCGGTATTTATTGATTTTGGTAAAGCATTTGACTCTATTAACCATGACATCTTATCCAGTAAACTTAGCTCATGTGGAATAGTAGGCCTATTAAAGACGATCATCATCATCATCATCATCATCACCAGCCTATATACGCCCACTGCAGGGCCAAGGCCTCTCCCATTATTCTCCAATTACCCCAGTCCTGTGCCAACTGTGACCAATTTATCCCTGCAAACTTCTTGATCGCATCTGCTCATTTAACTTTCTGCCGCCCCCTGCTACGCTTGCCTTCTCTAGGAATCCACTCTGTTAGCCTTAATGACCAACGGTTATCTTGCCTTCGCATTACATGCCCTGCCCACGTCAATTTCTTCTTAATTTCTACTAGTATGTCCTTAACACGCGTTTGTTCGCTGACCCACTACGCTCTCTTCTTGTCCCTTAATGTGACACCTATCATTTTCCGCTCTTAGTGAACCCTTTTAGTGAGCCTCCAAGTTTCTGCCCCGTAGGTGAGTACCGGTGAGATGCAGCTGTCGTACACTTTCTTCTTCAGGGACAATGGTAGACTGCTATTCATTATCTGAGAACGTCTGCCGTATGCACTCCACCCCATTCTAATCTTTCTAATTATCTCTGCCTCATGGTTGGGATCCGGGGTCACAACTTGGCCTAAGTAGATATATTCTTTTACCACTTCCACTACCTCGCCCCCTATCCCAAACTGCTGTGCTGTCTCGAGGTTATTGATCATTACTTTAGTTTTCTGCATATTAATTTTCAGGCCCACGGTTCTACTCTGTTCGTATAGTGCGGAAAGCATGCTTTGCAGTTCGTCCCCCGAGTTACTTAGCAAGGCAACGTCACCAGCAAATCTGAGGTTACTGAGGTATTCACCATTAACCCTTACTCCCACCTGTTCCCAATCCAACGTTCTGAATACTTCTTGTAAGCAGGCTGTGAATAACATTGGAGAGATTGTGTCTCCTCAAAGTTATTTAAAGGATCGCGAACAAACCGTAAATATATCGGGAGTAAATTCTACTAGAAAAACTATTAACATCGGTGTCCCGCAAGGTTCAATTCTTGGACCTCTTTTATTTTTACTTTATATTAATGACCTTCCAACCTGTCTTAGTCCAACAACTTATTGCCTTTTGTACGGTGATGATACTACTGTCTTCACCGCGAACAAGCAAATCAACCTGCTAACTGAACAATTAAATTATGACCTGAAGCAAATTGTAGCGTGGTGTAATAATAACCACTTAGCAATCAATCCCTCTAAAACTAAGTTTATGATCTTTAGCTCAAAGCCGAGGGAAATAAGTACTATCCTACCGATTTACATTTCTTCTCATGCCATTTTTCCCAGTAGCCATTGCACTTTCTTGGGTGTTGAACTGGATAGTTTTGTTAAATTCGATATTCGCATTAATTCATTAGCCAAAAAGACTCGTATGGTATTGGAATACTTCTTAAGGCCCGTTCATACTTTGGTACTTCTACTTTAATTACTCTGTACTATGCTTTTATCTATAGTCATATAAACTACTGTATAACTTCATAGGGACTTACATATAGTTCCCATCTCGTCTCATTGCAACACGTTCAAAATCAAGCTGTACGTATCATTACGCACAGCCCCTATAACGCTCATGTTACCCGACTTTATAGACAACTTTATTTTCTGCAGTTACTGAGTCTTTTAAAGTACAATCTAGGAATCACGGCCCATCATGTTATAAACAACCCCAGCTTAATATATATTCTAGGCAGGACGTCCTTTTCGAACCCCAACAAAACACGTTTTGCGCTTCAAAATAACTTCTTGCTACACAAAGTACGCATCAACTATGGTAAACTAACCGTCGAATTCAGTGCAATCAAATTTTGGAATGAATTACCGGTATCAATCAAATCAACCTCATCACTTCCTACTTTTAGGCGTCTACTTCGTTCATACTGTGTTAATAACTGCTGAAAACTGCCTGCAATTTTTTCCAATTATTTTCTGTCTACTGTAGTTACCTTCCCTTATTTCTAACTGATGTTGAGTTAAGTAAATTCGGTGATATTAATTCTGCATAACATGTTTTTGCGCTCATTTTTGTTATTGCGGTCATCTTGTTGATGAAGTAATTGAGTATTGGTAATTTTTGTAGTCTTGCGTTTGCCTCATTGGTATTTCTGTGCTATAAAGTATTCATTATTGCGCCGAACGTTCCTTTTTCTTTTTCTCTTCTTTTCTTCCTTTTCTTTTCTTTTTTTGCTTCATTTCTATATTTTCTTCCTTTTTCTTTTTGTCTGCTAATAACGTGAACAATGAATTAAACGCTGGTTCATAATAGTATATTAACTAATATTGTATGGATGTATGTATGCCGGTTTGTTACATATTTTTGTAAATTGTACACTTGTAATGAGGCTAAACCGCTCATTTTTAATCACTTGTCATAGATTCAATAGTAAGAGGTCCCCTCGGCAGTGCTTCACTTCGGGACCTCTTTCTGTACTACTCCACTGTATTTTTGCACTATCGTGAAACCAATAAACTTAGAAGCTTTTTTTTTTTGGCAGCGTTGCGAAGGCAGCTGTCTCCCCTCTTGATGGCAGCTCTCTCCACACACTCTCTCTCCACTCTCTCGTTCTCTGCTCCTCTGTCGGATTGTGGGGAACACGCCTCACTACATCACTTCATATGGGAATGCCCCCCAAACCCCTTCTCTCAAATCACCTGCGGCGAGCAGTGGAGGGAGGCGTCGGGCAGCTCTGGCCGGCCGTATGAGCCTCCATTTAGACGCCACCAGCCTCAGTCCAAAGCCTACCGCCCTTCTCTAGCCACTTGCTTGAATAACGTTTTTCTCTATCTTCCTCTCCCCCCTATCTCCCTCTCCCCCTTGAAAAGTTTCTCGAAATGGCCCATCTATTGCTCAACCAATGATAAAATGAAATGAAAACAATGTTTTGCTAAGCGGTGCGATGGATGAGTCACATTCCGGTGTTTGCAGTTCTCCGTTAAGGCGCCGCCGGTGCCAGTGCCAGTTTATGCGGTTGACGAGATCACAGGAGGGGGTGGGGAAGCGGGAAGGGGGGGGGGGGTGGGGGGGGGGGGGGGTAGGTCAGCTGTAATTGTTGATTCCGTCAAAAAACTGTCGTCCCTGTCATCTTCTAAAATCAATGGGAGTGGTGTTCAGAAAATGGTTCGGCCTCGCACTTATTTGTTGGCGCAGAATATATACCTTTCACAACCGGCTTGACACAGTCATATCATATATTGTTTGTTCTAGATTTTAACATTTCCGCTTACCTATATTTGGTGCCACTGGCTTTTCCATTAAAACTCCGCTGCCTTTGGCGGGTGGAAGTCCAAAAATTCACTTTAAGGGATGAAATCTCTCTGGTGGCGTAACAGAGACACTAAGGGGTCGCTGCACTCTCCTAACGATCAAAAAATTTCAGAGCCTCCAAATCAGCAGCCTCCTTAAGCCCCTAAAGCAGGGTTGCAACTTACAGGAATGATCGCTGAAATGTTCTTTGGATCATTTTTTAAAATAATAATGCCGGTCACTGGGCGATCAATTTCAATAACCTGCGGTGGCGCTAAGAGTACGCTGTAATAAATCCAGCCGCATAACAGCCACCAACTCTAAAATCAAGTTAGGGCCCGGAGACATCTATTTTGATTAGACGCGTCGCAGAGGCAATCGTGGCCACCCCCACTAGATGGCTCCAGCTTCGAATGAGTTGCATCATACTCCCTGGCGTACGTGTAGTACGGCGGAACTACTGGCTGGAAGTCAAGGGGTGTCAAAACTGTGGTACGCAGATACACCCCCGCGAATGTCACGGGGGAGGGGGAGGAAGAGAAAAAGTTATTGGGACCATACTGTACTATTACTGTAGTCCCCTTGCCATGGGAGGGGTCCTTGGTCCACGGGTCCCACGGCTGTGGCGGTCAGGCGGGCGCGCTTAACCAGGTGAAGCTGGTCGGTTGGGTCCGAGCTGGCCAGCATGTCTGTCCATTGCTCGAGCGTGGGGGAGGGAATGATGATGGTAGGATTTAACGCGCCGACGCACCACAGGCGATGAGGCGCGCCGTAGTCGAGGGCTCCGGGTTAATTTTGACCACCTGGGGATCTTTAACGTGCGCCGATCGAAATCTCGTACACACGGGCGTTTGTGTTTTTCGCCTCCATCAGAAAAGCGGCCGCCGCAGCCGGTAATCGAGCCCGCGACCTCGTGCTCAGCAGCGCAACGCCTTAAACTCTGAGCCACCGCGGCGGGTATGGGGAGGGAATGGGAATGAGGGTAGGAGTTTGGGAGCATTACTAGACCATGTGGTAGAAGGCGCATGGGGGTGGGCAGTGTTTATATAGGCATAGTAGAAAGAAGGGTGGCTATTTTTCCCTCATGCAGATGATTGGATTGTCGGCGCTGAAGTACGTTACAGGTACATGACAAGGTATAACCTCGTATTCTGAATCGCTCCTCCGCTCGAGCCTCCAGTCGAGGAGATCATTGAAAGCGATTATTGCATGTAAAAGCATTGGAACATCCTCCACTCAGCCGAGTCGAAGAAACCCTTGGAGAGGAGGACCGACTCAGAATACGGCTATAAGTTTGCCATGATACCGAATCGCGTCGAAGGGATTTCCACGCCTCTGAGTAGCGTCCTGTCAAATGTCTGCGTAGCGCCTAACATTCATATTGAAATCTATCATGAGGAGGACAGACACAAAAGAGAGTGAATAAGTTCGATGTTCACGCCCTTAAAGGTACCTCGATCATTCTATGACCCAGCCACGACAATCAGTGGAGACGTTTATGAATGAATGCCTTGGTGTTTGTTGGAACTTTCATGGAAGACGAAGAAGCTCGCACCCAGCTCAGCAGGCACACAGACGAAAAAGACGAAGACGACTGGGAGAGGCGGCCAGATCGCTGCATAGATGAACGGTTACGAGATGGCTGCATAGATGAACGGTTCCCTGTACATAATGTAAATATATGTGCTTTTCTTTGACGACGGCCTCCTCCCTTGCCTCCCTGGACGTTTTCTACAGTGTTGTTTTAGGCTGATTTGGAGAACGGAGCATCCCAACGACACTTAAAAGAGAGAGAGAGAGAGAGACAACCTTTAATAGAAAAGGATGACCACTGGTAACGATGGGGAAAGGAATGGGGAGGGAGGGTAAGAGAAAATAAATTAATGCTGGTCGTTCTCAGTAGTCAATAACTGGGCCAGTTCTTGGAACCTGCTGCTTCATGGACATCTATGTACTGCGCGAAACTCGCATGTCCTTAACACGGTCGCAGCGAAAACCGACACGTTTCGAGTATTTTGACGCCGCTGTAACAGAGAGCCTGTTCAGCGCCTACACGGCGCCGCAACCAGAACATGGGTGCAGAACATGGAGGAAAGAAAAGCTTAGGAGAGGCCCTGACGTCACACCCAGCGCAGCCGGAAACGCCATTTCTGTAAGTCGAATGGCGGACCATTGGCCCTCCATGCCATTGGCGGACTCTTTTTGCCTCTCTCTCTCGGTGCACCTTCTCCGCCTCCTCCGTCCTGTATCGCCTCTCTTGTCTGCATCTGCCAGCGCCGAGCCGGCTGAAATCAGCTGATAGGCAGGTAGAAGGCCGTTTTGCAGCGCGTGACCGTGAACCTAAACGCGCGGTTACACTGTTACACGTCTTCAGTGTGACCGCAGCAGGTTTGCAAAGCGGCTCGCTCTAACAATGCCGTAATGCTCGGTGTCAGGCTGCAAGTCGCGATCGGTACCCAAGGAATTGGGCGTCACTTTCCATCGGTTAGTGCATCATTCCGCTGACAAGTATTGCTGTACATTGGTGTGCATTCATCCTTTGTTTGCAATCGCCGCCGTTTATAGGTTCCCAAGCGATGGAGAACGCCGCAAACAGTGGGCGAACGCCGTGCGGCTACCGGACTGGAAAGTGCCCAAGTTTGCGTTGCAGTTTCACTGGCAATCCCAGAGATGACTAGTCAATTAAACGGCCGTTCTATATATATAGGTAAGCATGCAGTACTTCATGCAGATTTCACGCTAAAAAATTGTGGAATGTTTTTACCGTTGTTCGCGTGCCTTCGATAGAATTTTTTGCGAAGGAGGAGGAGGAGGAGGAGGAGGCAAAACGTTTGATTGAGTTAAAAAAATGAGAGGGTGGGTGGCGTCAATAAACTTTTTTTCGCCAAGTTTCAACTTGTCTCAGTGTCAATAAATTCAAGGTGATATCAGTTGAAAACGTTCATACACTAACCTCGCAGTATGAAGCGTTGAAAAGCGAAACCCAGAGCGAGACCACAAAAAGATCCAGATTCCAGATCCAGCACTCTTCCAGTCAACAGACGGACACCTACTAAGGTAATAGGACGATGGAATTATATCAACTGGGAATCTACCTTGTAACAGTTGCAAAAGCACTGCCGCGCATTGCCGGCCTAGCAAACTATATATTGCAGCGGCGATAACCAAAAAATTGAGTTGCGAATCGTTCGGTTGCAAGTCGCCTACGTACTGCACACCATGTATCACTTCCCGAAAATCTACCAGACGGGTGTCCGCGCGTACGACGGGACGGCGCGTTCACGATATCTGCACTTCAATAGGCGCGTCGTGATCGCGACCGGAGCAATAGCTTGACGCGGTACAAGGTGCACTTGCAAGTAGAAATTAAATGACATATTCACATCGGCGCAGCTGTCGCAACTCGCAGCATCCTTTTCGAGTTCCGCAAGACCACAGCGCAGCAAAGCGAAGCAGCTATCTTCGCAATCGGACGACAAGGCAGGCGCTGCCTTTCCTCCATGACTGGCGAACGGCGGGCGGGCTGTTGCTAGGACGCCGTTGCTAACGCGACTTCCAATGGCCGCCGAAAACACGTGACTTCCTCCACACTTTTGCCAATGCGCGGGGATAGCTGGGGGTAAGCTTTTTTTTCCTCCATGGGTGCAGAACAAACCGAAGCGCCATCAAGCGCGGACCCGTACAATTTTCGCGCGACAGACCCACGACGCCATCCAGGGCGTCCCATTTGGCGCTCCACGTTTCTAAATTACAAGCTACACTCTAGATGGCACCACATTCTTCGCTGGGAATTTCTCCACGCCTACAGGCGGGAGGCTCAAACGCACCCGCTATGACCATCGTGCCTGCCTAAGAAAAGTATATATAAAGGGTCTGCCTCTCCCTACTTCTCTATAACTCGAAATTGTAATGAAGGGCCTGTTGAATTAACACAGAAGGAAGGGAGGCTTCAAAACTCGTCTCCGGGGCTTTGGGCAATGGCAAAAGGCTTCCCGTGTCTTTTTTTATTATGCAAAGTGTGTCTAGTATTATATTCCTCCTGCAAGCGAATTTTGTGTTATGGCGGTTACTTTGATACTTATTTTTTTCGTATGAAAAATAGGAAAAACTCGAATACATTTTTATATTCTTTGTATATTTTTAAGCGTTATATTTATTTATTTATAAGATTTATTTACACTTATGTTTATATATTATTATATTTTATATTTGTTGCCAATATTTTAAACCCCCTCCCCAGACAAAAATCCTGGGTGCGTTAATGGCTCACGTGATAGAGTTCATTTCAGAGAGTGTGGGTTGGAACCGTTCGGTGAGCCTATTCGTCTGCGGATGGTAGCTAGAACAAGTTTTGTGGATGGCGTTGGCAGTACCATGTACCTCTGCAAGAATGTGTGGAAGGAATGTCTTGCCACAGTCACTCAACAGAACCCGAGGCACTCCATGTCGCAAGATGACGTGGCGCAGGAAAAAAAAAAAAAAAAAAACGCGACTTTGTGAGCACAACCCTGCAGACCGGAGGGTAGCGGTCTCTGCGTACTCAGTCAAGTGATCGACGGCAGTCACGATCCAACGGCACCCATTCGATATTAAAGGTAACAGACCGTACAGGTCAATGCCTACTGTTTCAAACGGAACAGATGAGCAAGGAACCGCTTGCAGCAAACCAGCAGGTGGGAAGTAGATCGCTCGCGGTGCTTACACGAAGCGGAAGAGGACACGTGTTCGGTGACACCCGTGGATAGACCCGCCAGAAAAACCGACTGCGAACAAGATCATAAGTCTTCTGGAACCCAAGGTGTCCAGCGGTTGCGTCATCATGAAAAGCTTCAAGCATGCGATGGCGGAGCTGACGAGGAACGACAGGCACCCATTTATGGCCCGAAGGACGGTGATTGCCGCGTTAGAGCACGTTATTCATAAGCAGGAAGTTGTTAAGCCGGCGTCGGAAACGCTATTGGGTGGACAAGTAGAGCTACTGAGGCGGTCCAATTAAGTGCGCCAATAATTATCGACCTGCTGAAGCGAAGGGGAGCTCAGTTATCGTATCTACTGGAGCATGGTTGATGGGCACCATGGCTAAACTTGGCGGCCGTGACTCGGAAAAGGCAGCTTGCGACAGGGGGGATAGTGGGCATCGTGAAAGGGCGTCCGTGTCGGAATGCGTTTTACCCGACTTTAATGTAACGGTGAAGTTAAACTGCTGAAGACGCAGTATCCATCGGTGTAGGCGCCCAGATAAATTTTAACAGCGGAGCTGTTTAAGCTTTTGTTCCTGCCGTGCCGAGCGTTGCTCAAAAATTTGCGCAGCACAGTGTAGAGGAGGAAAATGTTAGGCCAAGAAATGTGAGGCGAAGTGGTGAGGAGGCAAAGAGCCGACGAGCATGTGTGGGGAGTGTGCGTCGCGGCGCACATGGTCGGGTGGGGAGGCGCGCGTCGGAGATTGGCTGCACCTAGTGATGACGTAGACTGTGACGTGCAGATGCTCTCCTAGTTGAGAGAGACGCCGTGCGCTCGCCGGTATCAGTGTCCGATGTATCGATAAGATGGACAGACCTAGAAAGGTGCTCTAAAAAAAGCAAGTAAAGCTATAGAAAAGACAAGTTAAAGCCAAAGAAAAGCCAAGTTAAAGCCATAGAAAATGCAAGGCTAAAGCTATAGAAAAAAAAAAAAAAACAAGTTAAAGCGAGTGAAGACCACCAGCTCCGCTGCTTCCTCAGTTTTTTCATCCCAATGGCGAAGGTGGCCGCATTTTTCATCGTTGACAGCCAACAGAGGGCGTGGTGATCAGCAACGATGGTGAAATTACGATCGTACTAGTATTGACGAAACTTTTGAATAGACAAGGCGACCGCTAGGCATTCCTGTTCCGTGATGGTGTAGTTCTGCACAGCGGGTGTCAGTGAGCGACATACGTTATGATTCTTTCCTGAAGCTGTGAGCATCGCGCAAATGAAAGGAACCAGTGTCACACCTGCTGACGTCAGAATGCAATTTAATAGGTGCTGTGTCGTCACAACGGCACAAGAAGGGGTCAGATGTGAGGGCACCCTTGAGGGCTTCAAAGGCTTACAATGTAAAGGACACGTTGCCGCGTATAAGCTGGTGCAAAGGAATCTCAAGGGTCGCAAAGTTGCGCATAAAACGCCGTAGGTATGACTCCAGGCCAAAAATCTTCGCAGATCTTTTTGTTGGGGTCGCCGGGGAAAATACATAAAAGCAGATGTCTTTTCAGGATCCGCACGTATTCCGTCTTTAGAGGCGATGTGTCATAGCACTTTAATGCTCTTGCTGGCAAAATTGCAGTTTTTGTGTTCCGTGGAAGTCCGGCATACGTCAGGCAAGTAAGTACTTCGTCAGGGCGCTCCAGATGATGAGAAAATATGCACGAAAAAATAAGAGCATCGTCTAGATAGCATAAACAAGTTTTCCATTCGAGGCAACAAAGCACAATGTCCATCATCCGTTCAAATGTAGCAGGAGTATTGCAAAGACCAAATGACATTACATTACATTAAACTCGTAAAGGCCGGGGTGGCAAATGCGGTTTTCTCTTTGTTTCATGCATCAGGATTTGCCAGTACCCGGACCGACGGTCCAGGGCCGTGAAGTATTCGGCCCCTTGCAGACAATCTAAGGCATCGTCTATGCGGGGCATAATATAGACATCTTTCTGCGTGATCCTATTAAACCGTCTTTTTTCTGAGCGAGTACCACAGGGAAAGACCACGAACTCGTCGACGGGTGAATAATTTTGCTCTTCAGCATATCAGCCACGTTGTCTTCGATGATCTTCAGTTGACACGACGAGACGCGGTATGGCCTGCGGCGGATCACGGCTGATCTATCCATTTTAATTCTATGCTCCATTGCAGATGTATGTGAGATGCCAGGGGAGTGGGCGTCGATAAAAGCTTGATGCTTGGCCAGTATACCTATTAATAACTTTCTCTGCTTAGGCGTCAGGTCGGGACTGATAGTGGCTGCAAGAGCCGACAAATCATTAACTGAACCAAATTAGGGATTGCTTGAGGGGTGCATGTCACCGAAAACAACTGATGCAGGGGCACGGTCGGCAACCGAAGTAGTAGTGGTCCCTTGGGACAGTAATATTGTCTCATTCGTCATCTTCAGGGCAGCGAGGACTGCGGACACGCGCACGAAGGCAGGATGCTATGGCAATCCCTTGCGGCATAAACGGGTAGACGGCACCACCACAGCATCGCCTGCGATGATTTCGTCCGGCGAGACCGACAAAATTCCCTTACAACCTGCTTCCAAAACATGATCCGTATTCAGTTTGAGAATGTGTTGTGTCGAGTCGACAAAACTTGGATTTTCTGTATCAGCAATATGGATGGCGGGTTCAAGGCCGGAAATAATGGGAGATGCAGATGAAAGAAAGTTCCATCCAAGGATAAGCTCGCGAGCACACGGCGAAAGAACAGCACATTGAATAGAATGGCGGAGTCATCCTATTAAAATCGCGCACAGCACAATAGGCGAAGGGCTTGATTCCGTGGTCATTTGCGCCACGTAAGCAGGGACCACAGTACTGAGCCTTTACCTATCGCAGACGTGAACCGTGTCACTCGACTTTTTTCACTATTTTTTATTTCAGGTGACCTTCTTCACTTCTTACGCATTAGAAGAAATTACCAGAATTTCTGTAGCTTTTATTGCTTGTTTTATTTAGCTAAATCGCACGTTCCTTATGTATATCAGTGGGAACCAGGCAAACTTCGGCCAGGCTTTAGTAGTTATATAAGCGAAGTACATGTTTTGAGGAACTTTCCAAATTGCAAAAAATGTACATGTTCACCATAAGAATGCAATTATATTTTCATTCGTCGACAGGCGCCACAGAAAGAGGGAAACCGACTGCCTTTCTCAAGTTCTGCTTAAGACGCACGCAACTTTGAAATTGGAAACATTCCCCCCGCTAACCCTGCTCAGAGCAAAACAAAATTACGCTTGATGTAGGATGTGCGGTTGGTGTGGCGAAGTATTTAGCACTGCCTGCTTCCCCGCCGTCTCATCTTACATGTCGCCCTACCCCTTCTTGGCGCGGAAATGCCAGCGAGAGAATTGTAGTGAAGGGTAACGTTACTCCAAACATCGATCGACATCGTCATTCACGCAAAGGATCCAGCACGAAACACAACAAGCCGGGAGCAAAGTGTGAGCCCAACGTCTTCGGCAGCAAGCTCAACCACTTCAAGACACGTTGTGCCGTGGGGGTATGCAGGTAGTCGCTTGCTATTCGGTGTATCACGTTGCCCACGGGTGCGCGCAAAAAGCGCATTACTGTCCGTTGCTGGTACATTCGTGTTTGCAGAACTCAGAATCCAGGCATCTCGAAAACAACGGGAAATATTGCGTTCCGCTCTTCTTACTCACACGTGCAATTACGAAGTCAAGTACGCAGTTCTTAAGAATTGTGCCGTATCCTTTGTTGAGCACGCCACGGTCGAAGCGTAGCTATTGTAACGGCGACACATAATATAAACCTCCTGCCCTGTCATCGCCGGTTAATCTGAAATTAAACATTTTCGTCGACACACCAGTTAATTCAAGGCTCCATTGTTCAATATTCTTGCAGGAAAAAATCCTGACGCAACTTCAGTCCGTCTCAATTACAACTTTACGAAAAGCGTAATACAGGCCCTACATTTGTTCGGCCCGAGCCGGAGTTGTAGTGAAAAAGTGTGATCACTTCCATCGCTCCACCTTGGATGCCACCGAATATTATGAACCCAAGGGCAATGGCATGGCTACTATGGCTCGCGCTGAACGCCCTGCCGCGTACCCCTGCTATAGCCTCCATCCCAAACCGTTATTACGCCACTTAAAAGATTTGTGGCGGAAAGAACTCAATCTAGGGATTCCCTACAGTCTACCCTTCAATTAAATGCTCGCTATTGGCTGATAGAAAGAGAGAGAGATGAAGAGAGAGATAGAATAAACTTCTTTAATTTCGAGCTTAATGGTGCAGGATGGTGAGAGCACCGGACCCGTGGGGTCTGCTAGTCCGGATTGTCATGGCCCTTGCTAGGTGCTCGTGCCCTCTCTCTCTCTCTGTCAGCATGCGCTGGGTCGAGAGATCCAAGCTATACAGCGCCCCCCCCCCTCCCCCTTCGGCTTGTACGTGGGGCCAGGATTGAGTGTGAGGGACGGGGATTGTTGTAATTCCCAAATCAGACGGTACAGGGTGCCTGGCTGGGGTCAAAGTTGCAGGTATTGTGATATTGGGCGGGGTAGATATGATGGGGGAGGGTTGATTGGGTTAGGATTTGGTCTGCGGCCGGCGGAGTGTGGTCGATTCAGCTCAGGACACGTGGCAGTGGGGTGGAGGGAACCGTTGACGCTTGTGTCTGGAGTGCGAGAGGATGTCCGCGTAACCATTGAGTGTGTGGGAAGTCTTCTCATACACATTGAGTGTGTGGGAGAGCCGTGTCTTGGCTCTTTTCGAAAATGGCCCGGAGGGTGTGTACTCGGACAACGGCGTGTGCCGCCTCATTTTCGTCGAGGTACTTGTGTCCAGAGGTCAAAACGATATTGATGTCGGGGAGATGCGGCTGAGAAAAAGTTACCCTTCACCACGTCACACGAGCCTGTCCCGAAACTAAGACAGTACCCGTGAACGACAATCCAACGACCGAACAGTGGGAAGCCATACTGTGCAGCTCGGCCCTGGAAGATCACGCAGGCTGGACCGGGTGACAGCCAAAGCCTCAGGGGTTCTGGTATGAGGGCTCCTCTCACTTAGGGAAACGGAGATCTCATTTTGCCACCAATGAAGTTTTTCCTCCTCTTCCGTTGTCCATCCGCTGCCAGGGTCCTCCTGTCGTGGCTGTTTACACACTGGGGCATTGAGTCAACCCAGTGATCTTACACTAATTCTCGCTGCAATTCTAAAGCGTCATTTGGCACACACGGTGACAGATGTGACCTGCAAAGGCCAAGGTCCCTACATCCCACCAGGAACGCCTGTGCAACCGCCTGGTACCACGGGTCGTCAGACCACACCATGACCATGATCGTGGGTCCTGCGGCAGCATGGAATGCACTCGCTTCAAATTCTTATGCTCTGACTTGCATATTGCTGCATGCACCGGAATCTACAGTGTTCAGGACGGACCATCTTTTTCAAGCAGCGTACCCTCTTGGCCGGTCAATGAATGTTTCGTCAATTCCTCGGGCGGCGAAGTTGCTTTCTGGGTTACGGCGATGAAACTTTTAGGCAACCGTATCAACTGGACTGAAAGTGCGTGCGCATGGTGCGATATCAAGAACAAGGCGACATCTGTGACGACACCGGAACGTATAAAGGCATCGCATCGTCCGCTGCTCTTCAGTGGGTCCGGAGGCGGCATGGAATGCACTCGCTTCAAATTCTTATGCTCTGTCTTGCAGATTGCTGCATGCACCGGAATCTACAGTGTTCCGGACGGACCATCTTTTTCAAGCAGCGTACCCTCTTGGCCGGTCAATAAATGTTTCGTCAATTCCTCGTGCGGCGAAGTTGCTTTCTGGGTTACGGCGATGAAACTTTTTGGCAACCGTATCAGCTGGGCTGAAAGTGCGTGCGCATGGTGCGATATCAGGAACAAGGCGACATCTGTGACGACACCGGAACGTATAAAGGCAGCGCATCGTCCGCTGCTCTTCAGTGGGTCCGGCGGCCGCATGGAATGCACTCGCTTCAAATTCTTATGCTCTGTCTTGCAGGTAAGCTTGAAGTATACAATTTCAAAAGTTATAGAAGTGGCAACTATTTCTTACTTCTGCTGCCGTACCCCTCTGCAGACCTCATGAATATGTCTTCTATGCTGATGAATTTCTTGAGAATGCTGTTGCTCGTGTGTGGTGATGTGGAGACTCTGGAGAGTAACCCTGGTCCTGAAGTCGAAGACATGTTGCGAGAATTGCTCTCGGGGCGGCAGACTAAAATTAAATAGGAGATAACAGGTCTTTCCTCTAGTGTTGCATCCTTCGAAGAACGATTAGCTAAAATTGAGCTGTCCATTGCGTCAATTACTGAAGTTGCGCCACATGTGTCTGAACTTGAGAATGCCGTAGCTGACATTCGAGAGATTGTTTGTAAACTGGACCGCAAAAACGACGATTTAGAGAATAGGTCCCGTAGAAATAACCTGATCATCTCTGGCTTAAATGAAAACTCTGGGGAAACTTCGGATGAGTTGCTGGAAACGGTAACTGGACTGATTACATCAAAACTAGAAGTTAAGTGTGGCGATATCGAACGCTGCCATAGGCTGGGAGTGCGTAAGAGCAGTAGCAGTATCCCAAGACCTGTTATTATTAAGTTGCTTGATTTTAGAACTAAGGTCGCTATTTTAAGCAATGCAAGCAAGTTGAAGGGCACGAAAATATTTATAAATGAAGTCTTTTCTGTGCGCGTGAGGCAGATACGTAGGGAACTGTGGCAGAATTCCGCCGAGATAAGGAAGGATGCGGAAAAAGCCAGACTGCACTACGGTCATTTGTTGGTGGACAACGTTCGGTATTCTTGGGATGAGAATAAAAAAGCTGTCGTTAACGAAAGCCGTCGGTTGTCTGCTACAAACAATGAATGACGGCTTAGTGCGAAGTCCTTTGCGCTTTTGAATTTAAATGCGCGTAGCCTAGTTATTAAAATTGCAAACTTTAACTGGCTTTTTGAGTGTCATAGTCCATCAATCTGTGTGACTGAGACTTGGTTAAATGAATCTATCCTTGATCATGAATTCTTGCCCCCTGGTTACACGGTTCTAAGAAAAGATAGGCCTTCTGGCCGTGGTGGTGGAGTGGCACTTTTTTTAAAAGTGGCATTGAATTCTCTTTACTACCAGAACTCCCAAATACTGAATCTATAAGGTGGAAACTAATGCTTTATGGTCTCGCTATTGTTGTTGGTGCTCTCTGCCGTCCTCCTAACCCTGCCTCAGACGTTTTTTCGACTGTCAGTGACTATATTGTTGCACAAAAGCTGGAATGTTCTAAACTCGTATTGACCGGTGACTGTAATGCCTCCTTTATAGATTGGAATTTGTTAACATCAACTGGTTGTGACAGGATAATTTGTGATTCTTTAATATGCCACTAGCTTTCGATCTATCGCAGCTGGTTGACAAGGCTACGCGCGAGGATTCTACACTACATCTTGTTTTTACCACCATGAATTTGTTAAGAATTGATATCAGAGCAGGGTTTTCCATGGAATTTCCGACCATAAAGCTGTTATTGTTGATTTAAATGTTGCTTGTAAGCCAGTGCGACCAACGTTTAAGACTGTGCTAAATTTTGAATGCGCAGACGACCCTTCTATTTTTACTAAACTTGCATCATGCTTTGTCGATTTCGTGTCTTGTAGTAACCACTGCAGTATTGATACGTTGACTAACCAATGTTACAGCATAGTTAATGAATGTATAGCGCAGTTTGTTCATCATAAGAGCATAAAACGTCATGCCAAACACCCTTGGTATGCTAGGTCAAATAAGCAGCTTAAACGTCGTATTAAGCGACTGCAAAAGCGACGTAGGGTTCAAAATAATGACGGGGAGTTCCAAATTAACTTGCTTAAATATGAACTAAAAGCTAAAATGAGTGATGCGAGAAAGTTTTACTTTAATACCACGTTAAGCTCTTTTATGAAAAATTATCCCATTAAGTTTTGGAAAACTATCAATCCTACCACTGCCTGTCCGTCAACTTTTGTGATAGATGATGTGTCTTGCTGCGATTCTTCCACAATTTCTGAAGCCTTTAATAAGTATTTCCAAACTGTATTTGGAGATGACAATAAAACGACCCCTGACATTCGTAGCAGCCAGGAAATAGATTCGTTTCCAGCAATTGAAATTAGTTACACTGGCGTTCTTAACCTTCTGTTGAATATCGACACTACTAAAGGTGCCGGGCCAGATGGCATACCAAACATGTTTTTGAAGCGTTATGCAGAATGGAATGCTCATTATTTATCAATAATTTTTGCTAAATCGTTAGAGACAGGTACTGTGCCGACCGTTTGGAAAATCGTCAATGTAATTCCTGTGTTTAAATCGGGTAATAAGCAACTCATTTCTAACTACAGGCCTATTTCATTAACGTGTACCTGTTGCAAGCTTTTAGAGCACATAATTCATAAACATGTACTTCAGTACCTCACTGATAACAACGCATTGTCGCGTAATCACCATGGTTTCCGCTCTGGTTTTTCTACAACTACACAGCTCATTGAATTCACTCACGCCATCGCTTCGGCTCTTAATACTCGAGGTCAGGTTGATGCCATATTCATATATTATAGCAAAGCATATGATGTGGTGTGTCACAGAAAACTTCTTGTTAGACTCAGAAATATTATTAACGATCACAAAATTATAGGCTGGATAGCTGATTGGCTACGTTTGAGGTCGCAATTTGTTACATTTGAGCATGCGCAGTCACTTCCGGGGTACCGCAGGGCTCGGTACTTGGGCCCCTATTGTTTATCATTTACATTAATGATGTCACACAGGTCATTAAGGACACACCAGTGAAGCTGCGATTGTACGCTGACGACTGCGTTCTTTATACTAGCGTAAATAATGCTCAGGCCCAAGATGTTCTGAACAAAGTATTTTCGTCCTTTTGTGGTTAGAGCACCACGTGGCAAATGAGCATTAATTACCAAAAAACTGTTCAAATGACATTTACCAATAAAAAACAGCCGCTAAGGTTTAGTTATAGTTACAATGAGCACTACCTAAACTCTGTGAATACATTCAAATATCTTGGTGTTACCTACAGTCAAAACCTAAAGTGGCACCATCACATCGAAACAATTTGCGCTAGGGCGCTTAGAAATCTGGTATACATACAACGAACACTCAAGCACTCTACCAAGGACTGCAAATTAACCGCGAATAAATAGCTCGTCAGACCATTGCTAGAGTACGCCTCAGCGGTATGGTCACCCTATACTGCACTTGACATAAATATGCTCGAGAGCATACAGAAAAAAGCCATACGGTTTATTTTCGGCCGGTATGACCGCAATTTTTCTCCCTTATCTCACGCATGTTCATTGTCGTTAGAGCCCCTTGCTTTTCGACGCACACTTGATGGTATCACTCTGCTACATAAGATTGTACACAGCCGCAGTTGCATTGAAGCACCGATTACCTTTTGTCATTCGGCACGACGAGCCACGCGCCGATCTCACTCACTCAACATTGTTCCCTTCCAGCCATTTGTAAATTCCTTTAAGCATTCCTTTTTTCCAGCCGTTGTTGAGATTTGGAACAACCTAGATGGTTCCCTGCGCGAAAAACCAATACAACTGTTTTTGAAAGACCCCGCACGGGGCAACTTGAGCAATCTTGGTGACGGTACTGGCGATACCGCGGACCCCGAGCCCCCAAACATAAACTGGATCCAACCGTGGCGATGTGTTTATAGGTGGAGGGTTAGAAACCACGAACGGTGGCCGTCGGACCCCAGGTCAAGCTCTGGCGGATGGGCTCCCTGTCTGTCTACCAGGCAGGGAGCTCCGGGACCTCTTTGACTACCAGGGTAAGGTCAAAGAAGAAAGTACCCCGTCTCCCTGCTTTTTTCTATGCCGTATGGATAAATCAAAACTCCCCTCAAAACGTGATCGGTCCCTGAAAAGGGGCCGCACCGAAGTTTTCTTTCCATCCCTACCAACCATCAACATTCCGAAACCTGACAACTGTCCTCGTTTTTTGGTCCTTGAATCAACAGATAAGTCCAAACCCCTCTCTTCGCAGTCTGTATTCCTCATCTAAAAGTTTCTTGAAGGAAGTATTGGCAAATCTTTCGAGGCAAAAAAACTACGAACAGGCGAAGTGTTAGTTGAAGTCAAGACGCAGCAGCAAGCCACAAATCTCCTGACCCAAACCCGCATGGCAGATCTGGACATCACTGTCACACCCCACCGCAGCCTCAACAGCTCGCAGGGTGTGATATCTGAGCCAGATCTGCTAAGTGAAACAGAGGCCGACCTTCTGGAAGGCCTGAAGGATCAGGGCGTTACCGCTGTCAGGAGAATCACCATCCGTCGTGACAATGTGGAAATACCAACAAAGCGTATAATCTTGACATTCAACAAATCAAAACTTCCTGAGCACATCAATGCTGGCTTCATTAGGTGTGGTGTACGTCCGTACATACCTAACCCGCGCCGCTGCTACAAGTGCCAGCGATTCGGGCATGCTACAACTTCTTGTCGCGGCAAAACGACCTGCGCGAAATGCGCCGCACATGACCACCCTACTGAAAACTGTGACTCTACTACCTTCACCTGTGCAAACTGTCAGGGTCCGCACGCAGCATGGTCCCGCAGCTGTGAAAAGTTTCAATTAGAAACGAAAATCATTAACATCAAGGTCACTGAAAACATCACCTTCCCAGAGGCGCGGAAGAGTTTCGCCTCTTTCCCTCTGGGTAGGTACGCCGACGCAGCTCGCCGGGGCGCGGGGCGGCGTCTGGTTTCTGCGGGGACCCAGTACCGCGAGTCGGACTTGGTCCCGCCCCCCCCCCCCCCCCCCCCCTGGGTTGCCTCAGGCAGCCCAACCCGCCTCCGCACCGCTCGCTGAGCCAGCAGCGGCTGTGGGGACAACCACGTCCGGTGGAAGCGACGCTGCATCCTCCAATTCCACTCCAGCGTCCCAAACCACAGGGGAGGGCGCAGAGGAGATGGACATGGGGGAGCCAGCGGCAGCTCCCACCCCCACCGCACTGCCTGCGCCATCCGAGGCGTTCCTGAATCCCTCGGTGGTTGCGGGCAAGGAAAAGCGCGCCCCAAAGGGTTCGCGGTCCATGGAGCCTGATCCCTCAGGCGCTCCGAGGACATCCGAGGATGAAATGGACGTCGGTCCGTCCTTGTCTGCGGAGCACCGCAAGGAACGCGTCCCGACGCCAAAGCCTCCCGACAAGCCAAAAAAGGCGAGAATCACAGCCCCGAAAGACGACACATAAACAAACATACACACTCCAGTAGCTCTCACAGTAAATAATGGGAAGAGAAAACATAATTCAATGGAACTGTGGAGGCCTTCTTAAAAATCTTGACGATGTATACGAAATACTGCATGCTAATCAGCCAAGTGTAATGTGTGTTCAGGAAACACATCTGAATTCCAAGCGCAGAAATTTCTTGAATAGTTACATGGTCTTCAGAAAGGACAGGGATGGCGGCACACACTCTTCTGGCGGTGTGGCCATAATTGCCCGGAAATCTTTAGCCTGCCACCCTGTCACTCTGAACACTGTCCTTGAGGCTGTAGCAATTCGAACAATAATATTTAATAGCTTGATAACGGTATGCTCCATATATATTCCTCCTGATCTTGCACTTTCGAGCTCTGACTTCGAGGCGTTGGTTGACCAGCTGCCCGAACCATACATCTTAACAGGCGACCTTAATGCTCACAATTCTCTATGGGGCTCTTCTCGTACGGATGCCCGGGGTCGCCTGATAGAGAGGTTTCTTTCATCCTCTGGAGCATGCCTTTTCAACAATAAACAGCCTACATACCATAACATAGGACACAACACATTCTCATATCTTGACTCGGCTATTGGCTCAGCAGTTCTCTTTCCTCTTCTCGAGTGGGGTGTGGGCACTGACCCATATGGCAGTGACCACTTCCCCACTTCACTAACATACATAGGTAAAGGCCCATGCAGTCCCTCTTCCCATAATAGGTTCAATGAAGCACGAGCTAACTGGAATACATTTACAGAGACATGCAAACTACACCACACATCCATAGGACACCTACACGTTGAAGAAGCTACCCAACTGCTCACGGCGCACATCCTCGACGCCGCCGAAAAGTCCATTCCCCACGCCTCTGGTGCCCCGCGCAACCAGAGGAGGCCGTGGTGGAATGAGGACTGTAGGCGGGCGCGAGAGGCCCAGAACAATCCGTGGGGTATCCTGCGCCGGTACCCCACGTCGGGAAACCTTATATTGTTCAAAAGGGCTAAGGCGATGGGAAAACGTGTGCGCCGTGAGGCAAAACGAGAGAGTTGGCGCTCATTCGTAACATCCATGAACTCTTACACTGACACGAAGTCTGGACACGAATACGCAAACTAAAAGGACAACAGACACACAGCCCGCCCTTTGTTAGTACAACAGGGGACACACTGGAAGACCAGGCTAACACACTTACACAACACTTCCAACACATGTCCAGTTCAGCACACTACACAAGCACTTTCATGAAACACAAAACATCTGCGGAGAAGTCACTGCGTGATAGCAACAAGTCGCACACTTCTTACAATTCTCCTTTTTCAATTCATGAGCTGAAGGCAGCCCTGACAACATGTAAGCCTTCAGCGCCAGGTGCAGACAAAATCACATACACCATGATACAACACCTACACTCAGACACCCTTGAAACACTTCTACATCTATACAATAACATATGGCTTTCGGGGCACATTCCTCGCTCTTGGAGGGAGGCATAGTAGTGGCTTTCCTGAAAGAAGGGACGGACCCTTCCTCTCCTGCCAGTTACCGGCCCATTGCATTGACAAGCTGCCTGTGCAAGCTCCTCGAGAAGATGATAAACCGTAGGCTCGTGTACTTTCTTGAATGCAATGGTCTTCTCGAGAGCTGCCAGGCAGGCTTCCGGGCAGGGCGATCCACAAACGATCAATTAGTTACACTGGAATCTTACACTAAGGATGCCTTTATACACAAACAGTACTGCATGACTGTATTTTTTGATATCGAGAAAGCGTATGATACGGCATGGCGTTATGGCATTCTTGCAGACCTAAAATCCTATGGTGTAACAGGTAGCATGCTGAACACTCTTTCCAGTTACCTGTCTGAACGAACATTTCGTGTCAGAGTCGGTTTGGCACTTTCAAACGTTCATGTGCAGGAGAATGGCGTACCTCAAGGTGGCGTATTGAGCTGCACCTTGTTTATAGTTAAGATGAACTCTCTCCGAAAGGCACTGCCGCCAACCATATCCTGCTTGATGTATGTAGATGACGTTCAAATATCCTTCAAATCATGTAACATATCCATTTGTGAACGTCAGGTCCAGCTTGGGGTAAACAAACTTTCCCGCTGGGCAGATGAAAATGGATTTAAACTTAATCCTTCTAAAGTACCTGCGTTGTATTCTAAAAAATGCGGGGCATCTTGCCCGATCCCGACGCAAAACTCTTTGGTGACTCGATTCGAGTAAAAAGAGAACACAAGTTTTTGGGTGTGGTGTTTGACGAGAAACTCACATTCATCCCTCACATAAAACGACTCAAACAAAAATGCCTCAAAACAATGAATATTCTAAAAGTCTTATCTCACCAATCATACGGTGCAGACAAACAACTTTTGCTTCGACTTTATGCCGCGTTGGTGGGGTCACGGTTGGAGTACGGAAGCGTTGTATATGGGTCAGCCACAAAAACAGCACTTAAAATGCTCGACCCAGTGCTTCACTTAGGGATTCGCCTGTCTTGTGGGGCATTCCGTACCAGTCCGGTCCACAGTCTTTATGCTGAGTGCGACAAGTGGTGCTTAGCGTACCAGCGAACTTATGTTGATCTTCTATATGCCTCCAAAATCTCATCAATGAATAACCATCCCTTTAAACCGGTTTTTAAGTGCAATGCACTTCTTAAGCGACCCTGAACCTGCGTCCACCGGTGATGTCCGCGCACGTGGAGATGGGCGCGCGCAGCCTGGCCGCTGACATGGCACATACCCACGTGGGGGATTGGCCAGGAATCTCCTCGTCTTCCTTGGCAACGGGGGGAGATGGGCGCGCGCTGCCTGGCCGCTGACATGGCACATACCCCCGTGGAGGATTGGCCAAGAATCGGGCGTGAGAAGGGCTAATGCACCTGCTTAAAGGAGTACTGACACGAAATTTCAAAGCTGAGATCCGCTCTAGCAATCAAGTGCAACGACAACACAAATAGGTGTCTGTGAATAAATGCATATTTCTTTCTTTGTAGTTGTGTGTGTGTGTGTGTGATCTCTCTTTCGCGAACATTACCGAACCGCGCAAATTCAACTCGTGCATTCGCACTTTCACATTCTTCCCCTCGGGGAAATGCGGGGAATTTTTTTTAATGATACGTCCACAACTAAACTCTTTTTAAACCGCCCATCAATTTCTGTTCCCTTCTCGCAGAGAGTGAGGGACGGGGTGACTATGCATGAGGTCTCTTTCTTAGACACATTCAAATCATCTCACACTGATCTTGTAGCACCATGGCATCTCCGTCCTGTGTCGTGTGATCTGTCTTTCATACGATACAATAAGAACAAGACACCAAGAAGTGGGATTTTGCAGCATTTCATGTATCTGCAGGATAAATACAGGGCTGCAGAGTTTTTCAGCGATGCATCTAAAACGTCCACTGCGGTGTCTTGTGCTGCGCATGGGTCCAATTTTGAAGCATGTAGAACAATGAATGTTAATACAAGTATTTTTACGGCAGAAGCATATGGCATATTTCTGGTTGTAAGTCATAGTTGAACATCATATTCCTACATCCGTCATTTATACAGATTCGTTGACCGTCGTCCGTGCATTATCATCCGGAAAGTCATCAAAAAACCATGTCATTAATCTTGTCTTCAAAACATTTATGGTAGCTTATTCCTCAAACCTTGGGGTGACTGTGTGTTGGGTGCCAGGCCACTCTGGCATTGGCGGTAATGAAGTGGCGGATGAAATGGCCGCCAATGCTGCACTCCGAAACACAGTAGACATGGCAACACTACCTTACACAGACCTCAAGCCACACATTAGACAACAACTCCGTAAAACTTGGCAAGCAGACTGGAGCGAACAGACAGAGACAACAAACTACACGTAATAAAACCACGCTTGGGACAATACACTACTGACTCACACAACAGGCACATTGAAGTTATCTTAGCTTGGTTACGGATAGGCCATACGCATGTAACGCACTCGCACCTGCTCACGGGATCTCCAAGACCCCTGTGTAGCAGGTGTGGGGAGGGCCTATCCGTAGTCCACATACTCATACAATGCAAGGCACTTGACACAACACGACACAAACACTTCAGAGAACTCTACAGACAACATATTCCCCTACACCCATCGCTGTTTCTAGGTGACGATGCCATGGTTTCTGTGAAACGCGTTTTTAAATATTTGTCAGATGTTAAGTTTTTAAACCTCATTTCCTATCATGCGTAATCACATCTGGCCCTATACACCAGCCATCACCATTATCTTTATTGATCTTACTATGTCCAGTTTACACATTTTATACCTACCTTTTGTGGTAATCACTTCTTTTCATTAAATAACTTCTCTGGCGCTCTTTGCCCTCGTCGGCCTTGCGCCATTAAACACCAACCATCATCATCATGTTTTTGAAAGAACTGCCTAACCATATTTTGTAATATGTTTCAAATGCTTTGTATGTTTCTGTGGTGTTGCTTAATGTATGTTCTTTTATTTTCCTGATGTACCCACTCCTGCTATGTCTCGTGTATCGAGACAGTAGTATCTGTAAATAAATAATACGCCCAACTCATCCCGTTTGCTCGCGTCCACCTTTAACTTTCCTTCCATCCTTTTCATCTCTGATGTCTTCGGGCAGAAGGTGTCACTGATAAGTGATCTTAACAAAGTAGTATTATTTGAAACAGGCTCGGAAGGGACCGGCGTGGGCCACTGATACATACCAGAATACAGACCATTCACCTGTGAGTAACCCTGGACAGCTGCTGATTAATGGCACTTCGCTCAGCATTCTTTTCGAGCATTCTTCGCGGAAGGTGTACCCGTGACGGGTTCTTTGTAGAACTGGTATCGTCGCAGACTCGCACCCCATGCCGTTAGTGTCTAGATAAGCAAAAATTATGGAAATTTTCACTGCCTATAAAAAAGAGAAACAAGGCCTTTCGGGAATTTTTTAGGATAAATTTAAAAATTGCAAATGTTAGAATTCTATCTTTTTGCAACACTTCTTTGCACGAGGTAGCACTGACACACACACTCTCTCGTACATCTCTCTCCACCCACAGAAATGTGTTGAAAGCCTTCAGTGTCCAATTGGCCCCCACTACCACCGCTCTCAAGGACCAAGAGAGTCACGGTTACCCCATGAATAACGGATGACGTCACAATCGTTCAGCTGCATTTCGCTCGGGGTAAAAGAAAGCACAGGTGCGCCATCAGGCACATGACAGACTGACGACAAATGAGTCTGCCACCCCAATCAAGTAAAGGAATTTGAGCGTAACAAGCCCCCCCTAGCGCAAGCGATGTAGGGCCCTTTCAATTACATTTCCGAGAGCTTGTGGATGCAGAGAACATTTGGGAACTATGGCGCGTAGAAGTGCATATGCATTTCGACGTTCAGACCAGTCTGATACTAACAGTCCTTATCGAACCAAGAGTACAAGGAATTTAGATTTTTGTTGCTGTGGAGGGAGTCTGTGCTATTTTTGTCAAGTCGATGGCACACCCTCGGCGACTGCGTCGCAGGCAAAATTACCTGTCGCGACGCAGGTTGCGTTCGGGGAGCCACTGAGGCTAAAGTAATGTTTTCCCAGCATTGCTTGTAAGGAAATAACATTGAATTCCTGCATAAGCTGGCTGGGAGAGCTAGAGGGCTTCTCCACAGGTTAGAAGATATACTGTCCGAGTTCAGGACCTCATGCAAAGTCGTGGTGAATAGCTTTGACATACTAAAGGGCGAACGGGACAACAGTCAGTTCTTTAACAGGGGGTGGCGTCTTGCGGCGGAGTTTTTCGCCAATAGTAACACTGACAAACAGAACTCATGCGGCGATGGTCGAGTTTCAGATCACAAAACCATCCACATATACATGAGGGATGCCATTGTAAAAACTGGATGCATACTCCAGCTTAAAGTGCCTGAAATCTGCCACTACCATGGTTGACTTTATAACTCCATGGCGAAAACAACGAAGGTGGCATTTCAGGCCTTGATGTCGGCTTAAAGTTCGCTATCAGCAACTTCCTGATTTGAAATGGAGATGTGAGAACAAAAGCGTGGTCGCGGGATTGAATCGCTCTGTGGACTTTCGGACTTTCGAGACGCCTGCTGTTTTAGAGGAATAAAGGTCGCAGTTACGCTTGGAACAAAATGTCACTGAACAATACTTTGTAGACTCTAAGAAGTGAGGAAACGGAGCTACGCAAAGCCGTGCCACTAAGCACCCGGAAATGCTGAATGAAGGATTGCAGTCATTTTCTTTGCCGATGGGTGACAACAGACCGGTACATATAGCGCTAAAAATTAATGCAAGAAAGGTGAACTGCGCACATGGGGTATTTCGAAGTCGTTAGCGATAGGGGCTAACGGGAAACGACAAGCTTTATAAATGCAGGTAAAACGAGGAATCTGCATTTGCCAGAATGTGCCACCACTGCTACAATGGCTTTGTACAACTTTGCCCGAGGACTGACGCAATGCTTTCTTGAAGGCCAAATGCAAATATATTCAGCAAAACTAGCAGTCTGGATATGCCGTACCGGTTTAACATATTCACACTACTTATTACCCACCCCACAGCCAAGCGCACTCACCAAACGTGCCTTGCGAGCGCCGGCTGCGGACGGGTCTGTTGTCTGCGGAGTCAGACAAAGGCAGGAGGCACCAGGGCAAAACATGACGGGCAGCATTTATTTCAGCGTGCAAAACAAAACAATGACATTAGTAGCGAGACATTAAACAACACAAGAGATAGAGGTGGTTCGATTCACCGATGGAATATGGGAACAGCAGGGCGCCGCGCGTGCGCGCGCGATTGCAGTCTCCAAGCTCGCCGGGAATCGTCCTTTCAAGTCGCAATCCCCACGTCGAGAGGCTGTCCCCTCGACAAGCGACGTCCCGCGACACTGCTGTTGGCGCTTACCAGAACCGATTACCAGGCACAGGCGGTTCCCTCGACGGGGGGAGCGAAAGTCCTTTCACTAGCTTTTAGCCGATGAAGGGGCTTCAGCCCGAGCGAACCCTTCGGGGATGGAGCGAGCTCCCATTGCGCAAGCCTTGTGGGTAGCTAGCCAGACTGGGTTCGCGTGAAAGCCGCGATCCCCGCAGCCAAGACAGCACTTTTTGCGAGGCCCAGGATGAAACTGGTAAGAAGGGTTGGTGTAAGGTGTTCAGCAACTCCTCGTCTGACTGGATGTAGGCTGGTGGCACCGCCCTGCCAACGATATATAGATCTAACCTATCTAGCAGTTCGTCACAAGGCCATGCATGCATTCGTCGACGCAGCCACATATGCATTCCATTTCTAGGCAAACAGCTTTATGCGAACGCTGCCCGTTCAGCCTTTAATTTAGGTCAAGATTTTTCCTGAACCTTTTCCTTAAAAACGACTTCCACTATAGCAATGGCGTTGTCGGTGCGATTTCTCTAACTGAACGTGGATACTTGCGAGGGGTAGCGGGCTCTATCATTAAAGTACCACCCTCCGTGTTCTCCATAACTTTGCCAATGCAGACTAATAGCGCAACAGGCCTGACCTGTAGTTGTTAATGACTGCTGGCGCTTTTCCTGGATTCAGTGCTGGTACCACGTGAGCAATTTTCCATCCAGTATCAAGTCGCGCTGTACTCCAAGATTTGTGGTAGACGAAAAGCAGTTGAGCCAGTGCCTTGTCGCGCAGGTGCGCGAGTTCCCTGTATGTAGCGCCGTCTGCACCTGACGAAGAATATTTAAGGAGGCGATGGAGCCAACATAGAACTTGTGTTTATTGAATGCTTTAGTTCCAATAGCAGTGATGCAAATTTTAACGCGAACTCCCCACAAATAAGATGGGATGACCCACCAGCCACTTCATCGCTAGGTTCTTATGACGTCACAGGAACTTGCTTGTGCCGTTGGCCGCAGCAGACCGAAGCCACCGCCAAGAACCATGACTGCGCGATTGCAGTCGGCCCTCTGTCTGTATACCACTTGAATGTAAGCGTGCGGTTAACGCACTAATAACTCCGTTTTTCTCATGATCCCTCTTATGTCACTGTCGATGTCATATTGGGCGGAAGGTGCACGCTTTTCAGTATAGCAAAAAAACCTTTAGGATGGTTTGTGGTTCGTTGTCGCCGCCGAAAGAGCTCTTCGCTGCGGGTACTTGGCGGTGGCGGTGTTCAATGACGAGAAAAGGGGCAACTACGGCAGGATGCGATGACCAATAAGAAGAATACTGCATTTACAATTATTTACAAGCGCTTTTTACAAAAAGGGGTGGTAGCGCATGGCTGTCTCGGCGATCGACCCACCGAGTTGCGCCCTAGACGGCAAGGTTTGACGTGCACTAAGCACGGAGGTTCGCTGGTTTTAGATGTTTGAAAAAATTACAGCCAAGTCTCCCGCTGGTCATCATGCGCAGGAATATATTCCCTCGTGGCCATTGTATACCACGCAGCAGACCTGATTGGTCAGGTCGACTCTCAGATCAATAAATAATGTAAGGGATATCGCGGCGAGAGGCTCCGGGCAACACCCTCTAATCCAGAAGGTGTCGTGCCAAGGCGCTCCCCACAACTCTTGTTCAGAATTCTGTGCCACCTCGGTGTCGAGTACGTACGCAGCTTCGCTGATCATCCACCTTCACGTAGTGGAATATTTCGCGTTTTTCTTTTGTTTTTATGTACACCTCCCGAGGCCTCCAGGTCGCTGCGGCCCTGTGGGCAGCCGCCACCGCCCCATAAGGGGGAGCTCTTTCAATAAATGTTATTTCTCTCTCTCTCTCTCTCTCTCTCTCTCTCTCTCTCTCTCTCTCTCTCTCTCTCTCTCTCTCTCTCTCTCTCTCTCTCTCTGTATTTACATGTGCATCTTGTTCTTCTAGATCTCTTCTCTCTGATTCCGTGTGGCAAAGCGGCGCAACAAAAGAACAAAATATATACCTCACCGTTTTTGCTGCTGATTTGTCTTTGTGAAACAATGGTGCGACGAGCTGAGATCAACTCGAATAAAAAGAGCGGCGCGGATAATTTCAGGAAGGAAATCTTCTCACGGTTCTTCAAAATATGCTTCGCATATGAGCAAAAATAATAGGAACTCCGACCTAGCGTAGATAGCTTTAGGGCTGGCAAAATGCTTCTCAAATGATATGAAGATTTCGCATGATACTTCCACTTTTGTTTTGTTTGCTGTTATGTAGACAGCTTGGTGAGGATGAGCTCATTGTCTCTTCGTCTACCGTCAATCATCCACTGCTCTTGTGGCGACAACCCAAACTTACAGCCAATGCTAATATTGCCGTTTTAATTCGCGCCATCTGGTATAGCCAGCACTGATGTTGTTTGTTCGTTCGTAGTTTCTTCAGAAATTCTCCGCGAGGACAGGTGACGTTCACTTAAAACGAATCACTTATGGCTTTTCGAATAACTCTTTGCGACGAACCCGTCGTTTCCGATATCAGTTACCAATTTTTAGCTCCGTGGTTAGTCTGCTATAATTGGGCATGTTAACCCACAACTGGAGCATTATAATTTATGGCGCCCGCGAATGACAGCTTATCTCCGACGAATGCGTCACGGAAAGCTGACGAAATATCCTATTAAGTACCGTTTCATCCACTAACAAAGTCGGCCATTAGAACGGTTTTCCGAATGTGTCAGAACGGTATCAAACTGTTTGTGCAACGCCTGCGAAGCAGAGAAAGCAGTGGGACACTGTCTTCGTGGCTCTTCATGAGGAATGGTCAAAAAAAGTTTATTTAGCTTCGCCAGACGAGTTCCTTTAAACTCCAGATTTGTATATCTCGTTCGACGTGAGAGAGGAGTTGGAATATGCAACTTCAGAAGACATTTAAAAGAGGGGTACTATGGCAAAGTCTTAACGCACTGCTAACCAATCCCTTCCAGGCTTACATTGCGTACAACGGTGTACGTTCACTCGAAGGAAATCACCCCAAGAAAAAAAAAATTCGCTGTTGCTACGCAGGCACTTCTTTTTTCTTTTTAATATTTTAGACGCGAGGAAATAATTAGATTCGATTTTTTTACGACACAGCATTAATAAAGGGACAGGAAATGGAATCTATGACATATATACTTTACTATACGGAACAGCTGGCTTACACGAGTAAGCAGATCGAGGGTGTTTAGAAACAGCGTTGTGCTTTGTCCGTTGTGCTTTTTTGACGTTGGACGATTCACATGCTCTGTGAGCCAAATATATGGGAAGCAGCTGCTCGGCTCGGTATTTTGTACTCCGCGTTTTCAAACGAAAGGACTCGTTTTTCCAAACTCTGACAATAGAAAAAATACGGTACATTGCTTTTGACTTTCCATAGCCAGTCGCACTACGATGAGAAATAAATTACAAGGAAAAGGTAGAACGCTGGGGCCTGCGGGCGGCGCTGTAAAAGAATTTTTATAGCGATAAAGGTATTCGCTTAAAAACGCACTAAAAGCTGCACTGAGGTGCATTGCAATGCATGCCCGCAAGGCTCAATGCATGCCTTGAGCCCAACCTAAATAACAACGATAACACCCCTCTTCAAAACGCTATCCGACAGTCGTCTAGTCGGCTACACGTACGACAAGAGGTAGCGTATGGTGCCGCTAACCTAGCTTTTGCTCTGTCGCAACCTTTTCCGACCGTGACTTTTTATTGCTGGTAAAACGATGGGGATGAAGGCAGTAAATGCCGGATAGTGCTGCATTTCCGTGAAAGCCTAGGATAGGCTGTCTAGCACTCTGAAGCTGCATGCCACAGTCGTGCCGGCGGAAGATTTTTCTCCAGCAGCAGAGTTTCAGGACCACAACGACCACTGACTGCGACGCCGCGAGGATAGCACATCTTTGCGAAGAAGCCGTCTGCTTCAAGCCATAGCAGTGTTACGTCATTTCGCGACACAGCAAGAAAGTCCCCACCTTTATGACGTTGACGCTCATATTTTTGTGACCGAAACAGGGGACGTTCATTGAAGTGATCGACAGCCTACCGACCCATTTGTTCCAGCAAGGCGCGCCCTTTTCTTCGTTATCAGTTCGTGCTTCGATTGCACGGAAGAACTTCGCATGGGATATTTTCCGTTGCTGGGCCGATTCGTCCCTCCTACCGATGTGTGAAAAAGCGTGACTATTGCTAATATTACGGCGCTTATGACACCGGAACACTAAAGAACAGCGTTGCGAAACGCGGGCAACACTCCGTTAGACCCTGAAAACCAGAGGCGTCGCAATCACCTTCCCCGTTTGCCGTTCGACTGCCAAGTGGCGCCTCAACAATGACCCCTGCAACGAGCCCAAAGGGTTCAAAGCTGGCAGCGTCTCACATCCAGGACCGGTGCTGGGGAGTGCCGCTTGTGGCGATGTGCGCCTCTTTCCTGATTTGTATGGCACAATCCAGCACAGGTTATTTGTACGTTCTCTTCATGGACAAATACCAGATCAACCGAGAGATGGCTTCGTGGCCCGAGAGCATCATCATGTTCTGCCAGAACTTGGGAGGTGAGTTCCTCACATTGTTGCTCGTGGTTTGTTTTGGTCACTGGTGGCGTTCAAAAACTGGAGTTTTGCAAACGCAAAAAAAAGAGAGCTAGAGGTGCTTTGCCCGCTAGGCAAGTAAATTGGGGTAAGTGGTTGTAGAGGGAAGAATGGAGTTTCTCATTTGGCACTCACACACACATACACACACACAAATGGAGAAAGCTCCCACTAACGCGCAAAACCTGAAGGTAGCGAAGCTGTACGCAACCTTTATGACCATCACAAAGGTCTAAGTCCACGATTGCAGCCGATTTGCTTCTTCACTGCTACAACAGCCTGTACTCCATCATTGTTTTTTTATTATTTATTTCAAATTTCGTTCAGACACATTGTCCAGGACGAGAGGGCTAAAGGCAACAAGCAGCCTTACTAGGGCCCCGACACCCAAAGTACACTGCACAGGAGCAATGAGCAGCGAAATTACCACTTCACTGGCAAGAAGAGTAACATAAGCACGATAATTCATGGGTTACGAAGCAAGCTAGGAATTCATTATACAATAAATAGCGACAGATAACGAGCCGGTAAAACAATGACGCATGCAGACGTGTTTTACATAATGTTTAGCAGATAATTATAACATTTCTATTAATGTTTTATACATAATGCATACAAGTTTAACAGCACACACACGCATTTATTAGAACAAAAAGCAAAGTTACAAGAGCACATAAGTGAACCATATATTTGTTGCCGGAAAACGCTGCACGGTCCGCTTTTTTAAAATAATTGTGAGCGAGTGTTAACAAGTACATTTTAAAGTTATTTTTACATTTGTAATCAGAACGGCAATTTTTACTCCAATAGGTTATACCAGGATGTGTATTTATTTAGAAAATCAGGTATCAAGTAGGCTAGTGTCTGTGTTCCATAGTTTGCTCGAATGGCCGGTGTCCTAAAACGGTTGTCTATTAAATCATACTGGGTGTTTACTACAATTAATGATTCAAAACTGGTAGCTTGACTCAATATAGCTTCCTTTCGTATATGCGAGGCAAGTTTAAGGTAAAAAAGCTAACTGTAAGCAGGTTACAGTCAAACCTCGATATATCGAACACGGGTATATCGAATTATTGCCTATATCGAACACTTTCTATATCATGCGGGAAATCACATGCATTTTAAATTTTTTATTTCGAACTGGGACGGACATGAAATGTGTATATCGAACTCCGCCACCCCAGACTGCCCAGGCCGCTCGCGCACTGTTGACAGGCGGCGGGCTATCCCGCAGTACCCTCGAAGATAGCGGTGGCGCGATGGGCGTTCCCGACTGCTGCGCATCGGTTGCACCGAAGCTGAATTAGACGGTGCAAAAGAAGAATGCGAACTTGAAGAAACCTGGGCTAGCTGGAGCGCTTTGTTGGGGCTGAGCCACGAAGCATGTGCATTAATGACTTAGTTGGCGGTGACGACAGCACCGGTACGATGGCGGAGTTGACGAGTGTGGAGATCCTAGCGGAGGTTACTACTGGGCGCACAAACGAAGGCGCTGCCGAGGTTGTACCCGCAAGCGCTGATAGTGCCCCGCTCCCGACTTCGACTGAGGCTTCAGCGCTTGTGGCCCTACCGCACCGCTACTGCAGCGCTATAAAAGGCACTGGCATGTCGCTTGTGGAACGTTTGGACTACGTTGAGGAAGTCGTGTAAACACGCCAGGCTACCCTGCTGCAGTACTTTGAGCCAAAAGAATAAATACTTTGAAGCACCAAGTGAGTATTTACTGCACAATTCGTTCATTTATTGATTTGTACCAGTTTATGACGCGTTTTCTACGTGAATATATATATATCGAATTCTGGTTATATCGAACTATTTCGCGGGCACCGCGCTGTTCGATATATCGAGGTTTGACTGTATGTTGGTAGAAAAATGGCGCTGTGTGATCCATTCATTGGAGGTTTTTTATGCAGCGAACAGCTCGCTTTTGTAAAACCACTAGTCTTTCTAAATTGTACTTAGTTGTAGTACCCCATATTAATAAACAGTAATGGACATGGGACTGAACTAAACAGTAGTACAGTTGTACTTTCAGCCAGTTTGGCACTAAATTTCTTATTCTGTACAGAACTGTAATTGATCTCGATATGCTTGCGTGGATCTTGTTCACATGAGCTGTCCAGCTTAAGTTTTCATTAAAGAGAACGCCAATAAACTTATATGTACATACTTTCTCAATCGCATTATTCTGAAATTTAATGTTGACATGATAATTGTCTGGTTTGCTTCTGCGCTTGAAAACAACATATTTAGTTTTACCTACATTTAACTGGAGCTCATTTGAATCCAACCACCTCGATAACTGTACCAACCACCTATTAGCGGCCGCTTCAAGAGTACCGAGATTATCGCCTGGAAAAAATAAGCTGGTATCATCAGCATATAGTATTGCCTCAGGAGTTTCCGGTATGAAAACAAGATCATTTATATAAACGATAAAAAATAACGGTCCCAAGATTGAACCCTGTGGTAGTCCATATGTTATCTGTTGTAGCTGAGACTTGTGCCCGTCTAGACAACAATGTTGTAATCTGTTTGTTAGGTAGCTACGTATCAAGTCTAGGGTCAAACCTCGGATTCCGTAGTAGGGAAGCTTGCGAAACAATACACCATGTTTAGTGGAATCGAATGCTTTCCTAAAATCGAGGAAAAGCCCTATAGTGTACTGTTTTGAGTCAATATTTGAGCATACCTTATCTTTTATTCGCAATAGTGCGATTTACGTCGACCTTTTTCCCCTGAATACGAATTGTTCTTTTACAAGTAATTGTTGGCCGTCCAGAAACTTTGTACGTCGTGTTTTCAGGGCATATTCCAGAAGTTTAGAAAATAGAGGAAGTACAGATATTGGTCTAAAATTATTTATGTTAGCAAGAGAACCACCCTTATGTAAAACGACAACTCTCGCAATTTTCATTTTGTCTGGAAAAAAACCTGTAGTTAATGCGTTATTACAGACATGCTGTAAGGGAGCACATAAGAGATCAGCAACAGCTATAACTGGTACAGCTTTTATGTCATCATCTCCAGCAGCCCAATTTTTGTTCAATGATTTAAGTAACGATAATATTTCAAGTTCAGTCAACGGGGTAAGAAAGATACAACCGATTGGCTGTGTAAAAAGGAACTGTTCTAGTTCTTTTCGCGGTCCATGTAATAGGGCGGATGCGCCAGAACTCAACAAGTATGAATTGAACTTATCTGCTAGTGACTCACCACTGTATTCAGTACCTTCAAAAGTGAATGTACTTGGGATTTTATCGTTAGACTTCACGATAAGAGAATGCAATTCGCCCCAGATTTTTTTTGGATTGTTAGATATAGCAGCAAACTTGTTGGTATGATAAGTAATTCTTGCTTTTTGAAGTTCAGAGTTCAATTTATTTCCCAATATTTTGAATTGCTTAAATAAAGCTAAATCTTTAACCTGAATAAAATTGTGATATAATTTATCGGGAGCTTTGATTTTCTTGTATAGCTCTTGTGCAACCCACGGTTTCCTGGATTTTTTGTACTTCTTTACAAGTCGCAATGGAAATGCAATGTCATAGCACTGCTTCACTTTACACAAAAATATATTGTACGATTGATTTGGGTTAGCTTCGCTATAAACGTCCTCCCAGGTTACACTTTCTATTAAGACACGGAAATCATGAGTGGCATCCTCGCTGTAGTTTCGACAAGGAACTACAGTGTAGTTGCCCTTTCTGGTCTGCTCGTTGACATGAGGAAAGAAACAAAATTCTCGTAGATGATCGCTTAGATCAGACCATCATTCCTGAAAAAAGTGCGTTACTCTCGAAGTTTGTGACATTAGGGTGGCACTTTGTGGAGTAATCCTTGTAGGTGAGCAAATAACATTTGAACACGAAAACGATTCAATTAGATCCAAAAATGGTTGACATTGAGTACTAGGCGTTAGAACATCTATATTGAAGTCGCCCACAAGAACAATTTGTAGATTTAGTAAGGACGCATACTCGAGAACGGTGCTAACATGCTCAACAAATTCCTTAACGTCGCCAGACGGAGGGCGATAGATTGAAGCGATAAGTACTGCGGCACATTTAATAGTGATGGACTCAAAGTGAACGCTAACATAGGAGAATTCAGACAACACTTCACAAGAACTACCAGCCTTAACATAAATTGAAGACCCACCACCCTTACGATTATTTCTGTAAACCCCTTCCGACTTATATCCTTGTAGTTTGACAGCATAATGTTTATTTAAAAACCAGGTCTCTGTGAAGGCCAGGAAATCAAACGAGTGAGTTAGCGAATCTAAAGCAGTTTCACAATCAAATACTTTGTTTTTCAAACTTGTTGCATTAGCGTGGAATATTGACATGTTGTTACTGGCATTTAAACGGCGATTGTGCACAGCAGAGTTAAATGACGTACAGTCATAGTACGTTGGTTCGTGGGCGTCGAACATTGAAAAAAAAAAAAAATAAAAGAACGCCGAGTGCTCAGCGAATCTTGTCAAGATCCGCCTCACATTCAATAAGCGTGCACTTCTTTCATTTTTTTGGAATTGATGCTCATGGGAACATCACCTTGGAAGGGCGTGCGCTATGACGTGTCTTTCTCGTTCAAAGCAAGTGTTGTCACAATTACGGCGAACGCTGGAGTCTTTCTCGTTCCGAGCAAGTATTTCCACGATTACGGCGAACGCTGGAGTTTTTTTTTGGCAGTCTTGGCCAATCTCTCAAGCAGTATCTAGCCAAGTAGTTGGCCAAGCAATAGATGGGAAGCATCGTTTGCAGCTAATGAAGTCAAATCTCGATATAACGAATCACGCGGGTCCACCGAAAATCGTGCGTTATTTTGAAATATCGTTGTAATGAAAAACTGGCGGTTATAAGCCAGTGCTGAAACCTAGGAATGAAAATGACGTACGTTAGCAGTACGCGCGTGAGCAGACAGGCAAACTCCCAAGTAAAAATGTTGCGCCCACTCACCTCAAAGCTACTTTATTTGAAGAAATCCGTTATTTTCTTGTCGCGCGTGCAGCACGCATGACCGATTAGGAATGCCTCTACATAATCCACCTTGCACAACACCTCATCGGGCACGTCATTGCATCGAGCAATGAAAGTGCGGAATTTGTGTGCACTAAAACATCAACGTTCGACACGATCTCGTCTTCTTCTGTGTTTTATGAACCACAGTCGTCTTCCTTCGCGTCACCATCGTCATTAAAGATGATGACTGCTCTCGCTTCTTATGTGCTTTGTCGTTGCTAGCTGCATTCATCTTTACATATCGCACAAACTTCGCAGCAAAACCATTCACAACAAAGAATTACCTGCCCGCACACGTGATTAGCTTGAAGAACGACCGTTTGGCCACCGTCACCCAACACAACGAGAGAGAAAAGAGGCAAACGCGGCTAGGCGTGCAAGGCTACTCCACATTAAACCATTAAACCACAGCTTTGTGGTGGCGCTAGCTGTTGGCACTCGACATGGTGATGATGGTAGCGACTGCACTCAGGGAACGCACAGAGAAACGGCGGTTTCTGTATCACGCGAGAGTTGCGACGCTGTTACTTTTAGCTGAATTCGTAATACTGATGTTCCTCGATTATAATGAGAAAAATAAGTTACGTGCGTTATTCTGAAACATGCGCTATATTGACATTCGTAGTCCTGAAATATTTTAACATTGAAAATATAGACAATCTGGCGGGGACTCAATCAATCAATAAATCAATCAATCCATCAATCAATCTTTATTTTGTTCTTTGAGAGGAAGAAAGGGAGGACTGCGGAAATAAGCTGCGCACTAGCAGCTTGAGAAAGCCCGCGCCCCCGATACAATATAAAATATTCGTAAATTTGAGAAATTCATTAATGTGGGGTTTGTAGTAACGAGAGTTCACTGTAGTCGTTAATAGTTCATTGTCAGGGGCCTACAAATGCCGTCGAGTAGGAGGGCGATCGTGTTTGGTCGTCACCGGCTGCAAGGTGCATGCAAGCCATACAGCTACCTGTTGGAGTGAAGCAAAACGTGCGCAAAGGACGGTGCCGTAAGTTAAACATAACATGGATAGAAGGAATCAGTAACGTTGCGCAACGTTTAATGTTTGATTACGGTGGGAGCGCAAGTACAGTCGTGAAGAGGTACGCCGTTGAAGTTCTGAAGGCACGGCCTTCCAAAACTACCACTCATTGAGGTGGAGCTAAGATAGTGTGAAGTTACAGCTTTTTTTATTCACGGATTCTCAAAGTACGGTGCAGGCTTTAGCGTCAAGAAAATCACAAAAAAACGAGTCTTTAATCAACTGCTAACTGATTCTGATTGTGGGGTTGAACGCGCCGACGCAACGCAGGCGATGAGGCGCGCCGTAGTGGAGGGCTCCGGATTAATTTTGACCACCTGGGGATCTTTATCGTGCGCCGAAATCTCGTACACACGGGCGTTTTTGCTTTTCGCCTCCATCAGAAAAGCGGCCACCGCGGCCGGGAATCGAACCCGCGACCTCGTGCTCAGCAGCGCAACGCCTTAGCCACTGAGCCACCGCGGCGGGTTAATCAACTGCTAACACTGCTGTGCTCAGCACACAAGCAAAAACTTGAAATCACAATCCTTTGGGTCCCAGGGCAGCATAGACGGAAATGAGCAAGCATGCAGGAATGCTATAGCTACTGCTCTTCGGAGTGACCTAGATATTCAGTGCGCCCCCTACGAGGATCTTAACTCCTACGTACGGAAGAGACTACGCGATAATTGGCCGGAGGACTGGAATGGGCAGCGTGCAAACAAATTATCCCAAAACTTGCTTGGTAAATCTGTCACTGAAAAACGGGAAACGATCACAGAGGTTACTCATTGTAGACTGCGGGTAGGGCATACCCATGTTACCCATGCATACATATTAAAAGGGTTAGATCAGCCACGCTTCTCACTATGTTGAGGGGTGCTTACAGCTCCACATGTGTTGAATGTATACTTTAACAACAACGAAAGCACCACTTCCAGAACTATACACACAGATGATACCTCAGCTTCCACTACTGTTTTTATTCGAAAAGCTGGTGTTCTCTCTTAGCCGTGTTTTAAGCATCTATCAGACGTAGATTTTTTTAAGATATGTGTCATATCACCCACTAGCCTAGTCCCCATTTCACGCTTGAGCCTTGCTTCTGCAAGGACAGTGGCGTGAGGCACCTGTAGTATATGCATGTGACAATGAAATTTGCTTTTACCTGGCCCTGTACACCAGTTTTAACAATCTTGCCATTTTTATACAGTAATTTTCACCAGAGTCCTATTTCACATTCCTACTCAGATAAGTCACTTTCATAGTACTGACGTTTTTTGGCCTTGACGCCCTTGCGCCAAGAAAATTTAACATCATCGCAGTTATGGTTTTTTAGACTGCGCTCAGGAAAAAAAAACTTTCAATGCCCTTTGTCAGTATTACTTCCCTCTGTGATAGTGCAATCGAATAAGCCGAAAACAATTAGAATAGTGGCGATAAACAAGGTTTCAGTTGCCACTTTTAGCGCAGTACTTGCTCGTCCCTGGCAGAGGCAAAACTAAATCGCAGAAAGGGAGTGAAATGCGTGAAAATTACAAACCAGGGTGCACTATGAAACCTTGTAATTTCTAAAGCATTTAGGATTGAAATATTTAATTGAATTTGTCGTGAAGAAACATTCGCATCTAATTCTCCAGAGCATAAATACCTACACATTTTGTCCGAAGCAACTGTTTCTAAACGTAAAAAGGCTGAATTGCCACACCAACGTACTTTTATGGGCTTCTCCAAATAACTTTCAGTGGGAGGAGCTTGGGGAATGTATGGGAGTACTACGGCTCTAGTACAAAATTTAAGAGCACTTCAGCGAATGAACCCTATCGTCGACGTCAAATTAGGCAGTGAGAAATTGTAATCGTACCACCATTTAATCAACCAACAATAAAGCTGAAGAGATATAGGCACTCTTATTGCTCAGAGGGGGCCTACTGTCGTCTGAACACATTGGTGTTTTGCTTTCATAACGTGAAAGCGCTATATGACCCGCTGTACGAAAATGCGGGGGCGGCGAGATGACGATACGGTACAAGGAGTTGATGGCACCGAAGACCCCCTTGGCTGTGAAGGCGGGCATGCACCGGGCTTACGTCCCGAATGGTTGCAACACGTGATGCAGCTGCGAACGAAGGTCTGCGTGGCCTGACGTCCCCATTGTGTATGCAGCGGACCGACGTTTGGCCCAACGTTACGCTTTGAGGTCTACGTCGTCAACGGGTACTAGCAGCTTGACGTGCAATGGGTTTGATGTTGCTTGGCACGTCATTAGCTTCGACGGTAAGGTTACCTGACGTTAAGGCTGAATATAGATAGGCCCACAACATTCTCACATACTAGAGAGTTTTAGCATAGCGGAGAACCGGTCCTGGTGCGGTACTCGGTAGCCGACGACCGGCGTGACTGCGCGTGCGCGGAAGGGCCGAAACGGGTTGTCTGCATGCGCACGTTGTACCGGAACCGGTTCTTTGTTCTGCTATAACTTCTTACTCGCTCAATGGGGTTGGCTAATGACGATGACAACTGCGGTCAGAGGCTCACGGCCGATTCACACATTCCCCTTGGCTTCGACGTCAAGATCAGGGTAAATGTAACTGGTAGCGAAGCTTCCATAAAAGTTCATACGTTCCGAAAACGGTGGCTCTCAAGCTGCTCGTGGGGCTTAGCGCCATCTGTGTGAGGAGGGAACACTTCCGGCAGAACAAAAAATAAGCCCGATGTGACGCAAGATCTGGTCAAAAAGTGACGTCATTTTGGCCCCTTTAGCGCGAAAATTTGACTTCAAAATATGTTTAGCACGCCTCTGATCTCTGAGGGCTCATGTTATTGCCATCTGATGCAAGTTGGCGAGCCCTTGGCGTGTGTGCTTCAAGTCATCGCCAGCCTAACTAGTAAAGAGTCGCGACTACAGAAACGTACTTAAGCACACTGTCGTATGATTCGCCTCAGTGTTTATAAAAACATCTTGCATGTTCTCTAAAACTGTATTCTGTATTCATTCCTTCCAATGCTATATAGAAGCAATCAGTTGCTTATTTTGATTGCAGTGGGTGGCAAACCGGGAACCGGGCACGTATCCCCTCCTCCCCCTCCCCCAACCGGAATTTTTTTTCTGCCATGGGATGCAGAGCACAACCCCCCCCCCCCCCCTTCATATCAAAAACGTGCCTACTCCCCACCCCGATACAGAATTCTACTAACGCCGCTACTGGGGTGTGTAATTGCGTCGCACATACGCAGGTTGCGTGCGCGCCTTAGGAATAGATCAAGGTTATATAATGCTTGCTCGGTTTGTGTGCTTCAGTTCTAAGAGAAGAAATAACGTATAGTCATGCTATAATCAAGACATTTGAATTTTATTCCAGCATAAACATAAAACAACTTTACCACGCTGTACAAAATCAGTACGTATACAATAAGTACAAAGTGTTCGGGGGCACTACATGCATTATGATTTGCCTTACGAGCCGAAAAATTGACTTTACCCGTAACACATAGCATTACGAGCAATGAAAGCCTCAAGAGCAGAACTACTTCGAAACAAGAGAAAAGAACTAGGCACTACATCTTGACGCAGAAAACCGGGCCGCAGGAATGCCGATTCCCGAAAGTGCAGCGAGCACACCGCAGCTGTCCCGGCGTCTTATCAAGTAGACATGGGTTTCTACAGAACTTCACCCTGGATTCACGCCGGCAATTTCATGGCTGCATTGTTTAGGCAAGTGTCGCAACCGATAAGTAAAAAGAGAAAAAAATGGATCAATGCAAAAGACAGCCACGGCTAAAAACACATAGCAGGAAAGATCTGGCAGCAGCGCAGCACGGAGCAGCACAAGACAGTACTGCGATAGAAATAATGCTTGCGTATACATGGGCAAGAAGCAACGATCTCTACAAGCGTTGTAATGCAATAGAGAAGGCACTGAAATAGACAATTAAAGCAAATCGTTTGAATTCAAGTGTGAATACGCTGAGAAGTCCTAGAGTAATTGACACCACTTGCTCCGCGCCAACCTGAGGTGAAATCAAGAAATAACTGTGACATAACAAAGCTTTAGCCCCATTATTTTTCGGAGCACCACCACGTACCCTAACACAACCCCCGTGCACGTATTAACAGTACTATATTTTCGCGTTACCTGTGGAAATGAGAGGAAAATGGTGCAGTGAAACGCTGGGCGTACGGGAGTTGCTGTTGCAACCTTGTACAGCACATCGTTTTCGTAGGTACCGAGGAAGCGCTCCGCTCCAACCGTTGGCAGCATCGTCCCGTAGTTCCCCGTGCCCGCTGGGCACGGTACTAAACGTGTTCACCCACGATACAACGCACCTCGCAACTCCACACAAAGCAAAAATTAAGTGCACACCAAATTAACAAGGAAGAACGATACAAATGCGCACCACGAAAGCACGCGAGGGGCGTTTCCTAGCAGACGAACTTTAGGCGCGCCTTTCCGAACACTACAATGACTGCATCACAGAGAAATGACATGTGCCATTCTTCAGAGGGCGCTACAAAAAAGGTTTTTGAGAATGAACAACAGTTTCATAAATTCTTTGCCCACTGTGCCTGAATAAATGTGATTCAGAAATAAATACAGTTCGCAAAATATAAATGTTGCTTTATTGTTGAATAAAACTTGGTTTTTTGTTATTAGTGTTTGTTCCCTCCTCACCTAGTCGCGCTTCAATCGCTACTCCCATAAGCCCCCATGTTGATGTCGCTGGCAATAGGTTCTGAACCACTTTTCGCCCGAAGCTTCGCTACCATTTATATTTACCTTGGTCAAGATACTAACCAACACGTATGCTTTCGCACATAATACACGCGTCTCTGAATTTTTCTTTTAATAAAAAACAAAGCAGTCGCTGTTGTCCAGCTAACGGTGTGAATTCAAAAATGGCTTACTGCAGATCAAGAACTGCTTATGTTATAAGTTGCCAGGAATGCTGAAATAGGAATATATTCAGCAGAGGATGCGATGTGAACATCTTATAGCTAGTGTAGCAGCGGTAAGGGAACAGCGACCGTAAAGTTAGAAACTGACACATAGAGCTGGGATTGGCCATGTTATGGTGTTACAGGTTCGAATAGCGCGGACGCACCAAATTTTTCTATTTTTACACGGCACGCGATTTCCTCCAGGAAAGGAGCTCTGCCGCTGTGTACTCTTTACGCTCTGTCCTTACCTTCCCCTCCTTTTACTGTTTTCATCTTTTTCCCCATTGTTCCCCTTCCCCCTGTGTAGGATAGGAAACTAGGCTACAGCCTGGTTGACATTCCTGCCTTTCCTTTACCTTTAGTCCTTCCTTCCTTACTTTTATACACTTGCATTCGGCAAGATATGGATATGCATTAACACTCTTGCTTTTGCCAAATACAGTGCACGAAGAGGGCACGAATATTCTTACCTCTTGCATGTGCACTATTCATTCAAACACCTTACCATGGAATCGTGTGTTTAAAGTTCGCTAGCCGGTAGAACAGACATGTTCTTCCTGCTAGCGAACCCTTTGGTTCCTCTTTGGTTCCTCTTTGGTTCCTCTTCTGTATTCTCTCGGAGAGAACACAGAAGAGAAACCAAAACCGGCAACTGAACTTTCCGCCTTTACGCTCTAATGTTTCGAGCGACCTGGAGTGGCATGAGATCATTCGAAAGGAGCTCGAATAGATTTGGTCAGCTTACAGCCTCGACTGAAAGCATTACTTCACGTGAATTTTTGCTGATAGTCGCGATGTTGAGAGTGTCGGAAAAAAATGTTTCTTTAACCCTTTCGGGCCTGGTGGTGTCAACTGACGCAATCACATAAAATTTTCTCTAGCGCATAGAGAACAAACCCAAAACTGGCAGTTCTTTGGAGCAATATTGTTCTTCAATGATACCTATTGCGATAGATATCACTCTTGTTTCATTTTAGTGGGGCTGCACGCTACAAAGAAGAGGAACCTCCAGTGAAGACGAAATTTCGACATTGAGGCTGAAAAAAATGGCGGTCCGAGTTTTATTCCCAAGCATGTAAATCTATCAATACGTGCACTACGAAGCTGATTTTTTTTGTTTGTAGGTTCATGTAGTTATAACGCTTACGAAAGTGTGCAAAAGTTATGTCTCTGGTCAACACAAAATTTTTAATTGCCAGATGTTCTTATTAATCGCCTCGTTAATAAATCTCTTATTACTTTCACTTCCAGATCTATTTTCTGTTTGGGGGGTTATAGGACCCAAAAATTTAAGAAAACACACAGAAAACGTTGGTTTGCTTGAAATAACAACATCAGGTCTGAAAGGGTTAAAATAGTGTAGCAGTAGAAATACTTTTAGGAACACTGCTGATAATGAACGCAAGGCGTTTCGGTTGAGCAACTGGCACAAATAAAAAAGAGCCTTATCATGCCTCTTTTACAACGGCTATATCATCAGCCGCAAAACTTCGACGTAATGTGTTTGAGCTCATGTCGTGACTGAATTCCAGGTTTCCTGGTTTCGCTGCTGCTGACTAAGATCTCCATCTACTCAGTGGCGCTAATCGCGGCAAGCGTCGCCTGCGTGGGTCTGGTGTGCGCTGCCTTCGCGCCAAGCATCACATGGATGAGCGTTGCCCTTGGTGCTGTTTACGGTGAGCCGTCTTGCTTACCGCTGGAGACGTATGTGGCCCCGTTTCGAAATGTTTCAGCATGAAGAATAAACACAGTAGGACCAATTTAGTCAGGCGGATTTCATATTTAGCACCTGGATTTTTTTGTCGTTAAGCTTTCAGGGTGTTCAAGCGAAAAAAAAAAAAAATGCCGGTTCATTTCCGGTTCAGGTTCAAGTGACTTCCTTTTGTTCTGCTCAGTTTCGGTTCGACAAAATCAAGCCCGAAACTAGTTTACGAACTTGCTCGCTCGCGAACCGGTTCATGCAGTAATTTCAATTGTTAACCAAGTGCGAAAACGACTATTTTGTAGTTAAAAGCGACTATGAAGACAAGATGAAGACAAAATGAATACAAATGAAGACGAAAGGAAGACAAGTTTAGTGTGTACATTAAAAAGACTGGTTTGTCCCAATAAGACCAATTTGATTTTAACTTCAATTTTAGGTGATTAGGTCAGATATTAGAGGAAACAGATGAAGTAGGGGCGATTTACAAGCCCCTTTTTCGCCCAACCCTTATGTCGTCACAGGGAGCAGTCTACACGACTGGCGGCTGCCACCAAAGCCACCTCCAAGAGGCGTGTGCGATTTAGCGGAGCTTGCAGATTCGTTTTGTTGTATAACTTGAATGCTAACAAGGAGTTAACCCATCGATAACTCTGTTGTTACTATTTCCCCTTTTAGCCTCACTGCTGGTGTTTTGTAGCGTAAAATTTCAAAGTTTTGCGATGTTTCATTTATTGTTTCAAGTGAAAGCAACGTTTTTGGAGGCCAGAGCAGCGTTTAGCGAGTTGCCAAACGCCAGTTGTATCTTGGTTTCACGGTCCCTTTAACGTGACAAGCGTGTAAGGAGACGCAGCAAATAAATAGCGCCGTCCGCGAACTTAGGGGCCTACGGTATCGAGCTGCCTTTATACGTCCGTCGAGAGGGAATACTACCTGCATCCCTGTCACAGACAATCTGCAAAAGAGGTTCCCCGTAAAGCAGTACACACGCATGCGCAGGCAGGCCCACGCACACGCACACACACGCATACGCACAGACACGCTCACGCGCACACAACGCGGCGTTCGATCTTCCAGGGAAGAGCAGTTCTTCCGGTAAGCAAGTTTTTGCGCAGCAGATGACTGACATTGCAAGGCTGTATAGATGCGGTCACTATTGGCCATGCTCGCATGACATGAGGCCGCCAGAGCTAGTGATGAAAAGAGAATTTATTAAAAAAATTAATACAATTACCCGCTGTAGCTAGGTGGTCCACTGGTCCCCAATAAACAGTATTTACAATATTCTGATTCAAAGGTAAAAAAACACGGACCGAAAAACATTACGGTTCACATCAGTCCACGGGTACAGCAGTTCCAAACTACGATTAAGCACAGCAAGTCCAGGGAAATATTTTGCACGGACGGGCACGAGAAGCGCGAAATTTAAACAAGAACCAAACTTCATTACACCCTTTTCGGCCGAAAAGGGTCTAAAAATCTTGTCTCATGGCGCACACCTTTAGAAGGTCTTTTGGCTAAAAAAGGGTGTAAGGATGTAAAGGTTGTTCTTGTGGATACCTTAATAAACGGGTGTGAGGTTGCTTAACACCCTAAAATAAGGGTGTGGGCAGTGCAGCTACGCGTGCCAATGTGGATCAATTGAAGGCGCAGCATGACATACAGACACATTCAACACGCACAAGTCACACTTGGACCACAAATGAATTGAGCGAGAAAACCAACGGGATGCATCAACGTTACTAGATTAGTAACGTTGGGGATGCATAGGGGAATGGTAGTGAGATTACCGACATTGAGTGAGTGAGTGAGTGAGTGAGTGAGTGAGTGAGTGAGTGAGTGAGTGAGTGAGTGAGTGAGTGAGTGAGTGAGTGAGTGAGTGGGTGGGTGGGTGGGTGAGTGGGTGGATGAGTGAGTGAGTGAGTGAGTGAGTGAGTGAGTGAGTGAGTGAGTGAGTGAGTGAGTGAGTGGGTGGGTGGGTGGGTGGGTGAGTGAGTGAGTGAGTGAGGTGAGTGAGTGAGTGAGTGAGTGAGTGAGTGAGTGGTGAGTGAGTGAGTGAGTGAGTGAGTGAGTGAGTGAGTGAGTGAGTGAGTGAGTGGTGAGTGAGTGAGTGAGTGAGTGAGTGAGTGAGTGAGTGAGTGAGTGAGTGAGTGAGTGAGTGAGTGAGTGAGTGAGTGAGTTATTGGGTCTTATTGAGACAAGAAAGAAGTGTCGTGATTGGAGCCTTAAGCTCATGGTACCAGTGGAGTGACCAGTTGGCTTTGCCCTTTCGGTTCAATAGCTGCGGCTATCCACTGGTGCAAACGCTGCCCCGTTGTTCCAGGTAAAACTGAGAGTTTGTCGAGAACTCCATTTACCAATGCCCAAATAAATCCGAGGTGACCGCGATTTGAGCGAAGAAAATAGTTTTTTTAAACAAATTCGGAGACTGTGCTCCTTTTAGCAGTAGCTGTTGGCACGGGCGTCGGCAGGATTTTGTCTTGAGGGGGGAAAACCCGTTTTATTTCGGGGGGTAGGGGGGGGGGGGCAGAGGAAGGAGGCAAGTGCTAGTTTGAATTGGGGGGGTGGGGTGGCAGGCAAGTGCCCCTTTTGCCACGCCCCCCCCCCGCTGCCGACGCCCATGGCTGTTGGTGTTTTTGATAAATCCGCTTCTTCAAAACACTTGTTCTCTGATCAAGCCGCCCGATGTCTCCGACAAGTTGTCGTACAACCATTTTTTTCTCAATGGCTGGAAACAAATACATGACGAACCGTTGCCATTACACCTCTGACAGCGAGACTGTACCGGGAAGGGAATGTGCTGTAAGAGGCACCGAAGCGAGACTGGACGGCTACATGACAAAAAAGAAAAAGAAAACGATAAAACATTCTATCCCACAGCTGCCTGAGTCAACGCAAAACACTCTGAAACTTTTAATCACCCTTACCAAATGGTAGGGTCAGAATTGGATGAAATAACACGCATCAAAGCACGCAAAGCGACTCCGTTGCGCTATTGGGGAAAATAAAATACACCCTCAAACTAACTTCAGGAACTGTGCGCTAATTTTCCACAGTTTGAATGGTTCCAAACACCTCCAGAACATTTTAAGAATGAATTGTACCTTACCGCTCAATAAATATTTCAAACGTTGCATAATAATTTGGCGGACACGTCTACTCTGCTATGCGGGCCTTGGTGTCTTTTCTTCGTGACTGCTGCTTAGACCAAAGCCACTGAAAGTTATATTCAAACGTACTCCCGCGCGTGTGTGTGTGTTATGTGTCCGTTCCTGTGCCTCTTAGCTGTTTTTGTTCCTGTATCTGTTGGTGTTTGTGCGCGTTCTTGTCTCTTCAGCCATCTTCACCCTTCACCATTCCCATACGGAGTGTACAAGCCAAGCTCGCTGCTAGACTGACTTCTCTGCGCCATTAATGGTTTCTCTCTCTCTCTCTCTCTCTCTCTCTCTCTCTCTCTCTCTCTCTCTCTCTCTCTCTCTCTCTCTCTCTCTCTCTCTCTCTCTCTCTCTCTCTCTCTCTCTCTTGGTGCGTGAAGTTGATTTCCGTCCCACAGACAGTCTCATGACGCTTCAACTGTTTAAGCCCCGTATGCGCTGCGTATGAATGCGCAAAAAGAAATGGTGAACTGTTCGTCTGTGAGCTTTGCTATCATGCTATCTGTTGAAGGCTTGCCCCACATTTTTGTTTGAGTACCTACTATTATTTCCGAATCGCAATAGCGTTTATCTACCAGCGGTGTTACATTGTGTCCTACTTTTTTTTTCAGGAACAGGGTATGGATCTTCTGCCGTCTCATTCTCTGTGTTTACTATGCTCTACTTCGACAAGTACAGGGCCACAGCCACCTCGTTGAAGTATGTCGGCTGGGCCGCATCGGGACTCGCCGGCCCCCTGGTTCTCTCCGCGTTAGCCTCGAACTACGGGCTCGGAGGAACGCTCCTACTAAGCGCCAGCATAACGCTGCACGCTGTGCCGCTCGTGATGTTTCTGAAATCCCCTCGACCCATTACGCTCAACTGCACTCAAAGAAAGTCACTAACATCCAAAACAAAGATCGGCGAAAGAGGGCCTCAAAATGAAGGCGAGAGTGACCGACAAGAAAGGGATCCCAAGGCGCCACCATTGACCGACAAAACCGCGTTATCGCCTCGAGTGAAAGCCGAATTTCGCACACAGCAGCACGCTGTCTTAGCAAGTCAAATAAATGCATTGGATTCTATTAGTGCAGTCTGCGAGACAAGAGCAGCCTCGGCATCGTCACCCTCGAGCGGAAAGCACGCTGGTTGTGTCACTTCGCCAACTGCTGTTACGGATTCAAAAGGATTTGGCAGGCACTACAGGTTCTTTAGAGAACGTGATCAGCATGCACAAAAAACGTGGGCAAAACAGTCGACGTTTGTGGACAGTATTTCTCGACAGCTGACACTTTTTCGAAAGCCTGCCTTTTACGTCCTGCTCGTCTCATACGCACTGTGCGACTGCTGTCTCTCGATGCACACCGCTACCACCGTGGATTACGGCCGAGATAAGGGCGCCACACTGGAAGACGCCACACTGGTCATAACCTACAACGCACTTGGCCAGTTTTTGGGCAGGATAGTGCTGCCATTTACTTCCGATCGCGTGGCTAATGGCCGGTGCAAATTTACCGTTGCTTGTTTCGCCGCTGCAGCCGTGTGGTACGGAGCACTGTCAGTGGTGAGGTCCTTCCTTGCGTTTGTGGCACTAAACACTGCCCTAGGCCTGTCGGAGGGATTTGTCAGTTGCATCCGAAGCGTTCTCGTCAACGACTACCTGGGAGTAGAGCGGCTGCCGGCGTTCTTCGGCTTCCTGGGCGTGGCGCTTCTGCCGCTTTCCTTCGGTGGACCTTCAATAATAGGTAGGAAAGCTTAGCGACCTCTGTAGCTGTTGCTTTATAACGTTCTTTTCAGCGAAAAAAATGAAAACGTCAAGTGTGACATTCTTTGCAATGACATAAATATTTGTAGTTATAGCCCAGAGCTCACCATATGCAGAACCCACAGAAGAACGGACGATGCTGGTATTTTGGCAAACAACGGAGATTTGCGGGTAGTTTAAATGAATTTATAGCCATTACAGCGTCTCATATGCCAGGCGTTGCTTCGTATCGTGATATTCCAAATTCAACCTAAAAACCGACTATACAGCGTTGCACATGCTCGCAGCCAATTTACTTGCCGCAAGGACGCACGTGGCTCGTCCCACATGTGTCGATGCTGAAGCTAACTACATTCATAGCTGCTATAGGGAGTACCGTTCTGAGAAGGAACGGAACAAAGGACTGCTCAGTGCGAAAGGAAATTCTTAGTGAAGAATGCTAACTGAGCAACCGCAGAGAAATTATTCGCAACGTAGGGAGATAGAAGGCGCACTTCATCACCGCTGTCGGCTTCTTTCTGATTCTGATGGAGGAATCTCCTGCAATTTTCCTAGTTGGTTGCTCTTCAAATACGCTAAATGTTACTCGCGGTGCCTTTTTTATCGAACGGCATGTTTCGTTTCGTTTGTTGCTTTTACGTTGCAGTGCATCTTACCTAATTTTAGGGGAGAGGACCCTTACGGGCTCGGGCTGTCGGCGTCTAATGTCGTCGTAGTATCATGTAGTCACGATATTAAACAACCGAGACACTCGCTTTATAACGCCTCGCGCTAGAACGCTTCGCCCTTCAGAGGCGAGCGACTCACAGCAAAACTGTATACCTCTGCCCCCAATGGTTTCATCTCCGTGAGCAAAAACGCCAAGGCGCCAAGAGTGCCCTTATACACTGCATGCTTCGCCCCTCCCAAGTGAAGATGGCCCGGGATTTTTTTATATCAGCAGAAAACAGTAAGCGTCCTCTACGTCTGTTGGCTACAAAAAAAAGCACAATACCACTTTTCGTGTATGGCGTTAAAACAGCTAGATCATTTCCCCTAATTCCATGTTTTAGTTTCGTTACATTTTCTATGGCGTGATTTCATAGAACGGGGAAATTTCGGATTGGCTCGGCGTCTGACGCTGTCACGTCTATATTTGGGAGACCAATCATTGCATCAATACAAGGCTTTGTGACCACGAAAGGTGCCTTTGTATGAAGCCGTGTTTTAATCTAGAACCAGAACATAGCAAGCGCAGCTGCGACAAAAGAAAATCATTGTGGTAGCGTGTTGTCAAACACAAAGGTCAACAAATAGCAAGCGCTTCCGACGTCCGAGGAAGCGGAGAGCATAGCAGAAGGGAACCGTCTGTCACCTTAAGTACATGTAAAAAAAATTGCCCTATTCGAAGGTGCTTGTTGCGATTTTTATAAACTTTAAAATGAGTTTTGCATCTCTACTGGTGGTTTACTTCGCTGCTTTGGAGCAGATACGGCATATGACAGTTGTCAGTCAGGCCATCCGTTGCATCAATTCATGTGCAACGGTTTTACATACTCATACGAGTACGTACCCTTCAATGAATGCATCTAGTCGCGATTGTTGCGGCGTTTAGTATAGTCCGCTCTTTTCTTTGTTTTATGTCTGGTGGCCTTTATGGCCTATAAGTAAAAAAACGACATCTAAATCATGCAATTTCGAATCCCCACCTGATTTTGAATCCCATTGCAATAGATTTTTCACAATGTGGTCCAAAACGTATTTTCAAGTTTTCTAACGTATACAATTTATTGAAATACATCCAAATTGAAGCATGCCCTTATCATTTTTAAACACTTCCCGGTTACCTTATTTTCTACGTTTTTCAGTGTTTCAGGCATCCTAGCTGCGCCCTACCCATCTCGCATGTCGTAAAAAGAGATCATAACGATAGACGTGCTACCATTTTGTCTTAAAGAGTTACAAAGTACATGAAAGCTGCATGATAACAGCAAACAAAATGATGTATCGGTACCAACAATCAGCATGGAGCTAGAGCGAGTGGCACAGCAACCTTACGCACAGAAGCTGCGTGGCACGAGCACACGATTGGGAAATGTTAGCCTATAAAAGAGTAATGCGCTGAACAAAATTAGTACATCATGATTAGCGAACACTAAAAATAACCACGTAAATGGTTGCGATTGCCTTTGTGAAGGAAACAAGAAAAATAAGTTAGAAAGTGTTTTGCTATATACAGCAGATATGCTCGTGGGATTGCAGGTGGGCAGCTATGCTCAAAAATGATTTTGTTAAAAAATCATTACGTAATGACTTCGAGTCAGTGTAAGCAAATTGTGCCGATAAAATCAATTCAGTGGGATGGAGTTAATGCCCAGCGAAAAATTTCTTTTGTGGCAAAGCAGCCACAACGCGACAATGATAAATTAAGATGAACGTTTGGATAGAAGTGCGAAGATTTGATTTGATATATTGTATGGTTTAACACGCCCTCGCAACGAAGACGATGAGGCGCGCCGTAGCGGAGGGCTACGGATTAATTTCGACCACCCGGGGTCTGTAACGTGCGCCGAAATCTCGTACATACGGGCGTTTTTGCTTTTCGCCTGCATCAGAAAAGCGGCCGCCTCGGCCGGGAATCGAACCCGCGACCTCGTGCTCAGCAGCGCAACGCCTTAGCCACTGAGCCACCGCGGCGGGTTGAGAAGTGCGAAGAACTGTGAAAATGTGAAACACAGCAGACAATTTTAAAGCGGGTTAATGATTCATCTATAACTGCCGAGTTGTTGACGTTTCAATCGCACCTATTCTCTTTTTTTAATTTTCAGCTTATGATTCCATTATTCGTGAAGGTCCCGCACGAAGGGACATCATTTAACATTCAGCAAAAATTGCGCAATCTATATTTGCAACATTGCAGATGCTAGCAGGATAAGATTTGAGGCTATGAAATAAACGCATACATAACAACGACCACCACGGCGGCAACCGCATCAACAACGGGCCCTTGTAGGAAAGCCGCCTGGTTAGCAAAAAGCGCGGTAATTTTTTACGAATGAGGCTCCGGAATTATCACCATCCATTGATAAATGATATCAAAGTTAGCAGTTTTTCGCCCTATGTTCAAGCTTAAATATGATATAGTGATTAGCTGGCAGCTGACAGAAAGGCCGTGCCCATAGCACTGCTCTTTGCAGCAGCAAAGAGGAGATAGTTGGTTTCATTTGACAATTCAATTTCCGATCAACCTTTGCAAGTGGGATTGACAACAGTGGATTGTAAGCTATAAAAATAGTTTTATCCTCACATGTGTTCTAAACCTTTTTTCTTGTTATTATTTGCAATAATGCAATTCTGTCTACGTTCTATGCCTTCTAATGTCATTTACGAGAGCATTAACAGACCAAATTACTCGACAAAAGCTGAACATGCAAAATACCCGCTTGAAGATATTTTCTACAGTTCCTATAAGTCACAAAGTTATGAGTACAAGATACATATCACAAAATCTTTCCTCTCCCCTCCACATCATCATTCCTTTCCCTGAAAATTTTAGACTTTAAAACCTTAAAGAAGCTCCTACGAAAAATTCCCCGATAGTGCGTTAAGGTTTCTTGCCGCATCCATCGCATGTACGCCGAGTCCTCCCAGAATTTCTTATGCGGCTTGCTGTCGTAAAACAGCAGTGCAATACAGGAAAGGAATGAGGGAAAGCCAACTTCGCAAAAACCAAACCTTTGTGGACTTTAAAAATCGGCTTCAGAAATATACATTGCTGGGAAGACTTTTTACAGAAGAAATATAAGCAGTCTTCTATTAAAATATGAAGGCTCTAGGGCATTTTATAAAATAAGACCCCATGTAATCCTATGGAGCGCGACACGTTATTCCAGGGCCGCACGATTTTTTTAGGAAAGTAGCCTTAGAAATTAATGCTTTCGCATAACTAAATTAATCTCGCGGCCTGCACAGATAACAGAAATTACATACACGTACTTTAATGTATGAGCTTTGCGCAGAACTTCAATCGCGCTTTACGAATTGAAACAGCGGATCGGCCGAGCTATAACAACACATAACAAGTCATAACGTCTTTATGACTATAACGAGTCGTTATGACTATAACAAGTCATACCGACTTTTGGGGGCATTCGCCAACACTACCACTGCACTCAACACTTGAAATTGGGCCATGTCATTGGGACATCATTTGTAAAATTGTAAAATTAAGCATTGTAAAATTAATTGTGAAATTTTGTGCGCTCTGTTCATTATCTTCTGTTGACGCTTGATTGTGTACAGTCATGGACGAATGAAATGTGAACGCGAAAATGTGAACCGGAACACAGAAATAGCGCAATTTCTTTCCATGCGAGTCAAATTGTCGCATTTGTCCATTACAGTAACAAAGTTGGGAAATGCGGCTTTCCAAATGCACCACAATCGCGTCATTGTGGGATCTACACCAACCACACGCTATTATTTTGAGTGTCTGGTTTATATTTTCGTGTTCCCTTTTCATTCGTCCATGACTTTACTTACTGAACATTTTGTGGTCCTCATTGTGGGGCTCTGCGAGCGATACTGCGCCTTATACACGTTATGGTGTGGCTTACCCTATTTCGTGGTGTTTTGTCGAAGCATTTTTCGGACTGAAAAAATATGGAAATGACATCAGAAAAAAATTTAGCCAGAAGCAACATCCGATGGCTGTGGATGTCGTGTTATTAACATTTTTCTGGTGCTGTCGAACTTCCCCATGTTTATTACCGTTCCCTCATTGTCAGTCAGCCCTACACCCTTCTTTGTTTGAAGGTCAGATTGAGCCATACCACTAAGAATGCTTAGAAACATAGCGACAGACACAACGGGGCGAGGAAGGTAGAAACGCACAAAAAAAATCTGGGTGAAGATCACAAGAGTGCAAATGTCATTAAAAGACACCGGTTACTCTTGGAAAAAAAAACTATGATTACCCTAAGGCAGACCACTGAAGTCACCACATGAAGGAGTAACCTCGAATTGGCTATTAAACCCGCCGCGGTGGCTCAGTGGCTAAGGCGTTGCGCTGCTGAGCACGAGGTCGCAGGTTCGATTCCCGGCCGCGGCGGTCGCTTTTCTGATGGAGGTGAAAAGCAAAAATGCCCGTGTGTACGAGATTTCGGCGCACATTAAAGATCCCCAGGTGGTCAAAATTAATCCGGAGCACTCCACTACGGCGCGCCTCATCGCCTGCCTTGCGTCGGTGCGTTAAACCCTACAATCAACCGTCAATTGCCTATTAAATATGTAAAAAATATTGCCGCCACATAAAGCAAGCAACACAGCAGCACCCTGCATACGCTTTATGCTGTGAATGGCGATCGCCTTGTGACACGTGTTATTGTTTTGCTTTTTGTTTTTGTTCGCAGGATTTTTCAGGGATCGTCTGGGCTCGTATGACAACTTCTACCGGATGCTAGGTGCGGTGAACCTGTGTGTGGCCGCGCTTCTGTTTATCCTTCTGTGTCGGGACAGCACCAAGGTGAAAAATTTTAAACTGCCAAGCGCGAATCGCCTGCCTACAGAGACGCCGGCCACGGAGAAGTTCTCCACGCCCAAAGCAAGTGCCACTCAGGACACTGCCACTCGATCTTCCCCGGTGGCCGTGGCCAGGAACACGAGAATGTCACCAGTTTCATGACGTCGGAAACAATAGTTAGAAGTCAGTAAAAAAAACCGCTTCTGTCGACATTTACCCATCCGACGGAAAACATCGCTTAAATCATACGTGCTAGATCCGCATCATATAAAATAAAGTTGTCCTAAGCGACTCATTTTTTAGGGGTAAGTGTCAGCAATGTCGAAACTAGTGTGTGTTTAAAGGATTTCAGGATTTCTGTCGTCATTTTACCACCATAATCAAAATTTTACACGCACGAAAAGCGGCGCTGATATCCAACTGTGCTAGCAAGTAACTGGCGTAGGTATTTTTAACGGGATAAGTTCTTCCCAGCACTCAGTACTGATATGTGAATCTGTATGCGTGTTAACGGTGGAACAGAACCCGGAACAAAAATGAGTTCAAGTTGCCGTTAGGAAATCGGTGCTGAAAAGTGCGCAGATATTCAGAGAATTGTGTAATAATGCGCAGTATTCTTACCATACTTGTCTTTGTTGTTATTTTTATAGCCTCATTTGGCTCTGCACTCTGTGCACCCTGCACCCTGTGCAAACTGTTGGAGCGTATGCTGGCAATCCGACTTCAATGGTGGATGGACACTATCCTGTGGTACCACTTGGCACAAATTGGGTTTAGGCCCCGTCTGGCTACCGAGGACGGGTTTGACCCCTTGTCTTTTTTTTTCTTTATTGCCTTCTTTGACAAGATAATAAACAAAACACACGTAAATGATGATCTGTACACTCAATACAAACACTGAAAATGCAGCCCTTCTTGGGCCAGCGGGGTGATTTCAGTATTCTTTCATTACCAAAAATGCTTCAATCGTGGGTAGCCACTCTGGTTCAGAGAGCTGAAGTTTCTGTATCTGCACAAAAGTACCCATTGACTCTTTGAAGTACTGTCGGATGGGTCTCGCATCTGGGTCGGAGTAGCGTACCACCATCCTGTTTCTCCAGATGCTGTGTAGTCCATACAGCGTAATCGTGACAAACGGCACACTATCCTCATTTTCAACATTCAGAAACGTAATACCGTAAGCATCCACAGGCAAATCTTTTTTGAGTGTTCCCTGGAGGATGTCCAAAAAGAACATCCCTCCCCAACAGTCTAAGAACACATGCTCAATTGTTTCGGGCTTTCGACACAGAAAACAGTGCACACTCCGTCGCACAAACCATCCCTTTTCCTCCACCCAGGTCTTTACTTGCAGTGTTCCAGTATGGAGCTCAAAAAAGCAAGATTTCACTCCACCTGGGACTGGCATTCTTTTAACTCGCTTAAGTATATCTTTCTCAGGCCTTAGATTATACTTGCTGCGGTATATTGGCCCTGGCAATATACTCTCGACGATACTTTTGTACAGTTTCTTCCCACTCACCCCGCTTAAATACTCTAAAGAAAAACGCACTGAAAGAAAACGGTATGACCCCACCACCTCCTTAAAAAAACCATCGTACAGAACCCCTCACGTACTCAGAGCTCGCAACAAATTCAGGCAAAAGTCCTCTAAATCGCAGCTTACAAACTGTCCTAAGGAACGCGTCTTCAACATCACGAAGAAACAGAAATCTATTGACCACTTCTCGTCAATGGTGCTACTTGGCGGCCGATCTCGCTAAGTGCGAACAGTGCTCCATGGACATACAAAAGGCATACGACGACGTTAGCCCAGAGCCATCTTGGAAGTCCTCCATGGCCTTCTTCCGGACAATTAAGGTTTGCACTTTCCTCCGGAACTTCCTCACAAAGAGATCTTTTCGGTTCGCATTGGTTGGGCAAGTCTCGTCACTTGACGGCTGTCCACGGAGGGCTTCAGGAATCGGTAATCTCGCCCTTTTTAATATTATTTTGTTACCGCTTGCCTGGCATCTCGACTCTATTCCTGACATGCACTTTATGATGTACGCGGACGACATTACAGTGTGGACTGTACACTTAGACCTGACTCGGGAAACCGCGTGCCTCCAACAAGCGTTGTCTGAGACGCAGAAATGCTGTGAATACGCTGGACTGACACTTTCCATTCAAAGACAGCTATTCTGCTTGTGGCCAGTGTTTGGGGCCGTCGCCGACGGGAGGTGTCTCCAATCGTATTACAACTATGCGGCCGACCTGTACACACTGAAACCTCACTTCGCGTGCTGGGATTAGAAACTTATGCGTCTGGGTCAGCGTCTATGTGGCTACATTCCGCTCGCCAAAAAGCGGGACAGATGCTCCACTTCATCCGACGCATGTCCCAGAAGTCTGGTTCCTGTTCCAAAATGACTCCTGTCTGGCTCTTGTTCCAAAATGGCCCGTCATATGGTGCGGTCTAACCGAGCCGCAATGCGTACCATCACCTACCTGCCTCCCTAGGATAACATCGATCTCTACTCTTCTGGCTGAAGCTCAAGCTAACACCTTGGATGAGCTTGTCCATCAGCGTCGGTCCGCCCGCATGCATAAACTCACCTTTGTTGCTGAGGCAGCGGTTTTAGGTAACTACCTGGGTCGTTCACTACTCACATGCCCAGCCTGCGTCGTTACCAGGACACCCTGGCTATACCACCAGGCGTCCGACAACAGGCCACTAGCGCGACTGCACAATCGATACGACGGACATTCTGACACGCTTTTCGATGTCGCACAAGAACTGGCGGCTGAGTCTCAACCCCAGGTGGTGCAGGAATTTGTGAACGCTGGGCCAAGGACGACTTGCTTACCACAACACTACAATGTCCCCCAACCAGGGGCCTGTCAAACTTGCTTCTACGAAACACGCCGCACCCGTCCATCTATGCTGGCCGAGCTTACAGCCCTCCGGGACGGATTACAAGCTTCAAGCCCCTTGGAGGTAGTACTTCACAAATCTATACAGACCACACGGCGGCCATACGTGATTTATGTCGAGTAAATAACAACTCAGCTATCTCGACGGACATTCATGATATACTTAATACGTACTCCTGACCTCTTCGGCTCTCGTGAGTCCGGCGAAATACGCTGACCGCTCACATTGCGGCAGATGGTGCCTGCCACCCTGCATTCATTTCACGACCATTTCCCTTACTGACAATAGATGCCCCAGGACAATTTCTCCAACAGAAAGAAGATCTTTGTCGTGCCACACGAGCTCTAGTTCCACATTGTGGGACGGACCTCCCTAGTAGACTCGCTCACTGGGAGGAGATCTTGTTGCGAAGACTTCGTGTTGGTATAGCCCTCTCTTCCGCTGTGACCCAGGAGTAGCCATCACGCTACCTGCCCCGTTCACACAGAACTGCCCCTTCTGCACGGCTCCTACCGAAGATGCGGACACAGTACACCTGCTGTGGACGTGCCCTTCGTTGGAAGCGGTCAGAACACGACACCTTCGAGGCGCAGGCCTTCACCCTGGCAGACCACCTGACCGCCATCAGTAGATATGGGGACCCCACCACCCTTCTTTGCATTTCTTCACGGAAGTTAACTTATACCTGTAATGTAGTCTTTATGCCATCGGGTATACTATCGCAATAAAAAGTTCTTGTCCTCTTTCTTTTTCCCTCTGACGATGATAGGAGTGTCATTACTCCACATCGACTCGATGCCGTGGATGACGAGAAGGCGATATGTTATGGAGGTAAGGCATTTTGCGTGATAACGTTCGTGGTAATAGTTTAGGTGGACGACGGGGACCTTGTTGTGGCGGGTGGACTGTGTCACGGATAACTTCATAGTGAAGTAGACCGATGCGACAAAGTACCTTATTCGGCCCGGAATAGAACTTTACGAGCATCTTTCTAAGACTGCAACGCCGTACCGGTGTCCAAATCTGAACTCTGTCACCTGGAGCAAAATGTATGTCACTCCGACGGACGTTGTAGCGACCAGCGTAGACAGTTTGCTGATGTTGGATTCTGATTTTTGCTAGTTGCCGTGCGCCCTCGGCGCGCTGGGATATGGCTTTCGCATCTGAGGTCACTCAGTAGGTAAGGCAACATTACGTCGAGCATTGTATTTACGTGTCGGCCATGCACCAGGTAAAATGGAGTGAAACCAGTGCTGTACACGTTCCTCTAAAACAGGAATGAAAGCTCGTACCTCGTTCCTTCCCAATTTTGAAATGAGTTCCCGTTACAAGTTCCTTTATTGCGAAAGGAACGCATTCCAGTTCCACTTCGAACATTGGAACGTGTCGTTACATTAACGTTACATTTCATTTTTTTAAATTAAAATGTGGTGTCAGATTCCTGAGGCGAAAAAAATGAGAATGTTAAAACTCACATGGAACTGCGTATATTATAGGAATATGAACACCACCGGCAGCAGTTTATCTGGAGATAAAAAGAATACGAAGACACGCTCCTCGACGATTTTTTTTCAGGGGGCACCGGACAAACTCCAGACATGTCTAACTGAGATTTTGGTGCTCGTCTATTATAGGTGCAACACATAGGACACTTCCCACTTCGGTCTTACAAATGCGCAGTAAGGTTACTGAGCTTCAGACGTGCCAAAAAAAAGTTACTTCCATGCAAGAACGTAATTAAATGTCTTGCATTAGAAACCGCGTCGAGAGGAACAGTACACAGGCCTTTAATAAATACTGATTACAGTTTATTAAAAATACCTTACAGCCCCCTTTGCGGGGAATTTAGCAAGGTGGTTACAAAAGTGAAGATTTGCGGATCATACAGCATAAATTTTCGAGTAACAAAACACAGCAGAACAAGTAATGGCTACGAGGTTCTCAATCCAAGTTTAGGTCGGAAGACATAACACGAAAAACAACAACATAAAAGGCAACAGCGTAGTCACACACGAAACCTACGCGCAAGAATCACAAAGTATGCCGAACACAATCTGGGTAGTACATAAAGGAAACAACCAAAGAAAGCCAAGTATGTGGGCGCAACGCAAGAATCAGTTGCGGTGGCTAGAAATACGCATAAGGGTATGGAGGTACCCTTCGGTCTATTCACTATGAAGTTATCCCTGACACAGTCCACCCGCCACAAGGTCCCCGTCGTCCACCTAAACTATTACCACGAACGTTATCACGCGAAATGCCTTGCCTCCATACCATATCGCATAAGCACACGAAATAACACGGAGCCTAATCACGCGTGGGCGTAAAAAAATATTTACACAATAAAAATATAGTCGGACTCAAAGCGCGACACTATAAAGTAAATGAAACAACCACAAATAAATAAAAAGTGATGAGAAAACAAGAAAACACATGCCGTCGTACAGAAACGACAGCTTCTTTGGTTCTTCAAGCAGAAAAAAGTTAAGTGCATAAAAAAGTACAGGATATGCCAGAAGAGAAAAAATGTAGAATGAATGAAAGAATGTGAAAACAGCTAGTGGGAAAAAAATGCCCGAATGCGTTGTCGCAACTAAGTACAGTCCCCTGTTTGAACTAAGCAAAAGTTGCATCTCGATGTTGGAGACAGACAGACGAACCCGTTTTTTCGTCAACACTTCGTTGGCAATGTTGAAGAGCTGTCCTACGGAAGCGCTTGAGGGTACTCACGTGTTGTACTTAAAGAAAAGTTGCTTCAGTCCCTCGAAGTTCATCTGCGACCACGAGTAGTCAACTGGTACCAGCAGGTACCGCGACAGCTCATCCAGTGCCTCGGCTGGAAGGGTTTGCTTCCCAAAGGAAAAGAAATCCTCGGGCGCTGACGAAGTGGCAAGATCTGCGCTGGATGGCTCGGTCACTACAGCCAGCTGTCTTTATGTCGTTGGTCGCCTTGTCTCGCATAGAACTGTCTGGGATCCATGATAGCTTAAACCTTGGGATTAAGCAACTGGCGACAACGAGCTCGCGCTTTCCTTTGAAGGGTCCAAACCTGCAATCCCGAACAATTCCCGGTGACCCTGAAATACCGGTGACCCTTCGAATGACCTCCCAGCGAGAGCAACTCCCTCGACAACAACGCACCCGCGCCTCGTGCTCACTAATGCGGTAATTACCCCTGACAATATACCGTGGTTTCACAAGGCACCTGCGGCGCCGCTCGGACTTAGAAACCTTTCCCCGGCATGGAACAATTCTTTCGGCCAGACGCTCATCCTGGCCTCCCCAGACAAACGATGAAAGGTAAAAAGAATTCGCGTGGCTGCGCTATTCACCCGTCGAACGCCGGGTAAGCTCAACTGGCATGAAAGCAAGCACAAGCTGCGGCCCGCTGCGTGGTTATCCTTTTGCCTTTGACCATCGAGGAAGCATTTTCCGCTGGAGGGTGGGCAAATTGGCCAGCTTATAGGAAGAGAAACACAGTAGCGACTTGTTGATTTTTGTACTTGAGCCTTGGCATCAAAAACAGCGAATTCCTAGCGATGTAACGTTTTCAGAAGGAACGCCGTTCCTGCAGTTCCTTCAAAAACCTAACGAGTTACCGCTACAGTTCCACCGAGCCTTAATGGAACGGTGGCATTCCTCCGTTCCTCCAAAAATGAACTAGTTCCAGGAACGCCGGTCCTGGAACGCCATTCCGTACAACACTGAGTGAAACCTCGTTTCCTCAACCTCCGTATTATAGGTGAACGGCACGAAGGAAAGCACTTCGTCCTCATTCGGTGCTCGATGTCTATGTACATGGTGATTATATCAGTAATGGTCTTGTTTAAATGATCTGTGCATCCATTTGTTTGGGGATGTGTTGTGCTGCGGTGGCTGATATTACTTAGTCGCAGTACGTCCTGCGTAAGCTATGACGTGAACGCAGAGCTGCGGTCAGTAATAAGCACTTTTGGAGTGCCATGCCGCAAAACAATAGATTCGATGAAAAATTTTGCAATTTCAGCGCTTGTTCCAAACGGAAGTGCTTTAGATTCCGCGTATGGTGTAAAATAGTCCGCCGCTATTATAACACAGCGATACTTTCAGTTGGACACGGGAAATGGGCCAAGGAGATCCATGCCTATTTGTCCTAATGGTGTTTCAGGTGGCTCGATAGGTTGGAAAAATCTGGTGGGGCATGTAGGTGGTTTCTTTCGTCTTTGCCATTCCCGGTATGTTGTTGTGCAATGACGCACAGTCTTTGGAAGGCGAGTCCAGGGATAGCTTCCCTTATACGCGCCAGTGTCCGTCTGCACCCGAGGTGCCCAGCAGTGGTGTGGTGATGACAAGCCTCAATAATCTGGTAGCGGAGGCTATCTGGCACGACGAGAAGCCACGACCGGCCGCTTGCGTTGAAGCTCTTTTTGTAGAGCGCGTCGTCCCGGAGACAGAAGGATGAGAAGTTGCGTGAGAAAGCTTTGGGAAGGTCATATTTTTGGCCTTCGAGGCACGCAATCGCCTTTAGGAGCTCAGGATCATGTTGCTGTTGTGCTGCCATATCAGAAATGTTCAGTGCCCCAAGAAAGGCGTCGTCGTAATTCACATGAGTTTGGGTGTTTTCCACAGAGTCGCGGGACAGGCAGTTCGCATCAGTGTTTGCAGCCCGACTTGTATGTGATTGTGAAATAAAATTCTTGGAGGCGAAGGCTCCACCGAGAAATTCGGCCGGACGGGTCCCTGAGGTTAGCAAGGCAACACAGTGAATGGTGGTGGGTGGCCACACAAAATTCCCGTCCATACAAATAGGGCCGAAACTTGGTGATTGCCCAAATGACCGCAAGGCACTACTTTTATATAGTCGAATAGTTCTGTTCCACCTTGGTACGCTGCGCGTTCAGCGCCATCCTGCATTTGAGCAAGCACAGCGCCGAGTCCAGGGTTAGTGGCGTCAGTATGAATATCTGTTTCAGCGTTTTGGTCGAAGTGCCCTAGGACAGGCGCTGTCTGCAGAGCTGCTTTCAATTTGTCAAATGCCTGCTTTTGTTCGTCGTTTCACTGACACGACGCGTTCTCTTTTGTAAGAAAAGTAAGTGGTGCGGCTATCTGAGAGAAGTTGGGGACAAAGCGGCGATAGTAAGCACACAGGCCCGGAAACCTTCTTCCCGCCTACTTGTAAGTTGGAGTTGGGAAGGCACAAACGGCAGCTGTTTTCTTGGGATCAGCACGGAAACCTTCGTTGCTGACAATGTGTCCTAGAACCTGTAGCTCACCGTACCCGAACCGGCATTTATGCGGAGTATAAGACCCGCGGTTTTGAGAGCTCGGGAACATTGCCAAGCTCGCTAGAGCTTTTATTTCCGAGCCCACTGCTCCTTGTAGTGGAAATAAACAAATTGAAATTGAAAGTAAGTACTGCTCTAAACCATTTTAAGTGCCCGTCAAATGTGCTGGTAAACATGACGACGTCGTCCAGATAAACAAGGCAAGTCTGCCATTTAAGGCCGGCGAGAACCGTGTCCATGACGCGCTGAAATGTCGCTGGTGGTGCACGGAGTCTAAAAGGCACCACTTTATATTCATAAAGTCCGTCAGGGCAATTAAAGCGGAGAGTTAGGCGAGTTGGTTACTGTCTAATGAACTCATACTTCTAGCGAACTTAAGCACAGGACGAAGAAATAAATAGGTAATAAAAGCCGTCTTCTCCTTGTCCCGCTCATCTACCTCAATCTCCCAGTACCCACTCTTCATATCTATTGAGGAGAATTAGCGGGCATAACGGAGCCGATTCAGGGTCTCATCAATGCGGGGAAGCCGGTACTGATCTTATTCGGTTTGACCGCCTGCAATCCACGAAAAACCGTAATGCTCCATCCTTCTTTTTGACTAGCACCACCGGTGCAGCCCAGGGGCTGATAGATGGCTGGATGACGTCGTCCTTGAGCATGTCTTGCACCTGGCTTTGTATTACTTCTCTTTCTTTGGGCGAAACTCGGTATGTCGGTTGGCGAGTTCGATGCGTGGCGACGCCATCAGTGAAAATCCTGTGTTTAGAAACTAGTGGTGCGGCAAACTTCAGCGACGTGGCAAAACAGTGGTTGAACTCTTCGAACAACGCAAGCAACTCGTACGTCTGCGGCTCTAAAAATTTTGGGTCAACGCCGAGGTCCAAAATAGCTGTCTTTTCCTGTCGGAGGGATTTGCCGGCGTTGGACATCGCACACACAGTCTCGAATGCGGCGATGATTTCTACGTGTGCTACGGTCATACCCCTGGTCATATGCTACGGCTCATTGCGAAAATTAGTAACCAGGACCTGCGTGCGTCCGTCGTGAAGCTGCAGTAGGCCTCCGGTGACACCGATTATCTTTTCCAGAAGGAGCTGCATACTGCCTTCTAGCAGGGCTTCGCCACCAGGAAACGTATCCACTTGGACCAGCAAGAAAACACTGGCCCGCGGAAGCAGCTTCATGACGGTCGTCGAAAACTCTCACCAAAGTGAAATTTCGTGTGAGGCGGCTCTGTGATGCCCCATTCGTTCGGTGCCTGGATCCGGGTCTTTAAGAGATATTCGTCCCTTTCACGTTGGAAGCGGTTGACAAAATATCTGCGGAGGTCCTCCTTGCAGGATTAACATGACGTGAGAGCCGCTTCGTTGTTGACAAACCAGTTGCAAACCGTTCCCTCCAAAGAGAAGTACAAATTCTGGCGGCGCTTGTCACCCGACCAACAGTTGAGCCGAACTGCTCGCTCGTACTGGTCAATCCAATCCTCGACGTCCTTGAAGGTGTCGCCATGGAACGAGGCAGGCGTACGGGGCGCTGTGGGCTAGTACATAATATGGGGCCCCAAAGCTTCAGTCTGCTGGGACTGGGACGTCATGTTGACGTGCGTCATTTTGGGACCTGGGGTCGGTTGGCCTAATTACGGTGCGTGGCGTGCAGACGCCAACTAGTGCAATTCCGGGCTCTTCGAGGAAGGCTCGTCAACCGGGGCTCAGTATAGGGCTGGGCTTACAGGACCGTGATGGGGTACTTCGCATGAGTGGGACTTACTCGGCTCCTAGCTCCCCTATAATATAGGCAAAACCTTTCCAAACCACCAAATCCGGTGCCATATTTCATACGTGTCAATATTGTTGAGAAAAAAAAGAAAACATTAGGCATATTTCAGGAAAAAGTCGATACATAACTGGTACATACGTGTTCCAAATAGATGTGCGCTTGAAATTTGCGATAGGAAATAAAAAATACGAGTTGAAAGCAATATTTTGACCCAAAAATACAAAAAAGGTCTCGCGGGCGAGCCTAGCTAGACCTTGTGGCGGCGTTCCAAGTCCACAAGCAACAAAATGCGCTAGCAATAGAACAAGGCAAATTGAATTTATTTGAGTAAACCTCCACCATGTTTGTGAGGAATGATCAGAAACGGGAGGGGGAGAGCGTGAGAGGTGGACGGTGGAAAGCAGAGAGGCATTCGCGTGGTATGGGCGGCAGAAGAGTGTCATCTTTCGACGACATTTGCAGCCAAGTGAGCAGATACGCAGCCATTTTTTTCGTTCGTGTTTCCAATGTTCTTTCCCGGTCTTTTTTTTTTATTTCACACCCGTTTTTTTTTTTGGGGGGGGGGGGGGGGGAGGGGGGGTGTATAAAATGAACATGGATGGATTTTTGGGCATGCGTTACTCTTTACTTCTCCTCACCTCGTCGCTGCCTTCATAGGCGCCTAAAGCGCTCGGCTTCTTTGTTTTGAGGGCCACCGTGGCACGACAGCATCGCGCGAGGGCCTAGCATAGCTCTGCGCCCGAGTCGGGTGCCCCGAGCGCGCTCACGGTATTTTTCATTTTCGGGAGCAAAATTCCCCCACGCTGGCTTGGGGGTGAAAGCACATTCCATGCTTCTACTCGCGCTCGCCATAATGAATGTAGACCTAGAGTGAGCACGCATTCGCAGAGTATACCAAGTGATCTGTCGGAACCACTAGGTAGAGGAGACCCGACCAGTCAATGTCCTAGCGAATTCCGAAAAAAAAACCCCACTACACCTCGTCCCAGAAGTAAAGCGCAGTGCTGCATTCCAGGAACGCCTTCTCCGACATCCTAGCCCCCCACACACGGAGCAGCCAACATCATGCGGAAAAAAGAAGCCCCGTCCTTCCTGCCGTGATCCCACCGGCAACACCCCAGCGTCGAACCGGAAGACAAAAATGGCTGCGGCTTAGTTCAGCTAACCCTGGATATGCAAAGAGAAAGCTTGGTTTAGCCTGCTTTAAGTCTTCGTTTTACATGGTTAGCCTTTGGTTTAGCTGTAATCGTTATAATATTCGTCCAAAGCCTGCCTTTGTCTACGGTTGTGATCCCGCTTCCGGCGTTTTGCGAGCCGAACGGCTCGCTCTTCGTCAGTATTCGGCGCTACAGCTTCGCGCGCTTGGCGTTCCGGTACACTGTACTAGAATAGGGGAAGTGGGTTCAGCGGCCGGCGCGCTGCATGCGCGGGCGTGAAGCGGCGAGTGTAGACCGGCTTCGGATGTAGCGGCGGTGCTGCGGTAGCGTGGGCTGTAGGTCCGATCTTCTCGACTGCTTTGACTGCGAGCGCTGCGTCGGTTCAACATCGCGTTTTGGAGATGAAAAGTGTCCTTTTTAGAGAAACGCAATGCGGGGTCGCCGACGTCAGCGTCATTGTTTTGCTCCCGGTAGCAAGACGGGATATCAGCGGACGAAAGATTTGCAGCCGTCGTTGTTTAAGGTGCGAAAAAACGGTCTAGCAGTGGGAACTTTTACAGAAAGGACAAGGTGTTAGACGACTACTTGTGAATGCATGCATAAATGTGGGCTAGTTAGTTAGAACTGTGAAACATGGTTAAATAGCGCGGTATAGGCGGGGCAACAATGAAGAGATCGCACAGGACTTCACACAGGAGACCACACAGTACCGTTCAGTATGCGAGTTACATTTTCACCCTTTGTGCATGGTCAAATTTGTACATATCGTTGATGGCAAAGACCGCATAGCGCGGGGCAGGCCAGAACTGTCGCCCGATGCGACGCCAATTAACTTTGCTGCCACTTTTGTCAGCAAACAAAAGCCGTGCTGTATACACACTAAACTTTTTTACACCCTTTTAGCCAAAAAGGGTGTAGCATAAGTGGAAAAAGGGTGTTGGGAGGTCTTTACACCCTTTTTCTTGAATCTCAACACCCTTTTCCTAGCTCTAAACCCTTTTTCTGTAAAAACAGGGTGTTGATCAACTCCAACATCCTTGGTTTTTCTTAGGGTGTTGAAAGGGTGTGGAAAAGGTTTTCAGCTGTTCATTGAATAAGGCCATGCTTGGATACATAATAGCACTGTAAAGAACAAGACGTCCCCTCATATACTCCTCTACTCGCAAGAAATTTTCAAACACAAAAAAAAATTGCTCGTATGCAATGATCGCTCGTTTCCATATGCGGTGCACCTCATGCCCCAAGTTTAGCTTTGCCACGTGAAACACCAATTTGAACCTTCAAAATTAAAAAGACTATAGACGTGTGGCGAAAAGGGTTTTTACCAACTGCAACACGCTTGGCTTTCTGTAAATTGTTGAAACGGTGCTAAATAGGTGTTCAGTTGCAAAAAACGAACAGCGGAGCCGGAGGTCGACCTAGTTTCTTCCGGTGTTGCTAAGTTTTGATATGTTTGCTAAGCTTTGCAATGTTCTTGCTAAGCTAGGATGACCGCTGAGGGATGAGGCCAAGTATAACTGGATTTTACAAGACTGTTCCAGTGTGCCCCCCCCCCCCCCACACTGCCAGGGTCGGCCCCCAGCTATGCTGTTTTTTCAGCCTTGCACCACTATTGCAAGCTGCGCCAATTTTTCGCCTTTTAGAATCTAAAAAATTCCCCGCATTTCCCCGAGGGGAAGAATGTGAAAGTGCGAATGCACGAGTTGAATTTGCGCGGTTCGGTGATGTTCGCGAAAGAGAGATCACACACACACACACACACACACACACACACACACACACACAACTACAAAGAAAGAAAGATGCATTTATTCACAGACACCTATTTGTGTTGTCGTTGTACTTGATTGGTAGAGCGGATCTCAGCTTTGAAATTTCGTGTCAGTACTCCTTTAAGCGGGTGCATTAGCCCTTCTCACGCCCGATTCCTGGCCAATCCCCCACGTGGGTATGTGCCATGCACAGACACCTATTTGTGTTGTCGTTGTACTTGATTGCTAGAGCGGATCTCAGCTTTGAAATTTCGTGTCAGTACTCCTTTAAGCGGGTGCATTAGCCCTTCTCACGCCCGATTCCTGGCCAATCCCCCACGTGGGTATGTGCCATGTCAGCGGCCAGGCAGCGCGCGCCCATCTCCCCCCGTTGCCAAGGAAGACGAGGAGATTCCTGGCCAATCCCCCACGTGGGTATGTGCCATGTCAGCGGCCAGGCAGCGCGCGCCCATCTCCCCCCGTTGCCAAGGAAGACGAGGAGATTCCTGGCTAATCCCCCACGTGGGTATGTGCCATGTCAGCGGCCAGGCAGCGCGCGCCCATCTCCCACCCTTGCCAAGGAAGACGAGGAGCGCGCGCACCCGCAGCTGTTGCTATGCGGACGGCGGCGGAATGCGGACGGCGGCGGACGCTTCAGGCTCGCTTAAGAAGTGCATTCGCACTTAAAAGACTAGTACCTTTACTTAAACTAGTGGTCTGTTATTACTAATATATCTTCGAGCATGATTGAATGCAAATCAAGTGAAAAAGACGAAATACTTTTAACAGCGGAACTGTTGTACAAGCCGTAAGTTCGCCGCTGCAGAAAACCATACCAAGAAAATTCCGAGCACTCGTGAGTGCGTGCCTCGCGGCGACCGCTCGAGCAGTGGCCTTACAAAAAAAAAAATAAGAAAACACCTCCAGAGCTGTTGTCAAGCGCTACCGCGCATACTAAAAAATACTCTGGCGTTAATGCTAAAGCTGAAAAGCCACGCTGATTGGGAGACGTCACCGCGGCTGCCGCATTCTCTAAAAAGTTATTATGGGTAATTGGAGACGTATGTGGCTACGAGTGCGCCACTTCCTTCCCGTGACAATTCGCAGATCCCGCCACAGCTTACTCGAATAGATGACGAAGAGCTGCATGATGGGAAATCTACCACTCTGAGGATAACTTTGCATCCACCACTTGATACCTGTGTCTGAATGCTCACCTACAACAAGTAATTCTTTGCCATTTAAGTCTTCCGCGTGAGTGCAAACTTCCCTGAATTTTTTTTTTTTTTTGAACGAGGCATGCTGGTCCTAGCTCATTCTTAAAGGAGCCATGAAGAGAAAATACAGCTTCATGTAATTTGAAAGAACTAGGATTCAGTATCTCACTCAGCTCCATTACAGCTCCAGAAGATGTTTTTTAACGAAAAAAAAAAAGCAAGAAGTATTTAAAAACTTTCAAATTTTGCGCCACAGTGACGTGTTATGAGCAAGAATGACGTCATACGGGCCAACAATAAAACATAACTTTTAGTGCGTTAACTGCACGTTATCATTCAAGTGATGCGGTCAAATGGAACTAGAGGCCCCATTACAGACGTCCAGTCACGTGTCGTCGCGACAGGTCAGTTAGGCGGCCGCCAATCTCACAAACAAGGTTCCGTGACGTCACAGAAAAGTTGCGGGAAATTGGCTAGGGGGTCGCGACTGCTTCACACGTTTTCTTTAATATCTCCGTTATTTGTTCGAAGATTGCGATGATATTGGTATCATTGTTATCGGGACTCAGCAGTCTTTCTAATAAACCCAACTTGTATTTTGTCTTCATGGCTCCTTTAAGGCTGAAATACAATACATTTTAATTTACTAGTACAATCTACAATTTCAACATTATATCATTATCTTTTCCACAGAGTGTATATATATATATATATATATATATATATATATATATATATATATATATATATATATATATATATATATATATATATATATATATATATATATATATATATATATATATATATATATATATATGGCTGTACTCGATGAAGGAGCAACTAGGAGGGCCGGCTTATTTTGGCACGAGGATCTTGTTTTCTTCTTCCTTCTCTCGACTCATAATGTTGCCCTTGACGTAGCAATGCAGCCTAGTTAAAACATAAAACTTCAAAATGCCGGGAAGTTAGCTCGTCAGAGTGCTGGCTGCACCCAATTCAGCAGGAAAATGATTTAGCCAGCAGCATAGCGTCGACTATGCTGTTTAAGGAGGGGAAGGATCTTTGCCAGCCGCCACTCAGATGGAACCCGGGAATGCTGTAGGGAGTGGTTAACCACTTGCAGCAGTGAGTCGGGGGACTCGTTGAACAAGAGTTTTAGCATTTGGGCTGTATTAACATCACGTCCAGGAGCCGCATCAGGGACACAGCGCAGTCCCTCACCGATCTTAAAAGCACCTCAGTAAAAGCAGCATGCTGTCTGCAGGCGGGCCCATCGCAAAGTTATCTTTGTGAACGGCCTAGGCCCCTCATTTTTAATTTTTTTGGCGATCCAACGAAAGCATACCGAGTTTAGAGAGGCGGCCTTCGGACATCGTCGAACGAAGCCACGTTTTCACGCCCCATCGCGACAACACGCCGTTTGCGAGCGCGGATCCCCTCAGCGAATACCAAAAGGTCCATCGGGTGACGCGGTGGCTCAGTTAGTGTCTCAAACACGGGAAACCATTCCGGAGACTCGGGCTGAGCCCTCCACACTTCAATAATCAGTCGAACCGACTCAAATAACTACTCTTTGAAATGTTTAGCAACGATGTCACGATGGCGTATGGCCATGCGCGATTTCCAAATGCCGTGCAGGGTCAGAACCATCACGACGTCATATGGTACCCCGTCTTCGCTTTGAATGGTTAGAAAATTAATCCCGTAGGCATCCAGGATCCCGTAGGCATCCAGGTACAGTATTACCCGTTACTCTGTTAGTCAAGTGCTGGCCAGCAGTTTTAGCAGTGTATCATTTTGTTTGTTGTGCTGTGTCAAAGTATGGCAATAAATAAGAAATAGACGCGGTGGCTCAGTGGCTATGGCGTTGTGCTGCGGAGCCCAAGGACGCGGGTTCGATCCCAGCCGCGGTGGCTGCTTTTCAGACGGAGGCTAAATACGAAAATGCCCGTATGTCGAGATTTAAAGATCCCCAGGTAGTTAAAATAAATCCGGGGCCCTCCTCTACGACGCGCCTCATAGCCCAGGTACAACTTAGGCGTGTAACGCCCCCCCCTCCCCAATTCACTCCGGTATACCCATTGAAGCCCGTGTTCATCCACGATCGACGCCAGCGTTCAGTTCTACAAAGTTATTGAAAATGGTAGTATTTCTTAGCTGGCTCGCAAAGCTTCGTCTTGAAATGTTGCCCGTTCTCTTAACAAATTTGGATAATGCGATGAATGTAAAGCAAAGGCAAGGGTGCCTCCAATTTTTTTTTTTCCCGTGCTGATAACGGAGACCAGGTAAGGGATGAAGATCCTACGAGTATTCTTCCGGAGTTTCAGAGTGTTTGGCCTATGCAGTTTGTGTGCAACCATGTGCTGCACATCGACTTTCGACCCAGCTGCCCCGCTGTCTCTTCGGTTTCTGATTAAAGGTTCGTAAAGTACTTTTCCGCTTTTATCCTGTACTCGACAATTATGTCTGTCGGGAGAAGCATTTGCTGCTGCAGCTGTCCCTTTCAAGTGTCCATCTGTTTACTTAAAACGTCTATTTGCTGGCAAACTGCGCGTAACTGAGCAAACAATTACGGTGCACATATTATGTATTTTTCTATTGACGCATCCTTAAACATCTAACTACCTAGTCATAACGATACAAGTCCATTCATTACACAAGAAAAAAACTACGAAGACAGCTTTCTATGTAGTTATAAACGAAACCTGGTTTACAAAGTAAAGCATCTGAACAAGCGCACTCAATCCCTCTTTTAATAAGCTTACGCAATTCCAGGTTAACGGGCAAATGAAGAGTTAGCGTTAAGTCGGTATCACGCAGAACACGTCCGTGTGTCCTTAATTAAAGAATAGGGCGAAGAAAAAAAACAAACCATGAAGCTTCGATTTGTTTACTGGCCTTAAAAGTGGGTGTACTTAGATATCTTGTAAGGCAAAGACAGACTATTGGCTGGGATGAAGCTTACCTGCAAGTATTGATTTCAGGGCTAAGAGGGTCATCTGATGGTGGAGGTTGCTCAGTTGCGGCTGTGGTGGTGGCAATTTCCTCTGATTCGGTATTGTTGACCAGATCGGAAAGTTATTCTTCTTTATCAAACAGGCCCCAACATTATAATTGGTCTCGGATTTTCTTATAAGGAGCCTTCTGGTGCTGTTTTTAGCTTTGCAGGGGCACCGCGCTTATCTAAATATAGCGCCGCGGTTCTCACAGACACAGGCTTTCCCTGGGCGCACAGCAGCCACGAGGTGCACCGTGCTTTAGCCGGAGTGTTTCCCTTGTCCGTTGTGTTTGCACAGTTTAGGTGAGGAGTTCACGGTTTAGGAAAGTACGCCACCCGAACACGGTGCTGCCGCCCATTTCACCTGTCGCTGCCACCTAGAAGCATCGAGGAAAAAAAAAAAGGGGGGGGGGGGGGGGGGGAGAGAGAGAACTATTCACTGTTTTGAACGGAAGCCGCAAGTACTTCAGGCGCCTTGGAGAACTCGCCAGTCCACTTACGAAGGAAAAGTAGTCGCAAATGGTGGCAAGCGTGGCCAAAAGAGTTTACGAAGCAGTCGGCAAATATCCCATCGAGGACATACCCAGAGGCACCTTACCCGAGTGGAAAAAGGGAGGGGGTGCATTTCAGCACCCTGCACTTATTTTGCTGATGCTGATGGTCCCTCTGGCCTCTTGTGCCTCCGGCATCAGAACAGGTTATCATATTCACCGGAACCCAGTTACGTGCAGTCCTGGCCTTGCACCTTTAGCAAAGCTGTGCGAAAAAAGTAAATGTACGTTCCGACTCCAACTAGCAGCTATTTTGTAGGAGCGACGCGCACACATGCCAGCCTTTCGAACGCATTTGACACGGCCCTTGAGTAGCTCAGCACCTACCGTTAGCAGGTAGCCCACGCACAGCCAATCCAGGGCTGTCCGAAGCGGAGACTTCGCTTTTCCAGAAAAAATGCCAGGGGCAGAATTTGCGCGGTAAAGGATAACAGGGGTGGCTGGCTTACATCTTTGTTGGAGATGTCTACTTGTGTTCTCTCTCAAGAAAGACCAACGAAAAAGCCCCCCCCCCCCCCTTTTTTTTCCGCCTTTTTTTTTTTTAGTTTGGGTCGCGATGAACATTCTGGAAATTTGGTGATCGCGAATATCAGCGGAAAAATAAGCAAGCTCCAGTCTAGCACTGGGGTTGAGGGAGAGTAGGGAATGCGGGGGCGGGGGGGGGGAGGGGTTGCAGGTGCCTCTTTTGCTATAAACTGAATCTCGCCTACGGCTGCCCGGTCGCTATCTCGGCGGAACGCGGGGGGAGCGCTTGGAACGCTGGTGATGATCATTCCTGCGAAACCGTAGAAGTGAGCAAGATGGCGGGTATAACCTTCGTGCATACTTATGTCCTCATTGCCACAGATGCCTCGCAAAGTGATGAGAAGGCTGGGGTAGGAATATATTCTCAGCTTTCTTGCGCTCTTTGCCCTAGTTGGCCTTGCGCCATTGACACCCAAACATCATCATCAGGAATATATTCACAGTCTCTAGATATGTCCTTCTCAATCAGGCTGCCAGACTATACCCCGATTTTTCAGGAGGAATTATTGGCGATAATTTTGGCCCTTAATAAACTACATCACATATTTGCGGGCGCAGTTATCCTTTCATATTCTCTCTCCGTGTGCACCGGTTTAACAAATGATAAAGATTATTCCATTCTCCGGTCATTCCGTTCATTCGTTCCTTACCAGCTTCGCGAGATCCAGTTAGTGTGGGTCCCTGGCCACGCAGAGATAATCTTAAATGAACTGGCAGACCAATTAGCCAATTTAGCTCTTGGTGGTCCTGTCGTCGTACATTGTCCAATTGACAGTTTTCTATTTGGGGCGAGGTTCAGGCGCCTTCAAATTTTAAAAATTAATCGGCAGGATGCCCTTCGATCATGTTCCGACTATATTCACTTGTCTGACTTATGGAAGCCTAAATTCTGCGAATATCGTAATTGCGAGGGGGCAATCACAAAATCCCGATTCCGAATTCTCCCTTTAAATTTTTATCTATGCAAATCTGGTCAGGCTTGATCTCCTCAATGTCCCTTCTGCAAAGCCCCAGAAACTATTCATGGTAATCCGATCTACCTTTACATACCTACATGTTTCTGCACCTTAGGGACTCTTTAAGGTACTATATTATCACCAACATTGGTGAAAATGAAGCTGTCTAGTGCTTATTTTATGCCATTTTTCAATAAAAATTCTGGAGGTATCCTGGCTAAACGTCATTATAAAGCAGCTTGATGAGGCCTGTGAGCCCATTCCAAATTGGTGACTTTATGAACAAAAAACTAAATCACACAATATATTCCATTTAATTCCTGATTTATTGTACGATTTTAATGCGCCGACGCAACGCAGGCGTTGAGGCGCGCCGTAGTGGAGGGCTCCGGATTAATTTTGACCACCTGGGTGGTCTTTCACGTGCGCCGAAATCTCGTACACACGGGCGTTTTTGCTTTAAGCCTCCATCAGAAAAACGGCCGCCGCGGCCGGGAATCGAACCCGCGACCTCGTGCTCAGCAGCGCAACGCCTTAGCCACTTAGCCACCGCGGCGGGTGCCATGTAATTCCTGCCCAAATAGAAATTCACAACTTACATTTGCACAAAGAATTTGACTACTAGTACAAAAATACAAGATTAATAATTTACAAAAACACATCACATACTCTAACGCACATAATACAAATGATAGCAGGTAACAACGGAAGTTAAAGATTAAGCGTGGAATTCAACAATATAGATCGAATAGCGTAAGCTGAGAATGAGGCTTGCTTATTGATCGAGGCTTTGATAATAACAATAATTTCTTTTTTTTTAAGAGCAGTATGCATGCTATTCCAGCCCAGTTAGGCAGTGGCAAACAATGTAGGCAGTTCAACGCCATGTCTCGACATCATGCTTATGCTGTGAACGCAGTCGTATATGAGAAAAGTGAATTACATCCTAACAGAAGGACAGCATAACTAGACGGCACATTTCAATACCTATTAGAAGAATTCATGCGCAGCTATTGATATGGAGAAGGTAAATTATCAACGACTTAGTAGATGGTGGCTTAGTATGGCGGCTTAGTAGAGTGAAGCAGCATCAACTGAAGTTTTGTTATGGAACGATGGATGTCGTAATCATATTCTGAAGCAGGATAGATACTTAGGTTGTACCAGTGTTTCAAGTTAGAACATCACATCACATCACATCACTTTAATACCTTAAAGACCCCCTGTAGGGGGTATTACATAAGGGGTGGGTAACAGATAAATGTTCACAGGTCGTCAAATGGAAATGTGCGTGGTGACCTTCTCTTTAAATGTTGATGAACACGTGATGGCCGGAACGTCACAGGGAAGGCCATTCCAGTCCACTGCTACACGGGGGAAAAAAGAGGCAGAAAAAGTAGTAGTGCGAGCATGTGGACGCGCAATTTGATACGGGTGGGCAGTGCGGTGAGATATGCGCGTCGGTGGTACGATGTAGGGTGCTTGATTAAGAGGGCTGTAGAAAAACTTGTGTAGCAAACAAAGGCTGGTGATGCGGCGGCGCACTGAAAGATTTGAAAGACCAGTTTCGCGTTTAAGGGATGATGATAAGTTGGATAGGCAGGACACGCAGTCATATCACTTGTTTCACAAGCTAGTAGTAGTTTTAAAAAACACAGATGCGAATCACTAAAACTAACTTGAATAGTGTGGCTAAAAATAAGCATATGGAAAAAAAAGAAGGAACTTAACAGAAACAAAGATATCTAATGTTTTCATGAAAGCACTAAGGCTCTGGAAAAGCAGCTGCAGTAATAAAAGGATAACACAAGGTAGTAATGTACACTAGTACTGCAGTTGTGATATCATTCCACTCTGCTAGTAATTGAAAACAAATGGAAACAATATTTTTCAACTTCTTGCGGTGCTTTGTTGTATGTTTTTCGCAGTATCTCAGTTTTTCTACAGATTCGTCCTTTAGATCACCAGTATTCTTTGCTTGCTGAAGCAGACCTTTTCAGTTCTGACACCTCATCAGGTTATTTACGGTGGCTGTGTCTGCGCTTTGTTCCTGGACAACCTTTTGTTGGTGAGCGTCTCAAATTAAGGCCTTCACTTGCTTGAGTGCTCAACTGCAGCTGTTCGAGTACATTCTCTAAAATTTTGCTGTCTGTGCAGTAGTAAGCCAGATTTTTTGCTTTAGCAAGTTCCCGCAGTACTTTTGCTTTGATTGTGCCCACACTGGATGAAGATGACCTTTCCAAATCTGGCACACATTCAAAAGTGTCACTGGTGATTTCAGCCTCCACGTAATTATTGCTAGCATCACCAGTGTCATGCTCTTTGGACCCTTGGCTTTCTGCCATGACGAGATCATCAAGAGCCATTAAAGGTACATTTCGATACACTTCACGAAGCTTATCGTAACCCAGTTGGGGCTGCGCGTATACCAGACGAGGGTGAACCTTCGCATCTGCCTGCCTCAGTCGTTGCTTTTGGTTGGTAGCGATGACATATTTCCGTGGACGCTTGATGAGCATGGCTGATAACAGACGGCCAACAACCACGAAAAACCGAAAAATGATCCCAATAATGCCATCGAATGATCCCAATAATGCCATCGCGTTAAAAACACCGGACCGGGCTCTCCGCTTCCTGTACATGATAAGGAAGCTAGGCGTGGCTATGCACTGATAACAAAACACAGCTATAAACCATCAAGACAACATCCTTCCAGGCAATATCAACACCCTTAATTTTTTCTGTTGGCTGGGCAAAATCTATTGCGGACGATATTGCTAGGTCGACCAATCCAGGCATTACTTCTACCCTTTTCTTTCGAACCCCTCGCTTTCTGCTCGTTGCGTTATGTTTCAGCTTCACTTTTCCGAGGACGAATGTTTTCTCATTCTAATGCCACAGCATTAGATTTAGCGAAAAAGCCGGAGTCGGCGTTAAAGGCAGGCTCCTAACTTCCCATAGGCAGCAGACGGTCCCCAGCTCGTGCCCTCGGAATAATTAATAAAGCACAGCAGAAGGCGCCCAGTTAGCTGCGACACGTTCCATAACGCGTTCTTTACAAATAAAACCAAAACATTCCCCCGCATTTCCCCGAGGGGGAGAATGTGAAAGTGCGAATGCACGGTTGTCGGCCCGCTTGCGGCGCTTGCGCTCGGCCCCCGCAGCCCACCGCCTCGCCGCCTTCTCTTCCATCTCTTCCATCGGGTTTGTAGTATCACGTGTACACCACGCAGTTATCAAGCCGCTATAACGCCGCTGAGTCGCCAACGCACGCCGCTGACGACGTAGTTTGAATGCGTTAAAGATATAAGGCGCGTCACTAACACTGATATCAGCGTCGCGTCCGTGGCTTGGTCGGTAGAGCGTCGCGCTGCGGCCGCAAAGTCCTCGGATCGAAACCTGGCGCCGGATGCCGTTTCTTTTTTAAATATAGAGGAGCACTGCGGACGCCGCCGCCGACGCCGCCGCCGCCGCCGGCGGTGGATGGTTTGGGGTCGCTTATAAAGTGCATTCGCACTTAAAAACCATCCACCCGTCCGTCTAACGACGACGATGGTTTTACGCGAAGCTTTCTCGTGACGGATTTTTTTGTTGTCGTCTGAGTTTGGACTGAGCGTCGACCATGCATCGAAATCGAGCGATAGGGTAGACGCCGGCTTCATAAGGTCAGGGACCCAGGTGCGATTCCGGCCACGGGAAGCATTTTTAACGCGAAAGCGTTATTAGGCTCGTTTTTCGATTTCTCCCTGGCTGTTAGCCGTCGGCTATCAGCCATGCTCATCAAGCGTCCGCGGAAGTACTACGTCATTGCTACCCCACGGAAGCCACGACTGAGGCAGCAAGATTCGAGGGCTGGCCTGAATCTTGACTGTGGCCCAGGGGCGACGGAAGTGTGGAAAGGAGGACAATGATACTACGGAGACGAAAGAAAGGACATGCATTTTCAGCTGGTGCCGCTCCGGCGCAGTGAAGTTCGTTCAACGCAACGCCTTGTCGGTGATAGCGTGCTCGCCAGACACGGTCTCCAGCCGTGCCCGCAACTGACGCAATCACACGAAAGCGCCGGAAGGTAAAAAAATTAAACTCTCAGTGATTGACGTGCGGAAGCCACACCTGGGCTATGAGGCGCGCCGTAGTGGAAGGTTGCGGAGTAATTCCGACCAGCTGGGGATTTTTAACGTACGCCGAAATCTGGACACATGGGTGTTTCAGCTTCCTGCTTCCATCAGGAAAACGACCGCCGCTGCCCGGAATCGAACCCGGACCTTCAACTCAGCAGCGCCACACTTTACCCACTAATCAGAGCCACCACGGCGTTGTTCTCCAACGGAACTGATGCCGGCACCAACATTGGGTCACCTAACTACAACACGGGGTAAATGATTAACATCAGTATCTCATAAATCAAGGAAAACATTGATTATGAGCAGAAACAAACTTAAATAGAGCCCAGTATATAGGGTCTCATATAGGGTTGAACACGAACTCGGTTAAGACTAATTCTCGCTTATGCTGAACAACGTGGGAACGTTGGTTTGGTTTTCCATAGACCAAATGCCAAAAAAAAAAATCCCATTAGGACGAACAGCCTTGCACGTACTCTTCGGTTAAGGCAAGCAACTTGCGGCGTGACCACCGCTGCTGGCGATTCTGGGTAGCGAACATGGCAGTCTTGGCAGTTTGTGTCAGGGCACTCACGCGACCAGAAGGAAATAAAAGTAAAACAAAACCACAGCTCGAAGCGTATTAGCGCCACGCAGGAAGGGAGGGAGCGAGAAAAACAAAGATACGCGAATAAAGCTACCACTTCCCCCACCCTTCAAGGCATTGCGGGAAGCTAGCGGCAAAGCAAAAGAAAGAAAAAGTTAGGGCGAGTTTTGTGCCGGCTCTGCTCTGGAGGAGAGAGGCGCAAGACTGGGAGGATAGAAAAGTAAAGAAAAGCGACGACGGAGGCTTCCTTTTCGCGAACGTAGCAGCTCTCCTGACCAATGCCGTTTCTCAGCCGCAGCAAGTGAGTTCGCGTCGGTTCGCGTCGGCGTGACTCTAGAGTCAAGTGACCGAGCCGAACTCATAACCCCCAAAAAAGAGAAAATCTTTAACGAATTGCTCACTTTATAAAACGCCTAACGAAAAGAAGAGCAGGAAAGAATAAATTAGTGCCCTTCCACTCTGTGAAGATGGATGACCTGCAAAGCTAGACACATCCACGAAGTGCACGAAACAAAACACGTTTGTTCTAATTTGTGTTGGAGCATATTTCCTAGCCAATTAGCTGAATGAACTTCTGGAGGATCCAAACTTTGTTCATGCAGACAAACATGAAGCTGCCTGTGTCCCTTCCTCGTCTTAAGCATCTTACTGTTTGTGTAACACGCCAACCCAATCCGCTCTACCGCTAAGGACTCTGGATTGGTCCCATCGGGTCGTTTGTCGTCCGCGTTTAAACCTCGCACCAGCACAGCGGACCCGCCATCCATCATTACGGGCATTAAACCTATAGCTGCTTGTGCACCGCCCCCACCTCCCTCCTACAAACCTGTGCATGCATAAGCCGGCCACGGGTCATGTGCGCGTGCTTAGAAGTGACAGATGCCGTCGAAAGTATCCCCTGAAAGCCATCTGAAGAGGTGATATTGGCTCACGCCGGCGTTCTAATCTGGCAAGTTGCTATTCATCCGGGAGGGATTCGCCGCTACTCGAAGAGCTGAACTTGAGGTGGCAACGGCGGCGCCCGCAGCTTTCCGTTGTTCTTGCGTCCATTCGCGCTTGTGTTGAGGCCAACGCTTCAATTCTTACTCTTCTCCCTTCAAACGAACGGCATACATCCGTTTCATAACGATTTAAAACCTGGAAGCCCTTGAGCTCTATTCTCGCGTACAAACATGTGGCTGTTCGCTTCCTCCCCCCTCGTAGGGATCTTACTGTATTTGTAAGATGTCTGTGTAACCCATCAACCCACACCCGAGCCACTCGATTAAGCAGGGCAGCCGACTAATCGCATTGAGCCAGGCAATTTCGACCGGCATTTCATCGGTAGTGGCATGAAGCCTAGCTGTACGTGCACGTCCCCCTTTTTCCACCCGCAAACCGTAGCCGGTGATGACGCATGCTTAAGCATGAAAGACCGCTGCGCAAATGTTGCACGGGAGGCCTTCCAAGCTGAAAAAAAATTTGGGTTCACGCCGTCATTCAAACTGGGCAAATTGCTCTTCAACCGAAAAGGATTCGCAGTTACTTGGAGAAGTGAAATTTCAGCGCCAACGGCGGCGGCAGGTTTCGGTAGTTTAGGGGGCAGCCCTTTGGTAGCCGTTACCTGGGCTTCGCGGGAGCGGCGTCTGTTTATGTCCACGTAACCCAGTGAGCGAACGCACCAGCGAAGAAAGAAAACGGAGATGAGCGTCTAGGGAAAGGTGAGATGGAATACGACACGTGCGACTACGGCGTCATCTCTCTCACTGCCTTTCCCTCACACATGTCTCATGCGTCACCACCAAGGAGCGCTCTCACCTAACACTTTCCCCAGACCCTGTTCCATTCTCCGCTAATCTAAACCACGTCATATTTGCGCGGAAAGTTCAAGCACGACTTGCAACAACGTGCTCGCTGCTCCCTTTGCGGGGCTAATCCGAACCACGTGGCATTAGTGCGGGAGGTTCAAAAACGATTCGCAACATGCTGGCCGGCAGCGGCGGCGCGCTGGGAAGAGCAGCAGGGTAGCCCACGCCGCCGGGCTTTCGCTGATCACGCGAACAATTCCTGTAATCTGCAGGGCATTTTTTTTAACGCCCATTCGTGCTTCTGTTTATTTTTTGCAATCATCTGATAACCGCACTACCGACGTTAGCTGCCGACTGCGCCACTTGCCATTGGGGCATCGGCGGAAGGGAGAGAAAATTAGTTGTGAAAGAGGTGTCTGCAGGGGCGAGGAAGAGCCCCGGAGCGGCGCCGAGTAAATCGATGACATTGAAATGAAAACTGGGGGGGATTAGACATATACTGCTTTGCAGAAAAAGAAGAATTGGTAAGACTCATTAATACAGCCACTGATCATGAGCAGTAAATTGCAGAGCCTACCGCACCCCAAATTTACCCGCGCCGAAGAAAATCAAAGAAACACCATCATCAGGACAGCATGTAAGGCAGTCCGAAACCTCGCAGTTTTGACCGCGAGACGAGCTGACAACCGGTGGACCACCAGCGTAACAGAATGGACAGCGAGAGACGGGTCTAGGGTAAAGGGAAGGCCGCCAGCTCGATAAACGGATGAATAACAACACTCAGATGCAAAGAATGTGCCCGGGCAGCGCAGGACAAGAGCGGTTAAGGTCAGTGGGAGATCTTTAGTCCTGCAGTCGACCTAAACAGGATGTTGATGACCATGACGATGAATAAGGCTTCAAATTATGTCTTCATAACGCCCTTGAAGAAATCAGAGAAAGCACTCTCTTAGCACCAAGAGAGCTGCTGGGAAAACAAAATCGGGATGGGCCATCGTATGGAAGAGAGGCTACCCCTCTGAAAAGAAGTGACTGCGAGCCATGTTGTAACAGCCGTCGATCCAGCGACTCGGCATCAAAACTTTCCTCAACCAAAAACATGGATCCAAACCTACACGAGAGCAGGGGATATGGCATGATCAAGTTAATTTGAGGAAAGTTCCAAAATCATGAGACCACAGTAAACACCGACTCCGGCATGCACGAGTGTACGAGGCAGCAATTTTGTCGTAGTCGACTACGTAGTCAATCTTTGTGACTGCATGACCCTTCTACATACAGGGACAAAGAAACGGAAGTGGGGTCATCCTCTTGGCAACCCGACTAGCGGATCTACTGAATAGAAGAGTCAACATCATTACGGACTCTGAAAGGACATTAGACTGATTTCTGAAGGCAGATTACCTAAACTTTTCTGCAAGATACTCCCTTCCACAATTCAGAAAGTTAACAACATCACCTGGACACCCGGACACAAGGATCTGGAAGAGAACGAGGACGAGGCACCGACCAAGAGGCACGCGAAGTTGCATACCGTGCTCCTTGCGATTACAACTACCGCACTCCCCTCAAAGAAACGCTGAGAACATCTCCTCATCCTATGCCTACGAACACAATTTTTTCCCTTACTACAAGGGGCCTCAATGCCGGGGAATCACCAACTCTGTGGAGTATAACCAGCACAAGTATCTACAAATCTATGTGGGTGGAGAGGTTCGGTGAGAACATCACACATTAACATAAAATTCTATTCCCATCCCCAACCCCTCACGCGAGCAGTGGGAGAGTACGCTGGCCAGCTCTTCTCCTGAAACGCAGCTTTTGCTAGCGGAAAGGGGGAAGACAGCCGGCCGTACCAACGGAGTCTTGGACTGAAGACCCTGACCACAAATATGCTCACTTCAACTGTGATTAAAGTTTCTCTCTCTCTCTCTCTCTCTCTCTCTCTCTCTGTTAAAATCGAGGAAACATCGACTCCTTTCCACGCAACCCTGCCATGTAAAAGGGTATTCTCAGGAGACAACACAACCATTACATATTCCACTTCTATGGAGACATGGGAGGCAGCGTTGGCCGACTGGTATTTCAAAATCAGCGCGAGCTGATGAGAGGGTAAGGGAAGGAGCTGCTGCATCCGGCTCCCTAGTGTTTCCACCTTTGAGCTCTGTTGCGACGTTGTCAGCCCACTGCTGCCACCAGTTGTTGCGACGGGTGGGCCGACCCGAGCCGACCTCCGTCGCCTGCGACATACGTGTGGTAGCGTGGTGAAGCGAACGGCCAGCCGCTGTTGCAGCCGTGAAGAAGTCCAGAAGCCTTAGGCTAACGTAACTGTTTACTTCCTAGCGAAAGGTGAGCCGAAGCCAAAGAACAATACCCCGACAGGCGAGGTAACAGTACAGGACTCGAGCAGAGTGACAGCAATGATTCGCTGCTCAAACAGGAATGAAACTACAGCGCTTGGGTGGCTCGTGTTTATACCCAAAAGCGCAACGGTCAAAACAGCGTTCCCTCTAGATTTGTGCACACGCTACGAACGTCACACACACACACACAACGCTCTTTCCATAGTTCGTGAGCAGTCGGTAGCATCGGCGCATGTTGAGTCCGAGAGAGGGGAGAGAGGAGGACTCCGCTGCGATCGCGGGGCCTCTGTGTCCTTGAAGCGCGCTGAGCCATGCCTCGCCGGGCCGGCAACCGTCGAAGTTTGAAACGCTCCGAAAGCGAAGCGTCTGACCCGGGCTTTGTCGAGACGTGAAAATATGAGTCACCGACACGGTGGGGCTTGCTCGAAAGGCGCACGTAGTGGCTTCGCCGCACAGCCGAGGAGCGCTGAAAGAAAGCCCGTCGGCGGGCCCATACGTAACAGCTCCCGGCCATCTCTTTGCCCCCTTTCATATTTTTTCCGTAACAAACATCTTCTCTTCTCTTTCTCTGTCTCTCTCTCTCTCTCAATCTCTGTCTCTCTCTCTCTCTCTTCGCAAAAAGCAAAAATGTTCCGTCCGGCTTAGACATCAGAAAATAAACACTTTGAAACCCCAACACCGACACCTCCTCGCTAAAATTGACCACCACCTGCCTGCAACCTTTTACGCGCACATCTTAAGCCACAGAAGCTCAGAGGGCCTTTGTCTCTCCTGAGCAACGACAATTAAACACCCTCGCTGCTAGTCTTTCTCTCTTCGCTGACCTTGGGTGCTCGTGATCGCAAATACAGAAACCGCGTTCGGAAACGCTCCCTGGGAGTCGAAGTAACGCTATCGCGTCTTACATCAAGACCAAACATAGATGTCACCTGCAACTTTTTTCTTTCCCTTTACCCGGAGTTTTCGCGTCACAGACGCCATCAGTGAGAACACTAAAGCTTCGCTTTAAGATGGCACGGGGTTCAGAAATAAAAGGCCAAAAGAAATGAGTGCGTGGGCTTGTGCAGAGACACGTGGAAGAGCAAAGTGGGCCTCTAGGTAAACTGGTTCGGCCATGCATAGAAAATATTTTTTATGCAAGAATGGCCGTTATTTAAAACTTTACATTGGGCACTAAGCCCTCACTCAGGCTAAGGGAACAATCCCATTCACAGTTCAACTAGGTGCATTCATTTCGAAGGTCGCGTTGTGGGTCCTTCTTTGGTGTATTGTGCCGATGATTTACTTTGTCTAAGCTATATCCTTCCTTTATCCTTCCAATACTCGGTTGTAAAATTCTTCGCGCATGCATAGAAAGTTCAGCCGCACTAGTAGCATTGCGCACAATGTTGACAGCAGGTTGATGTACACACCAAGTTCACATTAAAAAAAAAAAAACGCGCGCCACTAGAGCTGTGGTTCCAGGAAAGCAGAGGGCCAGTTCCGCGACGCGAGAAATCTTAACGCAGCGCACGTCCTCTGCTGTCATCTCTTTAAAGACTTGCTCCCATCCGTGGCCTCCGCGATCGGCTGCCGGCGGCGCGCCGCCGGCAGCCGATCGCGGAGGCCACGTCCCATCTCTCAGAAACCGAAATACATGAATGGTGCCACTCTTGTGGGTTTTTCTCAACGCTTTGCTTGACAATGGTCCACTGGTGAAATTTTTTTTTAATTCGAAAGTTTGCCCTGCGGCATAATAGATGTAGGCGCTTACAGAAACACGAACAAGTTAGTTTCGTGTATAAAGTTCAGGAGTTGTCGGTGACATGGTCCATGCACCCAGCGTTGCAGGTCAGGAGGGCGGCCAGGGTGGAGACCGGTTGCACGAAGGTGCCGCAGGCGAACTTGATGTAATCCCCGGGCAGGCCCAGAGCAGGTGCTGCACATTTACGTCCCCAATGGCAGTGGTGCAGAATGGACAGGTGGATCCGTATGGGCCGCGGTATTCCGATGGCCAGGAGGCAGTCACGGACGGCGTAAGGGCCACCCCAATGCGTAATCTCCGCAGCGCAACCTCCTCTCGGCGAGTTAAGTCGCCAGGGAGGTTTGAACCACACGGTGGTATGAGTGCTCGTGTGGTGCGCCGAAGATTTTCCTTTTGTCGTGCCAGGTGCCCGCGAGCGTCTTCGGGGAAAGGTAGTAGTGGCCGCATGACTGTGCTCGGACGGCTAGCTGAGTCTGCCTCCGTATTGCCAGGCACAGATGAGCGGGGCACCCATTCGATGCGTATCCGCAGCGCCGTGCTTCTTGCCAAGCGATGAATGGCATCGGAAAAGGACGTCGATTGTGCCACGCGACGAATGTCATCTATGGCTTGCGTAGAGTCAGTCCGGATGGTTAGTCGTGAGTACGGCCCCGCCCTGACAAAAGGTAGCAATGAGACCAGTCCATCATGTATTGCAGCTAATTCAGTAAGATAGACAGGTGGCAGTGGATTGGCGGCATATGAACAGGTTTGGTCAACCTCCGGTAGCTGGGGACACACGAGTGCGGTGTGTACCATGCCATTTTTAGCGCTGGCATCTACATACGCAATGATTGCGTCGGTGTCTGTACAATGAAGACCAGAGACCTGTGCCGTTGCCTTGTGAGGGACTGGGCGACAGAGACGACCGATGGGTTTGTTTTCTGTCAGCTGTACTCGCGGCCATGGAGGGAGTTCCGAGCCTTTCACGGTTGTATCTGCTACAACAAAGCCCATGTAATGGGCTAGTGCAGCAGCTGCACCGATGTCCGAGAGCTTACAGGTGCGGGCAGAACGGCGCTGATGTACCAGCTCATCGATAGTGTTGAGCTGGGCCTCGGCCTGTAGAGTTGGAACCGGGGTCATTCGGGGCAGACCAGTAACAGCCCGCATGGCATCTCGGTTGATTGCTTCGAGGCGATCCCAGTGCCTCATCGTGAGATGGTGGAACTGGGCCTGATACACGAGTCGGGGTTGTAAAATAGCCTGCACAAGGAGGCGAGCAATTCTAGTTCGCGACCCGCCAGCCTTCGTTGCTATTCTGCGTATCAGGTGGATTGTGCGTGCAGCACTCTCCTTTGCCCCCTTCGCCCATGGAGCCGCAGATCCTGACGAGGCAACGTCGAGGCCAAGAACCCGTAGACTTAAAACTTCTTGTAGTGGCTGCTGATCAATAAACAACCGGACAGGTCGGTTCCCAAGTCGGCGGCGCCCGTTGTTATTAGCCACTGACATATATGCCGTTTTTTCTTTTGAAAGTTCAAGCCCTACCTTGGCGCACCAGGACTTGGTTGTGTTTAACGCCATTTGTAGTGCTCTTTGTTGTACATCGATTTCAGGGTGCACAGACCATACAGTAATGTCATCGGCGTACATTATGTACTTTGCGTCCGGAATTTCCGCCAACTGCCAGGTTAAGGGAAGCAAGGCGATATTAAATAATATTGGCGCCAGCACTGAGCCATGTGTAACCCCCCGATACGAGGTGAAATGGCCTGTAGCTTTCCCGGCCAAGCGAACAGAGAAGGTGCGGTTCCGAAAAAAGGCGTTCACAAATGTGCATACACGACTTGGAAGTTTGAGCCACTCAAGGATCGCAACAATAGCTTCGCGGCTGACGTTGTCGTATGCTTTCTTGATATCCATCGCCAGGACCGTTCGAATCCGACGAGAGCGACCTCCTATAAGGACCATAGAGGAGAAATGCTCGAGTCCATCTTCAACACCCAACTGTGGCCTGAATCCAATTTGGCCAGGGTGGTACCACGAATATCGCTCCAGCCACCACGAAAGGCGTGTCGATAGCATGCGTTCCATCAGCTTGCATATCGTCGATGTAAGAGATATTGGCCGAAGGTTAAAAATTTGGTCTGGGGTCTTGCCTTGCTTCGGAATTGCAACAATTTCCGCGTGGCACCACGAATCCGGAATGATGGCTGTAGTCCAAGCTGTGTTTATAGCCTCAAGTAATACATCGAGGGTGGTACCTTCAGTGTTCTTGAACAGCTCGTAAGGAACGCCATCCGGTCCCGGTGCGTTTCTGGGCTTGGCATGGTCGATGGCGGCCAGGAGTTCCGCCATTGTGAAAGGAGCTTCAATCCCTGCTATGTCTCTACTCGTAGGCAACGAACCGGCTCCATTCGGCAAGCAGTTTTGCACAGTAAAGGGAGCTGACGGGACGTCAAAAGCGGGGAAGAAGCTACTTGCGGCTGTATAGGCGAAAGTGGACGGGTCTTGCCCAGATGCTAGTAGTGCACTAGCCGCTGGATCTGGAGGGCGTTGACCACGTTCCATTGCTCGAAATGTTCGCCAGACTGAAGAATTCGACGACGAAGGGCCAAGCGAAGTGCACCAGTCTAGCCAGCGGCCGCGCGTCAGTCGTCGTTCATGTCGACGTGCTGCTGCTGTGAGGCATTTAAGCTTCAGCCGAGCGTCGATTGACGTTGGGTTCCTCACTGAAGCAAGTTCAGCTTGGCGGCGGGCGGCCCACAGACGGCAGAGCTGCAGGTCTGGAGCCGGCCGGGATTCCTCCACCCAGGTAGTGCGGGTTGCTGCATCCAAAGCCGCACGGAGCCTGGGACACGGGTCAGGTAAGGGGCTGGAGACCATCGTAGCTGACGCCGATCGATAGACGTCCCAGTCCACCACCCGACACAGTCTTCGAAGGCGATCCCTACGACCGGGAGAAAGGCCGAGATGAATAGGATGGTGATCGCTGCCCCAGCAGTCTGGTTCGCACGTCCAGGTCACTGCGCCGCTTCCTAACCACCAAGCTAAGTCGGGCGAGCGAGGAGTATCGTGTGGACGTTCACACCGACGTGTGGGCACTGAAACGTCATTTAGTAGCACAAACTGGGCGTCCACAAAAGTGTCATACACACATTTACCACGCGCACTGGAGGTGACATAGCCCCATGTAGTGTGGGGTGCGTTGAAATCCCCGCGACCAAAATTGGGCAGCCGGGATGCCCAATAATGCCTCTTCAAAGTCGTCTTCGCCCAGAAACATCGGAGTTCTTCGGTAAGAGCATATCTAAATTTTACCCTCTTGGTAAATATTTTACAGCTTTTAAGGTGGTATTTGTAAAATGTAATTGTATTGAGTAGGCACACTTTCGGTTTGATCAACTTTCTTGGCGTCCATTTTGTAACGATACAGTCATGCGGAAACAGAACATGATCGTTTATTTGGACAAAAAGAAGGGACGGCAGAAGCGGGCTTCAAAAACAGGACTGTTCCGGCCAAAACTGAATGTCTGGCCACCCTACACATGGCATATTATGTTCGCGTGCTCATTTGCGATCTCTGGCCGTTATCAGCGCCCATTTTGAGCGTTTCAGATTGTTGGCTGATCAATTCCGCCTCCACACGCGTGCGCCGATTCGCCGTCGCCGCAGCAGACGGCGTAGGAAGCCGCTGCTCCAGCGTCGTCCGTGATGCATCTTGGGATTGCACCTCGGGGCTCCGTCCACTATCCCGGGGCGCGACGGGACAATAAAATTACGCCCACCTCCCCTCGCGGGAACCCTGGTGTGATGCAACGCATCTCATGGGGGGTTCCATTGTCGTTTTCCATCGTATCCCTTACAAAAATGCTTTTTTACATTCTGTAGACGTTCTGTTGACATCCTACCAACTTTATTGCTATCCTACATACTCTTACATTCTATTGACAGTCGTCTGTAAAAAGTCTACTGAATGTATGTTGACACCCGTCTGTTGACTGTTGTATGTAGAAAGTCTACTTAATTCACGTTGACATTTGTCTGTTGACGGTTGTATATAGAGAGTCTACCTCATTTTGGTTGACATTTGTCTGTTGACGAGCTTCTGTAGGATGACCACTAAAAGTGTTTTGACACGCTTTGTCTCAAGTTGAATTTAACGCAAACATCTTTTTCCTTCGTCCTGGAGTCCGATTTCAATTAATTCATATTGGTTTTTGTTAAATACCAGGACAGGTTCACAATATTTGGGGACAAACTATTTACTTGACTTTAACCAAATTACGTTACTTTGTTTGAATCAGGTTTTAAACACACACACACAAACACACGCGCGCCCGAGCGCCTGTACGCACGCACGCACGTACGCACAGACACACATCTCTCTCTCTCACACACACACACACACACACACACACACACACACACGTATCTTTCTCTCTCCCTCTCTCTCTGCATGTATCTTCACACTTGTGCAGCCCGAGAAAAAAAAAGTAGCAAAAGGGAGCAACTGTTCGTACCTCGAGCCGCGCAGTTTCTCCCTCGGAACAACCAGTTCGTCCCTCAGCCGCACGGGTTGGTACTTCACGACCCGCTCGCTTTTACTCTTCACGGTGATCAACATGACTATTCAGCGGTTCCGAACAAGCGCCAGCCAGCGGCATCAACCACGCGCAACCGCTCGTCACTGTGTTTTGATTTGCGCAAGCTAAGTGCCATGCATGGTTGAAAGGAACGAATTATGCCAGTAAATATTTCGCGACAGACTACTGGACGTGTCTCCAACAACGGCGATAATCTAAAATCGCCTGCTATGCCCACCTAATACGGCCGGCGCAGATGTTTTGGTCGCTCTCGGCCAACCGCCAGCGGCGCCCCTCCCTCTTTGCGTACCTCCGGGAGAAACGCGTCAATCACCGGAGGCAGCCGAAACGCGGCGCGCAACCCATTCCAGATTTCCGTTTTGTTTAGTTACAGCTTGCAACAATAAAGTAAACATGAAGATATGTGCAATTGCTTACGTTCCAGTGTTTCGCGGTATTATATTTTGGAAATAATAACGCGTAGTTTTGTAAACATGCAATGAGAGGCGCGCCTCACCGCGGCATCGGCATCCCGCGGCTGGCGGGTATATATACATGAAGTGCACTGCTAGCATTTGTGCTGTGTCGGTGTCCTGCTTGCAAGCGCTTGTGGTTTTTCGGATGTAGTACGTTTGTGAGCTGGGGTTGTGTTGTTTGTTGTGTTGTGTTTCAGAAAGTGCGCGTGTGGATGTGTGGCTCCGCAAAATGTGAACCCTCGCAGACGAGGTTCCCGAGGCCTAATCAGTTTCTGCTTTCTTTTTTTTTCATTTTTGCTCCCACTAAACGATCTTTTAAAGGGCAATAATGACGACGTTCTATTAAGCTGTATTGACACCACGGTCTAGGAATGGCCGGCTTTTCTCACTGCATCACGTTTCGAATATCCTGTCAGAAACGCTTCGGTTAGCAACAGCGATTGAGTATAAAGTCTACAAAAAAGTTTCTGTAGAAAGTCTACAGAAACGTTTCAGTTCAAACACGGTGGCCAATGGTTGACAAAAAGTTGGTAGGCTGTTGCTAGGAAGTCTATAGACAGTAAGTAGACAGTCTACTCAATGTTGGTAGCTTTTGTCAACAAACATTGAACTCAATGTTGGTAAAAATTTTTATGAGGGATTGATTACGCTTATAGCAGGGATTCTCACGCGAAGGGGAGGTGGGCGTAATTTTCCATTTTCACCATGCAATGCACATGCAGTACACGTATGCTCAGGTACGGTCTTTATTGCAGACGAGAATGAGTGCCTTGTGGTCCGTAAAGTGCACAGTTAGGGGCTCGAGAGAGAGAGAGAGAGAATAAACGTTTATTTAAATCAACAGGGGGGATTGTGCTGAAGCTTGAAGGAGGCGTCCTCAATCCAGGATGCCTTGAGCGCGGGCAGCATCGACAGCCCTTTGAGCCAGCCGAGCTGGTCGTCCAGGCTGGTGCTCTCCAAGGTGCTCTCCCAAAGCTCGACAGTGGAAAGTTGCAGGTTGGGAGGAATCAGTGGAGATTGGTCACATCCTCCGACCATATGGCGTAGCGTTCCGGGTTCTCCGCAAAATCGGCAAAGCGGGGAGTTCTGTCGGTCGAAAAGGTGAAGCCGGATAGGATGGGGGAATGTATTAGTTTGGAGAGCACGTAAATGACGTTCGTGCTCGATTGCATCAAGCAATCGTTGAATACTGCGAGAGAGTGCAAGCGTAACGCGGACGACCGTCGACTGAGACCGTCGGAGCGCGCATGCCGCTTTATATTCACAGCGCCCGAAGGAGAGGAGAGCGCGGAGAGAGAGAGTACTGCACATGCGCAGAGCGCGCAGCGCCGCCCACCGGCGCCTAGCAACGGAGTGAGAGCGCGCTGCGGGAAAACCGGAACTGTTTGGGAGAGAGTGTTCGCTGTCGGAGAAAGGAGAGGAGGAGAGGCGCAGCTGTGCGGACAACGCCGGACAGACGCAGGAAGGACAGGGGCGAGCATGAGATGCGTTGCATCTAAAAAATGCCCCGCGACAGTGCGCCACCCGTTATATCAAGGAAAGATGGTGCGCACCGGTGCAATTTGTCGAGGATGAAAAGACGCACTGGTGCGCACCGGTGAGGTTTATCGAGTGCACTATCGGAAAGCCAGACCAAACAGTATCAATACCACCGACGACAACCCATACGAAAAAAACTCATTACCTCGGATTCCAAAGCAAATATAACGTAGGCATACACGCCCTCCGTGTTTGATCAACGAAGCCGCCGTGATAATTTTACATTGTTGGGCCAAACGCTATTAAAAAACAAACAAAAAGGAATCGCATTTTGTATACTGCCAGTGTAAATCGAAAATGATTCTTGTTTTCGCCGTATGTTTCTAAACTGGGAGTAGCTTTTATTTTTTGTGCATTTTGAACCAGCTGAAAAGCTCCAGAATTTCCATAAGTGACTTCTGTGACCGTCTGCTTACGCGCGGACCATCAATTTGAAGCACGGGGGGCGGCGGCTCACGCTGCTGCGATAGCTACCCCTCGCCCCTGTTCGGGCCACTGTATTAGGAGCCCAACATGCGCTTTATTTAATACAAACCAACAGCAGCAAACACGAACAAGCCCTACCGGGTAACTCCATTCATTTCTTCAATGCAAGCCTTTGTAGAAACATAATCCAGTGCAGACGTTCGCAGACGACGCTTTCGGTAACGAGTCGCCCCGCCTATCCTTTCCTCCATGCCGGTCACCGAGCGCGGAGAGCAATGGTTCTGCGCGACGCCGCAAGGGGGCCGAGCATCTAAAGCCGGCGGCCCGGCGTGCGCGTCCCGCGAAAAACTCCCGCCTTCCTCAAGAAGCTTTTTGGCTGCCCTGCACAGACAGAAAACTTCCTCTGGGGTTTTTCCTCTCCTAAACAATTACCCCGTGACCCTGCCTTATCGCTTTTGCCCATTTTACGTGGCAGACACTTCTAATGGCCGGCGCACAACATATTCACTCGCAAAACATGGCCTTTTGTTTTTGAGACGGCGGGCGGACGCCGGCAGAACGCTAGGCGACTAAGATTGCGTTAATATGGCATGTTTCAAACTCTCCGCACAAGAAAAGCACTAGCTGACGAGAATTAGTGGCGCATATATTCAGCCAGGAATTTTTCAGGCTAGCAGACGACAGAAAACAAAAATGATCCGAAAACAATGTGCGGCGGGCGGTATTCTCCGTGTCGCAGACGACAATAATAAAACAGATGATCGAACCGGCAGTTCGCGGTTGATTCCACTGTTTATCTCCGGCTCGTTTCCGTGCTGCTGTCACCGTGTGACTTTGCGTCAGTGTGCGTGCCACATGTTCACCTCATATTATCTTCACGCGATAGGTAGGTCTCTACCCATGTTTCTGAATAACAGCGATTTTTCTTTCCAGTGATCTGCTCGTCAGTCAGTTCCCTTCGCGACAACGTAGACAGCGCGTGGGCTAAACGATTCCTTTACTGAAAATTGAGGGCCAACCTGCAAGCTGAATGTGCACAGGCTCCAGTTTTCATTTTCACCGCGATCTACAACCCCTGCTGACGATGTTGCCGGTATAAAATCGTTTTGATGTGGTCTGTAAAAAAAAAGTTTTTAGCCGTTTCAGACCATTTGTAGAACATAACTAGAGAAAACTAGAACAGTTGACGGTTTCTTAAAAAAAAATGAAAATGGTTTGAGATAATTTCTTTTTTATAAATAACCGAGCAACAGCTTTGTGCAGCTAGTTATCTCGCGACGGGTAGAGAGAAATCATGAAAAATCGGGTGGGGGCACATGGCGAGAAATTCAGTTGCTGTATCCGACTTCGAGATATCAAGGTTAAGGATAGAAAGTGACGATTGTAGGCAGCGGTGCATCCTTGTCTGCAATTTGGAGAATATCGAGCAGAATGCCGGGTCTCGCGGCATGGTGCCGCAACACTCGGGGTGCTCAGCAGTTTTGAGAAGGAGGTGGATAAACTACGATACGAAGGTTACAAGATAAGAGGGAAAGAAAAATAAGGAATAGGGAAGAAACAAATCGCCGCGTATCCCCTCGCTTCACTGCAAATGCCGTCGGAAGACGTACGGTAGCCTTCTGCCGCCCCTGCCAAGCCAAGAAACTCTTCTCCGTTCTTCGTTCCCACTTCTCTCGCTCCTCTCATAATGAATTGAGTGTAGGTTTGGTCAAAGTTCAGTTTTCCCGCCTCCTCACTGCTGGTGCACTATCTGTCGGGACGGCGCGGATCTTTTTCTTAATACGTTGTTTGTTTTAGGAGCGAATCCCCTTAGGGGCTGTCGGCGTCTCATGTCGTCGTCGCAGGCGTCGTCTCATGTAGCCACTGTACTAAAACACCGGGAAACTCGTTTACGCTTCGCGCTAGAGAGCTTCGTGCTTCAAAGACAAGCGACTGTTACACCAAAGCTGTATACCTCTACCCAGGCACGTACCCAGAATTTTTTTTCGGGGGGGGCCCAACCCAAGGTAACTTTTCTATGCAAATTAGGGGAGAGGGCGAGGGTATCCGCCGTTACTAGTACAAACACGATAAACGCGCAGCGTTTACCATAAATGCGCGTAAACCTGCATAGAGAAATGAAATTAACTGTATCCGCCCTTGTGATGGAGGCGAAAAGCAAAAACACTCGTACGTTCGAGATTTCTGAGCACGTTAAAGATCCCTACGCGAAGTTTGCAAAATTAAAAAAAAAGAACGGCAGTAATTACAATATTTAGGGGAATAAATACGCGAACTGCACATTAACTATACATTTCCGGAGCCTCCCACACGTTATACGCAATCGAAGTCGGCAGAAACGGAAGTGCATAGGCACTCGAGAGTTCAGATCTCCGTGGCAACCCTCTTGCGCTTCCATATTTTTCTCCAAACAAAACCTGTAGCTACTAGTTATGAAGGAAGGAAACAAAATGCTATAGGTAAATCGGAGATGTCATACGTCTAATTCCGTGTGTTATTACCCCGAACAGCCTCCGAGTTCGACGTTTAACGGTCTGCCATTCAAAGCACCAATGATTCAGGCCTCGGAAATTGCAGTATCGAGACGCACTGGACTGCAGGAAATGTAGATAAAAAAACGGTGGCAAGCGCCAGCGCGTCAGCGCTTACCTCTGGCAGTTTTGTAAAGAACCTTGTTATATCCAGGGATGCGCCTTGTCGCTTCCTCGACGTCGCTGCGTGGCTTGTCCAGCAAGGCGGGAATGAGCTCCTCTGTCCTCTCGTTCGGCCCATTGGTGAAGTAAACTCGTTGCTCTCTGCCGACACCTTGACGATATTCCGACATCGCGAGACTAAGCTATCATATGTACCCGGGGTTTCATAACCTCTCTAATACAAAGACACAGTTCGCAGTCCAATTTTCAAGCCGAAATTTCTCTCGGCCAAAAGTCTGGTTGGGGTCCGTCGAGATGTCCGGCCCGGGTTCATTTTCACCGTTCACCCGCGGCACCCCGTCTCTCTCATGTTGACCATTGGCCACTTAGACTCCGTGCTCTTCCCCGCTGAAGCCCGGTGTTCTCGAGGTCTGTTCATAGGAATGCAGCTCGGGGTCCGTAAACCCGCCAGTAAAGTTTGGTTCGTTGTTGAGGTGGGTGGTGTCGTCGTGAAGGACCCGATGATGAGACGAGGCAAGTAGATGATGAAGAAAAAGTCTATTTACACTTATTTACAGGAGACGACGAAGCATGAACATAAGATAACACATGATAATGAAAACTGGATTACAATTAACAGGTGCCGCAGCGCACAAAAAGGATATCGCGGCATGATCCCTGATGGGGGCCCGGGGGCCAAAACGGGTGCCGAACCGCCGCGCGGTTGGCGAGAAATTCGTGGGGCTCTGGCGCCCAGAAACTGCCACGAGAGCAAGTCCTCATGCGACCGCTCTTGGCCGCAGCTCCGGACAAGCTCAGCAAAATTGCGCATGCAGTCGCAAGCGAAGCAGCCTCCACACAGCAACACACGTACCAATTAGGATTTTGACCCCCGCTCCCCCCTGTCCGCCGCCCCAGAAAGTCGGGGGGAAACGAGTCTTCCCAAAAGCCGCGTAGAAGGTCGCCGGCAAGGCCGTCCCAAAGGGCTGCCACTCCGCCGACGGCTTGGGGGACACGGTAAAGCTGCGAGAAGGGAGGAGGGTCATCGCCCCGACGGGGTCCACCGACGCTGGCATCACTACACCGCCGTTGTGCATAGCAGCCATTAACCACAATGGCTGTCAATCAACAGTGCCGCTGTCACTGCCTTTAGTCGTCCAAAGGAATGCCGCCGGTGTCTCTTGCCGCCGTACAACTGCGATTCGGGCCTTCACTTTGTCACCCTGCCATCGCCGGGCTTGGTAACGTTGTTGCGCTTCCTTTTTGAGCGATCCTTCTTGTCCAGACGGACGCACCGACTGTGGAACAAGGCTTTTGTACTCCCATGGTAGCTTTCCCTAAGCGGGCGTAATGTTAGAGGCGCCGGACGGTGGGGTCAAGCATCCCCTCGCGCCATTCCGCTCGTCGCCATCCGGTTCCAAGCCCTTGTGTCGCCTTGGCTTGTTCGGCAGACGCTGCACACGTTCGCGAGCCGGACGTTGGAAGGCATTGCGTAGAGAAGCCCTACAGCGGGTTTCTCTGCGGCAAGAAGACTTCTTACCCTTCTTACCGACAAACACAAAAGCAGCATTTCCACGAAAACTAGTGAAAAACGCGCTGTGAGTTCGGCTCAGGGAAGGAATTTGTTGAGCCACAAACACCAGGCATGGGCGATAGTATCGGCCGACACCACGGCGCGCTAGGATGGAGGGATTTGTTGAATGTTAAAAGACAAACATTTTCTTCCCCACCAAAACATATGGGACCCGAGCCGCTGAAACCGCCACCCTGGTGAAACAAGCGATAAGTTACTGCTGTCTGAGAGAACCGAAGCACCAATTGCAGACGAACAGGGTAAAGGGGGTGCAGCGAATTGCAAGTGGCAGGCCGGTAGCAAAGCACGAAGCCAGTGTACAGCGGTACTGGCTTCCGCGTAAACGAAGCAAACATACCTCGCCTGTTTTTTTTTTTTTTTAATCCCACGTTGACCACCAAATGATTCATCTTTTTTTTTTCGAAATGAACCTAATCCACAAACCAAAACTAAGTCAGATAAAACTCCACTGCCAAGAAAATCCCGGCAACTTTCCCCTAAAAAATGTGGCAAATAAATAGTTGAGACAATTCCCTGCAAACGTGTACGCAGATCTTACTTCGTGTGGAAAATGAGCCAGACCCTGCTGTGGCATGGATCAAAATGAGCCAAATTCATTTGCTCAATGGGATTTTGCGTTGGTGTGACGTTTCGGGCTGTTTTGTGCGCTTTTGCGTCAATTTTTTTTTTTTTTTTTTGCTTTTGAGAGCTGGCTTATCATGAGGTCAGACAGCAATGAGGAGATCGGCAAATGATCTGCCGACACACGACTACGATAACGTGAACGGAAGCGGAAGTGAACGAAATGAAACTGAGAGGTGTGATACTATCATTTTATCTCGTCTCCCTCGTCTTTACGCGGTAAATCTGGTTATTATTATTGTTATTACTCCCATATTTCCCATTTACGTACCTAACAAATTAGCTGCCTCTTACAAGCCATGGCAAGCTATGGAAGATGATTTGAGCAGGCTTCTTGTAAAGCGTTTTGGAAATTTATGGCAAGGCAATGAAGAGCTTCATGAGTGTTTTCAGGCGTGTCCAAAAAAGTACCCTACGGAGCCATTCGAAAAGAGCTGTTTTTTAAAGGAGCCATGAAGAGAAAATGCAAGTTGGTTTTATTCGAAAGATTTCGTTTTTTATAGTGCCCCCAGCGCTTGTCCGGATACAAACGGTGCTTTATTCACTGCGAAATTAAACAATTCAGGTTAAAATTTTGATTTTCCCGCTCAATCGTGCGTTTTCGTGGTCCCAAGTGACATCACGGGAACCGACCGCTCTGCAGCCTAGAGTACCTTCATTCACGCATCCGCCGTACAGGATAGAGACACGTAACGCTGGCGCCGCCATGTTCGGTTGCTCGCTCGCCGCCGAAGCAAGTCATTGTGTCAAAACCGCGCTAAAATTATCGCCGCAACGCGGTTTACTGAAGAAGTTTGAATCATATTGTCTGTTTCGCGTTGCTAGGTCTCGTGGGAAACGAAAAGAATAACGCGTTGAGCCCGTTGGCCCAATTGCGGCGGCACGGGACCGTTCAAAGGTTGTCTCCACCCTGTAGCGGTGTTGGTTTGTTCCCGCGTTTCTTTACGTTCCGTAACCTAGATGGCGCCACCATACCGTGGCAAGCGTTTGGTTTGTTTTTGCCCGCATTTAAACCTGGCTTGTTTTTGTTCTGGGAGAAAATATTCGTTCCCTGAAACAGTGCTCGCTCGACAAATGGGGTCACGTAAGACACCGTTGCTTGCGTCAATCGGCCAGTGTCGTCTGAGACAACCCCAAGCCCCATAGTGCTGTGCAGCTAAACCAAAGCATGGTGTGCGCAGTACGAACAACAGAACGCATCAGTACTTCTATGTTTACATGTGCTTTCGTAACTTCCACTGTTTGTCCCATCATTCCTATTGCTTTGTAAAGAATGTGCCCTAAATTTAAGCGCAAATCGCTGGTTCGTCTAGTTTGTAAGCTCTACCTAATTTGCGTCTGCTTCTGCCAGCCTCCGCCAATCGCAGAGCTTAGCCCATGTGACATCACAGGTTCTGTTGCGGGAAATGAGCTGGTGGGTCGCATGACCATTCCCGTTTTTCCTAATTATGTAGCTTATTTGAGCGAAGTTTACGTTAAAAGTGGTGTCAGTATGATTCTAACGAGACAATCTTTTGAATGAACCAAACTTGTGTTTTCTCTTCATGGCTCCTTTAAGCTCTGTTGCATGTTTATTGCCTTTTTTGCTTGAAACTGTATCGTACCGTTCTTGAAAGTCGATTCTAAAGTTTTCATAAGAATGCCGCAGCAACTTGTCTGTTTCAAATGAGTACGAGCCAAATCTGAACTTATCTTAATATTGCTCAAATTCTCCGCATAATTATTAATTACTTGTCGCTATAGATTTCCCCTAGCTGACATGTGAAACATGTCATTTAATAGCTTTGACAGCACTGCATTTAGGTCCGGTTCCAAACTTTCGTTTTTTCCCCTTCAAATTCCCCTTAGGTGGATTTGGCTCATTACGAAAAAAAAGCGCCTCAAATAGCTATCAAGCCCAGGATTTGTATGGCGCCGCTTTAGAATGTGTGCGAGGGACGATGAAAGGTGGCGCGGGAAAGGGGGGTATGGCCCAAAAAATTTCGGGGGGGGGGGGGCCCGGGGGGCCCGGGCCCCCCCTCTGGGTACGTCCCTGCCTCTACCCCCCAACGGTTTCACCTCAGTTGGAAAAAACACCAAGGCGCCAAGAATACACATATGCACTGCATGCTTCGCGCCTCCCCAGGTTTAACGTTAGTGGTTATGGCCCGGGATTTTATGCCTGGAAAAGCCCGAGCTCGAGCTCTGTTCTTTTGGTGTTTGCCTTTATCTCGCCTTTCTGCGCCATTTTTAGCGCGTTGTCTACCGTAAAAACTGACCCAACGTGTGTTTTACTGCGAAGGAGTATACATCTAACTAGCCAAGGAAATTTTCGTGTCCGCTTCAGCATAAAACTCCCACGCTACTACCGGCTACACATAGAAACATCCCAGGCTACTAATGGCTACCGGCTGCACTCAGGCTACGCGAACTACTGGCACCGCCAGGGATCCAACCTGGGCCCGAAGAGAAGCCTAGCGATAGCCCGTCGTCCTGCCGACTAAGCAACGCCCACACGTGGAGACGGGGGGGAGTCAGATGGTGGTTTGGATTCAGTGTCTGGGGAGGGGGAGGGCGCTTTTTGGAGGCGACACATGAAAGAAGAGTGAGGGGGAGGCAGTGAGAGATATGGCGCCATGGCCGCGCGTGCCGCCCTCCTCTTCACCCTTCGAAAGATGTTCCTCTTCGTTTCGTTTCTGCCGACGCTGCTGCGCTCGGGACGCCGCCCCGGCTAATCTCAGGTAACGGCTGGCAGAGTGCCTGGTTTCACTCTTTGAAGAGCCGCGTGCGTGAATTGAAGTGACGCCGCATGGGTGATCGTTGTGGGTGCCGTTTACAGCTTCGCAGTCCAACCCCCTTCACAGCGCGGATCGGAGCCAATTTTTTAAGGACGCGTAACAAACGGTTATGTACTTGCATTTTGCCTCAAATATGGCTGGGGGTCTTTGAGCTAAATAATTTCGCCATGTAAGACCCACGCCAGCAGTTTTGGTAGTTTAGAACATTCGTGCCTATGTTACACTCCGCGGTCAAGTATTCTTTCACTTTGGCCTGGATGCTGAAAGACTATCGTCTCTTCAAAGACGAATACACGTTGTGCGCAGAAGCCAGTAGAGGGGACACGCTTAGCGGTAGAGGGAAGTCTTGCAATCCCCTTTCGTGCTCAGAAGAGAAAAAGGCGATACGCTTGGAGGTGGGTTTCACTGTGCAATGAGGCGTGCGAGCATCGCTCGAGGTCATATTCTTGGGGCTTTTTAGGCCCGCGGAGCCCCACTATACAATCATTGCATTGCGGCCGCAACACTTGAGAGCGTTATTGAGCCACGCTGCAAAATAAAAAAAAAGGAATGCATGAAAGTAAAGTAAAACATTTTTAATTTAAGAATGAGATGAAACGTAATTTGTACAATTGTAGGCTGATGAATTAGTCGATTCCCTTTATTAAACCAAGGACTCGATGAAAGGGATGAGTTCGGAAAATTTGGAGGGAAAGGCTGGACTCAGCTAGCACTGGACAGACGCTGCTGGAGGTATTTGGGAGAGGCCTTTGTCCTGCAGTGAACACAACCAGGCTGATGAGGATGATGATGGCGATGATGATTTCGATCATGAATGAAATCTAATGATGCAAAATGGAGGTATACACAGTAAAAGCCTCATTACTCGAATTCATAAACATATGGGGGAATATCTGAGTTGAGGTTAGTTAAAATGTCAGGGAAATACCACGGATTCCACCCTGTGCTCAGGGTACAGGTTTAAAAAATCTCGCTAAGGTAACAGCCGTTCAAATACAGACATTCTTTCGTAATTGAAGCGCAACCACAGAATCTTGCAAAAAGAGCACAATTCAAAACGAGGCTGTCTTGTGGCCGAAACGCCTGAAGCGCCAATAATTATTGCTCGGGAAATGGGCTGCTTTTGAACGTACGTTTCTCCTCACGCGAACATGTTTGATAAAAAAAAAAGGATTGGCTCATATTTTATTAAAATTTCCTTTCGAGGAAAGCCTGGGCACTGCTTTTTGCAATTCGTTAACGGAAACCCCCAAACCAGGTTACGATCAAGCCGTGTTCTAGGCCGGGGTAATCTAGTGGCGACCGCCCGTGGGTGACCGGTGCACAACCAATGACTCACCAATTCCCAGCAAGCCACTTCCTGGTTGTCTGAATCCCTCCTCCGCTCGAGCGACCAGACGAGGAGATCCTTGAAAGCGATTTTTCTCACGTTGAAGCACTGCGCTGTCCTCCACTCAGCCGTGTCTAGGAAACCCATAGGGGAGGACCGATTCAGAATGCGGCCAACTGGCCCAATTACTAGCAAAGAGGTTCACCAGTGACATTGGTGGCTAACATGGGCGACAAACTGAGAGACGAAAATTTTCGCGTGTACCTAGCCCGAGAGAGTCTACAGCTCAGGACGGAACTGCGAGCTTCTGCGAGTGCCTCAAGACCGTGCCCAGTGATTACGTGAGCAGTGCAACTGAGATTGAAGTTTCAAAAATAAGGCCCCCCGTGTCGCGGAAAGCTACGCAGAGAGGGCGCCACACAGCCGGTCGCCATTTCGCTGGGCTGATCGCGACCCAACTGCCTCAAGCGCGAGGTGCAAGCCATGCCCGTGCCTCCGTGCCCGTGCGAGCCCCTTCCTTCCTTCCTTCCTTCCTTCCTTCATTCATTCACTATTCCTTTGCCGCCTTCCCCATCCCTGGCTAGACCTTGAGTCACCCCTGCCGAATAAAGGGTTATAATAATAATAATAATAATAATAATAATAATAATAATAATAATAATAATAATAATAATAATAATAATAATAATAATAATAATAATAATCAATCAATCAATCAATCAATCAACCTTTATTTTTGGTGCCCAGGAACAACCCTAGGGTCTTGGTACTGGTACACCATATACAAGCATTCATAAAAACAAACTAAAATCAAGACAACACAACACAGAAAACCGTATATATAAAAGAAACAATAAGATAAAAATAGTTACAGAGATCCCAGAAAGCAAAAGAGCAAAAAAAAAGGAAGCCTAGTGTTAGAAGCCATGACACCCGGCCAGCAAAACGTTGAAGGCACGTGAAAAATTGAAAATACACAAGCAAATACTCAATGCACATGACGGAGATAGATTATACAAATAAAACAAAGGTTTTAATAATAATAATAATAATAATAATAATCAATTTATTTTCAGTGCCCAGGAACGACGGTGATGTCTTAGTGCTGGTACACTAACAAACATAAAAACAAACAAAATGACATGGTACATACAACACGTATCACTAAAAGAAGCACAAAGAACTATTAATAGAACTACAAAAAACTACACTAATAGAAGCGCAAAGAACGCTAATAACAATGATATACTCTATAGACGGAAGAGTTAGCCACAAATAATGTACTGGTTAAGTTAACATACAGCCAATTAGAAGATAGTGAGGTAAGGATAAAGCTATCCAAACGAGAAGTTCAATAAAATGCAGTCACGAGCAAACAAAGGAAGGTGGCATAGCAAGATTGTGGGAAAGGAGTAAGGCATATACCGTTAGCTACAAACAGCACTACTTAGCCCTGCACGAAACTGGGCCAGGGAGCCATTAAAAACATCCAATTTGTCACCAAGAAAGTTGTACAGGCTTTGCAGTCGGTGGATAGGCGAGTGACGACTACTAGTTGCACCAGTATGGAATGGATAGCGCGATCGCGTGCACTTTTGGGGAATTCGGAGCGTAAGCTGGGGCAGAAGTTCTGGGCAGGAAATGACTCCGTGTAGTAGCTTGTGCAGAAAAAGAAGATCAGCTCGATCACGCCTAGAACTCAAGGGAATAAGCTTAGGAAGCTGATGTTGACTACAGGACAAAACAGAACCGCGTCCTAGCCGGTGTTTATATATTGACAGGAATTTTTTTCTGCACTCGTTCAAGATACTGGTGGTTGGACTGGCAGGTTCCATTCCAAACGACAGATTAGTATTGTAATTGGGGGAGGCATACTGATGAATAAAGTTTTAAAAAGGAACAGGAGAAGTGAAATCTCTTGTAAACCTGCACACCGCACCCAGAGAGCGGAGGGCCCGCCCGACCATCTGTCGTATATAGGGAGTGAAACTGAGGGAGCTGTCGAACAGCAAGCACTCCAAGGTCTCTAACCTCGGAAACTTTTGACAGACGAGCATTATTACGCGTGTAAGAGAATTGGAAGGGATGTGCTTTCCGGCTGTAGGTGATAACTTTGGTTTTATTAGAGTTAATTAATTAATCCCTGCTCAGCACACCAGCGCGCGAAAGATGAGATGTCATGTTGAAAGGCGAGGCAGTCCTCTGGGCAATTAATTATTTTGTAAACCTTTATATCGTCAGCATACAAAAGAAAAAACGAGCTCTTAACAGAGGTAGATACGTCATTAATGTAGAGAGAGAACAGAAGAGGGCCCAACACGGAACCCTGAGGTACGCCGCTGGTAGGAATGTAGTCGACAGATCTTTGGCCATTTACACTGACATAACAGCGTCTGTTAAGAAGATAGAAGATAATAATAATAATAATAATAATAATAATAATAATAATAATAATAATAATAATAATAATAATAATAATAATAATAATAATACTTTATTGCCCTTAGTTGTGACCATACAGAGTAGCGGGCCCGTCAAAGCCGATTTGGCTTGAGGGACTGGGCCCGGCCAGTCGACGAAGCGAAACAAATGAAAGGCAAAATGGTACATGTAGTCGCCGAAAACTCAGAAGGACCGCATCAGATAAACATAAGCATGTATACACGAAAAACACTTGATAGGTTCAATAATGACATCAAAATTTTTAAGTACATTATACAGCATACCCATTCAATGCTTTCTTAAGTTTCATTTTAGAGGATGCATCAAAAATATAATCTGGCAATTCATTAAACATTTTTGGGACATAAACACATCTTCGTGCCATACCGTAGCGAGTACAAGAACGAGGGACAACAAAACGAGGGTGATTTCGTACAACTCGAACAGACTTATGTTCAACCTTAAAATCAGAAACCCAAAAATGATTAGTAACGACCGTCCGAATAAAGAGAGCATCAAATGAGGGCAAACACAAATGTTTGAAAATGTCGGTAGAGTTATACATGGGAGAACCGTAGGCTATAGATTTTAGTATGTTTTTTAGTATAGCATCAACTCGCGTTTTCCACCGTGAGGAACAGCTAGCGAAAACAGTGATCCCATACCTTAACACTGTATGCGAGTGCATGAGCTACACTTTTCTTTATATGCATGGGTACAAAAGTTTTCATATTAAACAGCACACAAGCCACTTTACGAAGTTTGTCACAAACAAACGCTAAATGATGTTGCCATGATAATGCACAGTCAAAAAGAATTCCCAGGTACTTTACATATTCAACGTATTCAACAGGGTTACAATTGCAAGGGTGAGTATGACAATGCAAGTACACAGGAATATTAATCAAAGTAGTTTTTAAAGGGTTCCGGAAGCAGATCAATTTAGTTTTATTAGCATTTATAGTAATTCTATTTTGTGAAAACCAACCTACAGCATTACTTATGTCACTTTGTAGAAATCTTATCGCTGTTCCATAATTAAGATGTTTAGCAAGTATTACGGTGTCATCGGCGTACTGGAACACCTTGCATTTATGAATTACGGACGGAAAATCATTCATGTAGATATTGAAAAGCAGAGGAGATAAAACTGATCCCTGTGGCACACCAGTTAGTAAAGGAAGAGGACTGCTAAATTCTAGGTTGTTATCTGTAGTTACGACCTGATACCGACCACTAAGATATTGATTCAAAAGATCATAAAATGGCCCCCGGAAACCTAATAGTTGTAGTTTTTGTAACAATAATTTGTGGCAAACAGAGTCGAACGCTTTAGCTACATCTAAAAATAAAACACATGCAAAAAGATTAGAATCAAAGGCGGAGTATAATTCGTCTGCAAATTCTTCCAGCAGTGTCATGGTTCCTCGACCAGCTACAAAACCAAACTGCCTAGGCGAAATGACCGAAAATTTTTCAAGGAAGGAAGACATCGTCATCAATAAGAATTTTTCTAATATTTGGGAAAGGATTGGCAGTATGGATATGGGCCTATATGAATTAACATTATTTTTGGGCCCGGCTTTGTAAAGAGGCCGGACAATGGCGGTTTTTAAAGGTGAAGGAATGTCTGAACCATCGATAAAACCGTTTAGTATGAAAAGGACAACCCCCGATAGAGCCTCAAAATTCCTACGAAGCGTATCAATCGACATTCCGTCGCAACCGGCAGGTTTATTCGAACGAAAGCTGAAGACGATAGATTTCAGGTCAGACTTTGATAACCGCGGCAAAAATGCTGACGAAGGCAAAGATTCCTTAAGCGTGCAAGGCCCGTCAACAAGAGCGGAACATTGAGGAACGTTTCTAAAAGCACGATTGAACGCATCTGCGACCTCTATCGGATCTTCACGGAAGGATTGAAAAACTGAATAGTTACTACGTTCCTTGCCGCGTAAACTGTTCACAAGAGACCACGTCTTTCTGGGATTCTTTGAGTGTTGATTGAATTGATTGAAAAGATATCGGCGCTTGGCTGCCCGTAAAAGGGCGACGACTCTGTTTCGCGCAGTTTTATGGTGTAAACGTAAGGCATGGTCTTCAGGTGAACGTTTCACACGCTTCCACAACCAATCTCTGTACGAGATAGCCTGAATTATCTCGGAATCTATCCAACAGCAATCCTTACGGCGTTTTTTCGACACGAAAACCATGCTGGAGTGCTCAAATTCCTTCAACTTCTGACATAAATGTTCGTATGCGGTACCTGGGGAGCCGTTCAACATTAAGGTTGACCAATCGAAACCAGACACCAGACTATCAAACTGTTTTTTGTTGACAAAAGAAAAACGAATTTTAGAATCATCAATACCTTCCTTTTTACGCGCCATAGTTAAACTCTGGTTCGCTGAAATGCGGCATGCCACAAAATAATGGTCAGCCAACTTCTTAGTGATGACGTAGGAGGCAAGAGAAAAACTTTCGGCCCTGATAAAGATATGGTCCAAGCATGATGTTACTAGCTTATTGCAAACCACTTCTTCACGTGTGGGAACATTAATAGTGCTCTCAAGACCGTGGGAAGACAGCAACGATAGATAATCAGCAACAATATGCTGGTCAGAACGCAGTATATTTATGTTTAGGTCACCGACCAAACATAACTGATCCGCTGTGCCGAAACTCTTAAAATTTTCTTCTAATTCAAGCAAAAACCTTGCGACGCTGTATGAAGGAGGACGGTAAATTGCGAAAAGTACCTAAGAAACAACACCATAGGCCACTTTAATAGTAACGGATTCCGAGTGCGTGAAAGTAGCATCAATGTACGATACCTCAAAATGGTCGCGGACAAAAATAGCAATACCCCCGCCACGGCGGTTTGGTCGTGTTACAACGTAAGATTGGTAATTCGGCAAGGTGAACAAATGAATTGAAGACTCCGGAATGTTTATTTCTGTGATAACGAACACATCGACGTATCCAGTGGCAGCTTCAGCGATACATTTGAATTCATCCCAATATTTGCGCAGACTACGGATATTAATGTTCACGATGGTAAGATCCCGTCCGAAATTGCTGTTACCCAAGTCATCTCTAAAAGAGCTGAAATTCGCAAACTCTTGCGAAACAGGAGCCATGCAATTTATTGTATCTTAGTAATGTCGGACAGTTTGCTTACTCGGATGAGGGGAGAGTCTTCATTTTTTTTCGCGTAGATTTTGCCTGCTTTCGTCCAAGAAAAAAGATAGCCTTTGTCTTTTGCTGCCATTCTAGTGCGCCAGTAGAGATCGCGGTTGAACTTAGTCAAATTTTCGTTAAAGAAACAGTTTTGGCAACGCCCCCGACTGGTGCAACGGTCGCAGTTTACCACGTGAGGCAAACCAAGTCTCCTTGATCGAAACTGACGCGAACTGCACCAGAACTACTGGAGTCGTTTCACGCTTAGCAGAAGTCTGAACTGCCACCACGTCAGTGGTGGAGAAGCTTTGTAGCTTTAGTGCGACTGTTAGTTCTGAAATTTTTTCTCGCAAATCTTCATCTGGTTCAAGCGGCAGTCCATGAATCTCAAGGTTTGCTCTGCGGTTATACTGTTCGCTGTCATTGACCACTTCTTGCAGTCGCTGAATCTGAATGGCTTGCTCAAACAGTCTTTTTCAAACCATTCAGTTCTTCTTCCCCTTTCGAAATTTTCAGCTGGTTAGCTTTTGCTTGACCTAGTACAGTATCATACTGCTTCGACGTGAAATCCACCGACTCCTGCAATTCCTGAACGTGCCCAGACAACCCTGCGAGTTCCGCTTTGAGAGAGAGCAGAGAATCTGCTTTGTCATGCAGCGCTGGTAGGGACTGCAGACTTTTTCTAATCTCGCGAAGTTCGGTAAGCAAGTCAGCCTCAGGGACAGGACACTCGTCAACCTGAGAAATGTCAGACTGAGAGGCCGCCCCCTGACGCTTCTTACTGGTGCGGCAAGTCTTGCACACCCACGCATCCCTTTTTGCTTGTCCCATGGTTGTAAAAGTGTTAGCAGCAATGCCGGAGCAGGTTTGACCGATATGATAACAGTGGCCACATTCGGAACACTTCATAAATCTGCCATCACCCGGCACCGGCACTTGACACACAATACAACTGGCAGGTTCTGTCATTGTGAAAGACAACTTCACAGTTATGCAATACCAGTGCAGTCAGCGGCAAACATCAAGCAGAAAGATGCCAAGTTAACAAAGAACAGTGAGTACCTGTTGGAGTAGAAGGCGTCAGTATCTGGCAAAACTTTCGCCGCCGACTGCGAGGCACCGATGAAATCCGCCCCCTTTTAACGCCGGTCACATGGTTTAGGTTTCCAACCGCTGCGCCAAAGTGCCGCCAAACAGAGCAGAAAGGTATGGTCCGCCGAAGAGCAGTCACGAAAAATCGCCAGCGAAGAAGCCCCGAAGTGTTGCAGGCGTCAGCAGGTCACCCGGTCAGCGTGATAAGCAGGAGCTCGATCGGACAGCAAAGCCAGCGGGAATAATCTGTTGGAGTAGAAGGCGTCAGTATGTGGCAAAACTTTCGCCGCCGACTGCGAGGCACCGATGAAATCCGCCCCCTTTTAACGCCGGTCACATGGTTTGGCGCAGGTTTCCAACCGCTGCGCCAAAGTGCCGCCAAACAGAGCAGAAAGGTATGGTCCGCCGAAGAGCAGTCACGAAAAAAACTCCCAAGCATTTCCCCGAGGGTGAACATGGTTAAGTGCGAATGCACGGGGTGATGCTATGAGGGGGAGTAAAGTTAAAATCCGTTGGCATTCGCCCGTGAGCGCGCGCGAGCCGACCCACGGAGGTCTGGCAGTTTATCGCTGCATAAATAGGGGGGTACGCCGCGCCGAGCGCGCCGAGCCAGGTGGCTGAGAGAGGAGGCGAGCGCAAGGGGAGAGGGACAGCGGCGCACGGCAGCTGCAGCCGAGCGAGGGGGAGAGGAGAGAGTGTGACGTCACGGTGGAGAGAGAGGCGCGCGGCAGCTGCTGGGGAGAGGAGGCGCGCTGTGACGTCATACCATGACGTCATGGCGCGAGGAGCGGTGCGGGGAGCGGCGCGCACCCGCGCAGCCACGGCGAGGAGGCGGAGCGAGCGCGGTCACGTGGTGAAGTGACGTCACCGCGCCGTTGCTACCGACGCTCCTCTCCGCTCCACGCCGTTGCTAGGGAGAGGAGGACTGCGGACGCCGCCGCCGCCGCCGCCGGCGGTGGAAGGTTTGGGGTCGCTTATAAAGTGCATTCGCACTTAAAATCGCCAGCGAAGAAGCCCCGAAGTGTTGCAGGCGTCAGCAGGTCACCCGGTCAGCGTGATAAGCAGGAGCTCGATCGGACAGCGAAGCCAGCGGGAATAATCTGTTGGAGTAGAAGGCGTCAGTATCTGGCAAAACTTTCGCCGCCGACTGCGAGGCACCGATGAAATCCGCCCCATTTTAACGCCGGTCACATGGTCCAGGTTTCCAACCACTGCGCCAAAGTGCCGCCAAACAGAGCAGAAAGGTATGGTCCGCCGAAGAGCAGTCACGAAAAATCGCCAGCGAAGAAGCCCCGAAGTGTTGCAGGCGTCAGCAGGTCACCCGGTCAGCGTGATAAGCAGGAGCTCGATCGGACAGCGAAGCTAGCGGGAATAATCTGTTGGAGTAGAAGGCGTCAGTATCTGGCAAAACTTTCGCCGCCGACTGCCGACAACAACAACAATAATAATAATAATAATAATAATAATAATAATAATAATAATAATAATAATAATAATAATAATAATAATAATATAACAATAATTCATTTTCAACAACACAGTGCCCCCGGGGTCAAAGTGCGCAGGCTCAGCACTTCGAAAAGAAATGGGAATCAGAGGTCGCTAACTGTAAATCCAGTCACGTACGATGGACACAACAGGACGAGCCAAACGAACGGGCGGCCAGCTGTGTGGCTCCCTCTCTACGTCGCTTTCCGCGACACTCCACTCACAGCCAGAAGAACCACACGTTTGAAGCACAGCTTTGTTATAACCCCTGTTCATTTATTTTTGATTGGCTGCAAACCTGCCACACCGTTGCTGGAGCGGGTGTTGTTCCCCAGGTTATTCTTTTTATTTTGGGGAGGGGGGGACATGGAAAAAGAATTGAAACAATTGGGTGTGCTCGCTGATGGTTGCACGGATTATAAACAAATGGTGGGTCACCGGTGTGCGCCCAGTGACCGACGGACGGCTCAGAGACCAGTCGCAAGCTGTTACATACCGGTGGGTCTAACCGGGGAAGGGCTGGGAACTGGACACGGGAGAGAGGAGAAGGAAAAGAAAGGAGAGATGGGGAGGAGAACGCATGAGAGGGATGGGAGCATCAAAGGAGGAGGGGGTGAGAAAGTCCCGACAGGAAGGACGGGAGGAGGGGATACTGAGTAGGAGGATAGAAAGAGGACGCCGGTATTGAATGAAAAACCTTGCTAGAACCCGCCAAAATACTGTGTTACCACTTGAGGGCAAGATGGGCCTACGTACGGGATAGCAGAGGACTGTTGCGACCGAGTGGGGGCACCCGATCCGAGCTCCGTGGCCTCCGACATACGAGTGGTGGCGTGTATGATGCGAGCGGCCAGCCGCTGTTGCAGCCGTGAAGAAGTCCAGAAGCCGTAGGCTAACGTAACTGTTTACTTCATAGCGAGAGGTGAGCCGAAGCCAAAGAACAATGCCCCGACGGGCGAGGTTACAAAACAGGGCTCGAGCAAAGCGACAGCATAGATTCGCTGCTCTAACAGGAATGGTTTACAGCGCTTGCGGGGGTCTATTTATACCCAAAAGCGGTAACGGTCCAAACGCCAACAAGCTGGAACACGCCACGAACGTCAACGACACACATAACGCTCTTTCCAGAGTTCGTTAGTCGTCGGTAGCCTCCGCGCACGTTGAGTCCGAGAGAGGGGAGAGAGGAGGACTCCGTTGCGATCGACGGGGCCTCTGTGTCCTTGAAGAGCGTTGAGACGAGCCTCGCCGGCAGACGCCGAAGTTTCGAAATGCGCCGAAAGCGAAGCGTCCGACTCGGCTTGTCGAAACCTGTCACCGACATGGTGGCGCCTGTTTTCGAAGGCGCACGCAGGGGCTTCGCCGCACAGCCGAGGAGTGATGCGGGAAAGTACGGCGGCGCTGGCCGATTCGTAACAGGACCCCGGCTAGCTTTGCTAGAGACGTTGGGCGCCAATGTGGGCTCGTTAAGCCCTACTCGGGCCTAAGTGGGGTGCAGGGTGTTTCCCCACGCCCGGAAATGACCCATCCAAAATGCCCCAGAGAGGTTCGCGGTGTCCACGAGGGAGACGCCGCGACGGGTTCGACTCACCGACAAAGGTGACGACAGGCTCCAAAGGTCCATGGCGAACCAGGAGATTTATTGGCCGAGTGGTACAGCGCATAATGAACGCCAAGACAGGGTTAAGAACTGACTTGGCGTGTTAAGAACCTGCCTCTTCTTAAGGTTAAGAGGAGGCAGGTTCCCAGGTGAGGAGGAGCGACAGCGGCGGCAGGGCAGTTGGTGCCCGCCGGCCCGTCGGCCCGCGAGGTGACGTCACCGAGAGAGAGAGTGACAGCGGCGCGGGAAAGCGCGCTTGCTTGAAGGTCGCGCTCACGGGAGGAGGAAAGGGGATCTAGCGGATCCCCACACACTGCATGGAAATACATACTTCACTGGGGTATGATCCGGGTACTTTAATATTGAAAACTGTTTCACATGCGAATCCCGCAGCTTACAAAACACTGTGTAGTTTGTAATTATTTGTGTTGTGCGCCTATTCTAACTTCTACTATATGATTTCAAAAAAATGTATAATCTTGTTTTTTCTAAGTCACCTTTGTTGACTAGTTGTCATGTTTTGTTTCTACCGTTGCTGTGCAATGTTGCAATGTTACATGTCCGGGGTTGATGGCCGCCGTCAGGCAGAGTTAATCTGCCTTTTGCCTCTTTTCCAGAGACATGGTTTGTTTAAATAAATGAAATGCAATGAAATGGTGAGCAGGCTGGATGCAGTGGTCCCTTTTAACATTCTGATTTGCTAAAGTACTGAGGACGAACGCGTCAATAATCAGACAAGTATAAAAAATTCGAAAGGTGAAACAACATGACCGGCTTTGCGTTGGACAATTACGAGCTTCAAAAACAAGCTTGAAGGCCATGCCTAATGAGACTATGGGCACAGGCAAACATATGAAGATGATTGCATGATCAGCAAACAATATTGCTTTTTTCAGCAAACAGCTCCAAAAGCCAATTCCGACGTTTCTTTCCCCACCGTTGCATCATTGCGATGCCTGGTAGATCCAACTGGCGAGATTTCACGGAACATTCCTAAGGTTTGTGAGGGCTCACTAAGCGACTCTGCTGCGCTCTGGAGTTTGAATAAGGAGGAGACCATTTCGCTGAGCTGTCTCGAGGGCCCAAGCTTGCAGTCTGTGCACACTTCAAGGTTTGCCGTTCAAGGGACGTCGATTGGGAGCCAACGTCAGCCGTGTGTCTTCAATCAGACAGCCTGTATAGGAAGTAAATTAATAATTAATGTCGTTTTGTAAGATCCTTTTCATTTGCACAGGCGAAGAGCATGGGGACAGGACTAACCGCAAGTATATATACTTTAAATTGCCCCGTAGGTGCCGCTTGTACGCGTATATTTAGTGCACCCAAGTAACGGCATCATTGACGTGGTGTTTGCGTAATAGTAACCAGTATGTGTACCTATACCTTGCTTCGAACGGGCATCCGGGACCAAGAAATAATGCGGTATGTCGAGTGGCGCGGAATGTTTAGCGGCAAAGCCAACGTTACAACGCTGTCTTCTGCAGAGCGACGACCCGTACAGCTGTGAGCTCGCTTAGGGTGTACACGGGATGGCGTGACCGCCGCTACTGTCAGAGCAGCCGGCCTACCGTGATGTGCGAAGCAGCACGCATGCGCTGTGCGTCTTGAACGAGGCTATGCTTTCGGCGCGCGCATCGCGCCATCGGAGCGTCTGAGCGTCGTCTGCTAACTTCATACAGCGTGCAGCGGGGGAGAAGCTGGAATCCGCAAGAAAAATGTTCCCGCGTGAGCTGTTATTCGTCCATTAGCTTGAATGCAATGCAATCTCTTCGTCACATCGCAACTCGCTAGCTTGCTTCAAGCAGACTCGATAAAAAGAGGACGATTATTTTAACAGCACTTTATTTTAAGTGTGAATACACTTTATAAGCGACCCCAAAACCATCCACCGCCGGCGGCGGCGTCGGCGTCCGCAGTGCTCCTCTATAAAGAAACAGCATCCGGCGCCAGGTTTCGATCCGCGGACTTTGCGGCCGCAGCGCGACGCTCTACCGATCAAGCCACGGACGCGACGGTGATATCAGTGTTGACGCGCCTTATATCTTTAACGCATTCAAACTACGTCGTCAGCGGCGTGCGTTGGCGACTCAGCGGCGTTATAGCGGCTTGATAACTGCGTGGTGTACACGTGATACTACAAACCCGATGGAAGAGATGGAAGAGAAGGCGGCGAGGCGGTGGGCTGCGGGGGCCGAGCGCAAGCGCCGCAAGCGGGCCGACAACCGTGCATTCGCACTTTCACATTCTCCCCCTCGGGGAAATGCGGGGGAATTTTTTTAGTAAGTGGTTGCCCCTGAAACAGTAGGAACACGTGCGAACATGAGAACATGAGAAATAAATGTTCCTAAGGGCGAACCGTAGGAACATGAGAAATAAATTGTCAGCTTGAAGCGAGTTCGGGCACTACCACCTCGATTCAATTTATGGTTGAAAAGCACCTTTGTGATTTTTATTAGGCATGGGAACAGCGCAGAAATGCGTCACCGTAACTTTGCTCGCTTGTTCACACAGGTCAGTAACAGTACTACTTTATATGCAAAGAAGTCAAACAATGCATGCTTGATGCTGTTCCCACTCCCGGGAGTCTTGTTGTCACTGCTAAGTGATTGTGTTGATGTTAAATCTATGCTTGTCTTGCTATCTGGCGACGTTGAAGTAAACCCAGGGCCCACTAAAAAGGTTCCAGAGTCTGACGGACCCAATAGGGCTCGTGAGCCAAAATTTAGTGACATGTTTGCTCTGCTTCAGAGCGTGAACTCTCGAACCGAAAAAAATGGAGCAAAGTGAAGTTGATATCTAGCGTGAATGAAATTAAAAACAACCAGGGAGCAATCGAGCGCAAAGTTAACGACATCGACCGTAGGCTTGCCACAGTCGAAGCAAAAGCGTGTGACAACGCCGAGGTCGGGGATGAACTTTTCCACCTAAGGCAGCTAACCTACCATCTGAGCAGAGAAAACGCTACGTTACACGACGAACATTCTCAGCTTGAGGACAGAATGAGACGCAGCAACCTCTTGTTTGACGGTTTGACAGACTGTTCCCAGGAGAGATGGAACCAAACTGAAGAAAAATTTGTTAACGAGATCACTACCGTTCTTAAGTCACCAGTGCCGAGCGAGGCACTTGAGAGAGTACACAGTCTAGGAACGTACAGGCCCAACCAAAATAGACCCGTTATTGCGAAGTTCGCATCTTTTAAGTTAAAGCAGGAATTACTATCGCTCAGCGGAAAATTCAAAGAGAATGGCATCACTGTAAGTGAGGGTTATTCCCTCCAAACACGGCAGGCGCGAAAGAAGCTTGTGGAATTTGCCAAAGAAAAGGACGTTTCCTTCAAGCTTCAGTATAATAAATTGCTCAAAGGTGATAAACGTTACGGTTACAGTTTTTCTGACGACAGTGTGTACGAACTTGGCGCGCCTCTAGGCAATTCGTTAATCACCAGCTTTCAGACGAACACTCAGTTTCCAGAGCAGCGCTATCAGTTGCAAATGCACCGCAGTAGCGACACGTGAGGGGTGGTGGGCGGTGCCCGAAAAAATTACGCGCACCTCCCCTCGCGGGAACCCTGGTGTGATGCGACGCTGAAGGGGGCAAGGGCGGAGCTTTCAGCACACGGCAGACACGGCCAGCACCGCGCCTTCGAGCTTCACTCGTCTTAAGATACCGATACGAAAGAAAAAAAGTTTCTTACGACTCACTAGCCAGCTCAAGATCGGACGCTCGCGGGTGGTTATGTAAGACGTTGTGTAAATGTATCTCGGTGAGCAAGCGAGCCCAAGGTGCAGTAATTACGCTCCCCCAGTGACTCGGGCACGTCGGTGTTCGCACTTATTGCGACGTGTACCATGTACCCGACGTGTACCCGACGTGTACGACTTCATCCCTGGTGCTTACACCGTTTGCACTTAAACAAAATTATGTTACATGGACGCGACACAAACAGGTAGAAATCACTCTAAAACACATGCTACTTATAACCTGAAAGAGTAATGCTGGCCGCATGACGTCTTACCGGAAAGCATTGCGGGTTGCGTGAAGAGTCGCAAATAATGAACTCAAGCATACACTTTTCAACATCTTCTTGCAGGAAGAAATACACACGTTTGCTTTCACGCCACACCTGTATCCCAGACCGCAAAGTTCGCTTCTGTTCCACAGACGCAAAAGTTCTGGCACCTTCGAACTCCACGTTGAAACTCTATACAGTCGAACACGGATATATCGAACACAGGTATATCGAATTATTGTCTACATCGAACTCATAAATTATCCCCTTGAAAATTCTGTGTAAAAGTATAGGAATTCGTACGTTTATATCGAACGGTATTTTTCCCGACATTGGGTACATCGAACACCGCGCGAGCTGGAAGGTGCTCTTCGGCGGTCGCTGCACCCCCCGATTTCGCGGTCGCTTAGTGCCTTCGCCGAAACCCCACAGGGACAGAAGCCCGGGCCTCGGAGCGTCACGCTTGCTTTCACATGGATAACTGCTCGGCCAACCAAACCACCGGCGAGCTCGACAACATCGAGCTCAAGTTTCTGCCTCCAAACACAACAGCCAGGCTGCAGCCGCTCGACCGCTCGACTAAGTCGTTCAACGTTGGGTACAGGAGGCGACTCCTCGGTAGGCTTTTGATGAACCTCCGCGTGGGCACCTAGCTTAAAGTTGACCAGCTGGGGGCCATACACATGATGACGGGTGCCTGGAACAACGTAAAGCAAAACGTGGCCAACTGCTTCCGGAAGGCAGGCTTCGTGACGTCTGAATTTTAGGAAGCTTGCGAAGACGGCGACGACGACGAAGAGGGCATGGACGACACCGTTCGCGAGCTGTCGTCCCTTTTCCCGGCTGCTGTTCCAGTCGGAGTGTCTACCGGAAACTTCGCGAACGCTGACAGGAATGTTTAGGCTGTTCCGAGCGCCGGTGACGAGGATATCGTAGCTGCGGTTGCAGGAACCCAAGTTCATAACTCGAGTGGCGAAGATCATCCGGACGCGGATGAGGCTAAATGATCGTACTCCACCGGTGAACTGGCGGCTGCGTTCAGCTTCATTCGACGTAGTTGCGGCGACATAGAAGGAACTGGGCTGTCGCACCTGGATATCCTCGAGAAGATCGAGACCAGCGTCTTTAATTCCATATACAGGACGAAGAAGCAGGCCAAGATCAGCGATTTCTTTTCACGCAAATAAAGCAGCCTGTTGCGTGTTTAGTGTGGACTTAGTTGTCATTCTTGAATGCGCCGATCGGTAAGTGGTCGTCCGCCACAGGTGAGGTCTCAGAGCTCATATTTTTTATATCGAATTTTTCATATATCGAACTATTTCGCGATCCCCTTGGAGTTCGATATATCCGTGTTCGACTGTATGGGTGTTTTCTACTTGCCGATAGAGGTATGACAAGGCTGCAAGTCAGCCTACCGTCCCGCTATGCATCCAGCCCCTACAAAGATGACTTGCTTTGACAAGTCAAAGTAGTTTCTGCGCACTGATGAGTCCCACGCTGTTCGTCGATTGGTACATGTGTACGCCGAAGCCACTCGCCAAAGAACCTGTGAGCACGGGACGCTGCTTTCGGGCCCGCCTTGTAGGGCCGGGCCAACTTTGACCGGGCGGTGGCTCGCCACCGTTTGGCATTGCGGATGTAAACAAACGTTTCGTTACCGACTACGTCAGGTGACTCTGCAGCCGTGATTAACAAACCGGTTTTGCGATGTCGTCGCGCGACGAGGGACGAGCGATCGGCTTCGCCGTCGCAAAGTGACGAAAAGCGAAGGTCGCCTCATCGCCCCGCGACGTGGCGCGGCGTGAATGAGTAAACGCACATTGCACCTTGGTTGGGCGTCCAATGTTGAGCTGGCTGATGCGTCGAGGAACAACTTTTCTTTCGTGCTAGCCGTGTGTTCAGAGCTCTGTACAGGTCCAGGAGCCGCTCCAGCGCCGGACCGGCCGGGCGGCACGGGAGCATACGCTTGCAGCGCCGTCGGCGGCACTACAAGGCCCAGCTAGAGAGCCGTCGGACGGCGCTCTAGACACTGCGTTCGTAAATAGCCTTCACGACGCTGACAGCATAGTTATGGAACGTTTTCCTAATGCACCAGTCCTTTTAGCCATAGACTTTAACTACCCAAATATAATTTGGTCCAGTGATGTGCCTCAGTTAAGTTCGTTTTCTACCGACATATATATAATTTCTTGAGCTTTTGTTGTGATTTCAACTCTACGCAAATTGTTACCCAACCAACCCGCATTACACCTCCTACTTCGAGCGTTTTAGATCTTGTGTTAACCACAGTGCCTGACCTGTTCACCTCTCTACTTTGTTTGCCTCAACTAAGTGATCATTCTTTGCTCCATTTCACTATGGATGTTTGCGTTCCTCATCATGAAAATTATACTAAGCGCATTAGAGATTACGCTGCTGCCAATTTTGATGCCATCAATACAGGACTTGGTTTATTTCTGGACAGCTATCTTGATGAATTCGAGGCGCGTTCCGTTAATTCGAACTGGAATTTGTTCAAAGAAAAAGCAACATACCTGACTTGCCGACCGTGTACTTATTTGGAAACAATACTCAATTCAACTGAACTGTCTTCTGCCTTGAAAACCTCACGATGTACTGCTTTGAGTTTGCGACGGCTATAGCTTTCACAGTTCTTCCAGGGGTAAAGTAAAGAATTATAGCGTTTAGAGCTGTCTTATGTGCACCCTCACAAGTGTTTGCTAACAAACTTAGGAGCCATCCGGTCACACAGAGATGGAAGGCCAGCGAAGCTAGTGAATTTACCAAACCAAACACACGATGGGATCAACTGACATTAAGAAATTCCAGTTTGAGAAGTTTCATTGCGCCCAAACCGTAACGAGAATGGCCTTGTGATCACCCTGGAGCACGCCGATCGACTCGTCCAAAACCCGCACCATATTCAGCGAACATCAAACTTATCCAGGCTCTCTTGTCTGTGGAGGGTAGATTCATCGCGTCTGGAAACGTGCTCTGCATATACTCGAAACGCCGCGACTAGACACCACGTGATCGGCGGCTGGCTGCGCGTGTCTTAATGGCCTGGCCTCTGAAGATTGCGTACTTCAGATCTTCACGTGGTCTTCTTCCAGCCGTCCAATAGAGAGACGTCGCACGAGCAGCTTGTGGCGATCATTGAAGGTAGGCGTACACAGGGCAGGTGTGGTGTCGGGCACAAGGCGCGGTATGTACCTTGCACGACCGGTATAGTATACCGGATCCCACTGTCATGCGGTAGATTTTACGTGGGGCAGAGCGGACGATGTTTAAATACCCGCCTGACTGAGCACAGGCAGTCACTGAAAAGAACGTCATACTCTCGGCTGGCAGAACATTGTAGCGCCCATGGCTGCTACCCGATATTAAAAGAAGCAGATGTTCTCTCTAGTCATGTTAAGCAGACCTGCCGGGAAATAATCGAAGCGTTCCACATCCGAAGGTTGGGGGACGCATGCGTCAGTAAGCCGTCCATTACGCTTTGTGAAAAGGAATATGGCTTCTTATCTAGCACGTGCTATGATACATGATTGCTGGGCTGGAAATTATTCGGCGTCTTTTGACATTGTGATTGCCCCAGCGGTTATCATTTGTACTAGCTTCACGGGGGCGAGAGTGTGCCCGCTAGGGTTGCTGTTGGGTGTTTTCTCTCCTTCATCTTTTCTTTTCCTTTGAAGCCAAAGTGATAAATTATGCGCTTTCAATGAAAAAAACCAGTTGTGAGTCAGCGCTCGTCTTGTCTACTTCTTACGTCCTCGTCCGTGTTTCAAGATGTCACCTTACCAACTCGCCCAGCTTTCCACCCTTTTACATTCTTTTTGTTTTTTGCTTTCTTTTCTAGTTTTTCAGAAGGGTGAAGGCCCGTGCACGGTGGTCTCTTCGTTTTCACCTCCTTTCTGCACGCGAACGCGAAGACCCACTAAAACGCCCCGACCAACGAGAGGTTAACGGCGCCACTGGGTTATCTCTTGCTCCACCACCAATCAGTGGGTCGGCGGATCATCGGTGTTCCACATACTCCCTCTGTTTTCTCCACTCTGTTCGCGCTGTTCTGCTCTATATACCGACCAGACTGGACTTAAGGGTGCCCTTACTGTTATTGTGTGCTATTTCTTTGTCTTGCTTGCGCGTAGGCGGCGTTCGCCAGAAGATGCAGGTGCAAGGAGAGACACCCCGCCAAGTGAAGCCTCCAGCCAAGGCGTCTGCCGCCGCTGCGTCGGCTCAACCGACACGTGGACGCTTCACCGGTCGCTCATTTTCCCGCAGTGTGCGAGGTAAGAAGGAACAGACCCTAACCGGGAGACATGCAGCAGCGTTATAGGGAAAGATTACAGCAGTGCGTGCAACTCTGCGTGACAAAGGTCTTAGCATTATCAAAGCCCTTCGCTCCAGGGAGTCGAGCAGAGGAGGAACTTTATTTATCCCATCCGTTCTGATTGCGGTCACTCCGGACCAGTGAGCGGATGTCCTCAGTCCAGGACTCCCTGGCTGTAGCCGGCCTTCCGTGCCCTATTCACCAGCCGAAGCTGGGAACAGGGGTCGGAACTGGTCAGCGTCGCCGCCCACTGCGAAGGGGTAGGGTTGGGATTGGGAGGGAGATCTGGGGTGTTATAGTGTTCCTGATGTGGCGCACAAGATGCGTTGAGGTGAGTATTGGGTGGGGAATATTTTGTGCCAGAGCGTGTTGTGGGGGATGGTGTTAGTTTTTGCGAAGTATCACTCCTTCCTCTTTGGTGAGTTGCTTATGTGGGGGAGGAAAATGTTGGCGGTAGTGAAAGAGTATGTAATTGTATGCTAGTATGGGTTTGGGCGTGTTGTGGGCGGAAGTGGTTGGCGTACGGTTGTCTAATCAATGCTGCAAATATTTTCTCCCTGTCAAGTTCCCGCACTATACTAAACTGGACGACTACGATTCGTAAATCAGTTCGCGTTAATGCGTCTTCCCGTCGGCTTTATGTAATTTTATGTAATTATTCCATGACACTGAAATAAGACTACGAGACGAATTGAATTTGAACTGTTTACGCCGAAATTCGAACGAGCGCAGGACTGCAGTGTCCCTGTCTTAGTCAAGAGCTCTTCTATAGAAACAAAATCTGTGAAAGCTAATGGAGGCTGAGAAAACAGACGGCAAGGTGAAGCAGAAAAAAGATGGAACGTAGGGTTTTTGCGTTTTCCACCACCTCCTGAACAACATAACCAAGAAGGACTAATACCCCTATCGCACACCGGTGATCCTCTTGACTGTCTGTATGGCGGCTAAGGCTTATTTTTCCGATCACCCCCCCCCCCCCCCACCCCCGCACGCACAACGAACGCGCGGAGCCCTAACTGTAGCAGACTATAGGAACACGAATGGAGAAGCAGAACTGAAACCACATGTGAGAGTCTAAATACAAGTGCGAAAGAAAAGCATGGTGCGCCTGAAGCGAGAACAGCTACGGAGAAGAATAATCAGTACCGCACGAAAGCGACAACTCGCCGGAGCGCGCGAGCAACGCCGAACGAGTCCCGGTAATGCGGGCAGTAGTAAAGCTTTTATTGAAAACGGGAGACCGCTGGTCTAAACAGGGGGATGGAAAGGGGCATGTAAGGGCATGTCCTTGGTGTGTTAAAGGACGTTTGAATTCAGCCTGCGCCTTGGCTTCGTTGATGATGTCCTCAATGGGAGGAAGGGGAACTATCTGTTCGAGTTTCTGGTTAGGTGTGTGCTTAGGCAAACCACTGATGGTTCGGAGGGTTGCCCTGTGCAGCACATGGAGGGCTCTTGTGTGGCTTTTGTTGAGTTCCTAGGCGAGAGCGCCGTATGTGAGAGTGCTCACTGTGACAACAAATGCCGTGCGTGGGAGAAAACACACAAAATAATAGAGAACTGAAGCGAAAATATAACGCAACTTGCAGCGTTCGTTAGGGACTGTATTGAAGGGGCAGCAGCTCTATTTTAGGGTAAATTCATCACTGGTAAGGCGGATGCGCATTGCAATAGCTTTGCGAATGCTAGTAATACAGCAAGGTTCTTATGGGAAAACTGCAGCTATGCAGTGCGCATGTACTGTTTGTTAATTTTTTCAACCCATTTGGCCAATCAAGCAGATCACGTGAGTCGTGCTTTAGTGATGGAGGCTAGCGTGTGGATACCTTGTTTGCTAACGTTTCTGTCGTGTTGTGTCAGCCGAGGAAACAGCGTGGTGTGTTAGGCAGGCCGACTTACGCACGTTTCGGTTTTTTTTTTTAATTTAATCCACGCTAGAACACTGCACAGGTCACAATTCCTAGGCCCGGCCAGAGCCAAACAAAATTTTTAAATATAAGCCCGAGCCTTGCCCATACACGACAAAATTTATTAAAAGAAACCTGAGCCCCTCGGACTGTTTTCAAATATCAGCCCGCGTTCGGCAGACTATAAACATGAGTCCGAAAAACATTCATGTTTTCAACCTAAAAACATAACCATAAAGCGAGTTACATTTTTAAAACTTGGACCGAGCTTTGTAAATACATATCCGGACACATGAAAAGAATTTCCGGGAATATCAGCAAAATAATTTTTCAGTGGACCTGCAGTGACTTCGCACTTCGACTTTTTTTTCATTTAACCTAATTCAATGAGTAAACTTTTTGGTCGAATTTGCGGTGCACGACTGCCGGACTTCAGACACTGCATGCATGCACCTGGGCCAGCACCGGGCCGAAAAAAATTTGTTGAATGCGTGCCAACTGGCCCGAGCCCTTGCAGTGCACTAAACACACACGATCTGTGTTTAATAACTTCCCTCAAGGCAGCGGAAAGCATCAACATTCACAACCGTAATTATCAGAAAAGCACCATACGGCACACTTTATAGCGCGATCATTTTAAAACTGTACAGTTCATTGGTACGCTGGCCATTCAAAACCATGAAACAATTACGATATTACAAATGCACAAGTTCATAACAAGTGCTGCCCACGTCTTGCGGACGTAAGATATTATGAGACAGTTATGAATTCAACAAATAAAAGATGGCTAAAACAAATCGCAAATATAAAATCTTTGTAGCAATCGCATAAATGTATTAGGGGTACAGTCCCACAACACGCTATTGCACTATCCTTTAAAACTGCATGGGCCATGGCCCTTCGAAAATGAGAGACCGCCGCAAGCATATGCCCTCTCCAAATTACAAACAAAAGAAAGAGCCAAGAACATTTAAACATCAGCGTAGTGCCGGCTAGGCTGCTCTTGTAATTACACACACAAAAATAGTACGTGCAGTGGCTTAAGAAACATGAAAATCGACCGTGAACCACTCAACAGCAGCATAGCGGCAACGCGCGCCGCCTCGAGATCTCCTCGGGCGGGGCACACCAGTGCCACGCGCGGCGGTTGTTAACATGTACGACTTCAAGGGCGCTGTGGGGAGAAGGCGCCGCTTTTAAATGCAGAGCATTTCAGTAACTCACGATGTCACCCGCGTTGACGTCCGTAGTCCGCACGCTCACTGCGCATGCGCGTCGAGTCGAGGAGATAGCGAACACTCTCGCGCATCTCTCGGGAGGAGCATTGGATTGGATTCGATTGGAATTGGCTTGGCTTGGATTGGCTTGGCTTGGCTTGGCTTGGATTGGATTTGGATTGGATTGGATTGGATTAAAGTGGATTGTGTTTGATTGTGTTGCGTCATAGCCGCGGCATGTTGCGTCATAGCCGCGGCAGACGCGCTGGGGCCGGCGCATGTGCATTACTCTCTCTTCCGCGGTTTCCTCTCCGGGCGCGCTGCGCATATAACCAGTGTGCCGTTCTCCGGCGAAGCAACATCCGCGCTTGGCTCAAACACCTAGAAGTCCACGCCGCTTTACAAGTACGCCAACGTCGTCATCGACTGGGACCGGCTTACGCAGTCCCCTCAACGTATATAAGCGGCGGAGCGCGCGTTCGGAATTCAGTCAAGGGCGTCTTTGCTTGGCTTTCGCTTTACGTGACGCTTTGCTTGACTCGAGTAGATGCGACGCATTTACTCGAGTTCCCCCCGTGGGAAGATGCGGGCGTTTTTGTTTTTCCTCAAATGTACCTATAGTTTTCTTTGCGCTAAACAACGGGAATATGTATGACAAGTGCCAGCGTTTCACGAGTTTCGAACGCTTATGGCTATATAAACCGCTTGGCTTTCGAAGCCTCTGGGGTACACCGCGAACAACAGCGTTACCCCGGCACGCCGCCTTGGTGCTCTATATACTTGGGTGGAGCGAGCGAGCTAGGACGACAAGGCGAGCACGTAAAGTGCTCTGCACTTAAAGGAAAGTTCACACAGTAGGGCAACCACTCCCGCTACTTCTGAGTCAAAGCTCGCTGCACGGGCCCCATGTATAAGCGGTGCTGCTGTTGCGGACCAAGGGACCAAGTTAAGGCTGGGGTAATGGCTGAGTTATGCTGTGCTTAGTGCGTGCGTCACTGGGCACGTGACGCGTAGCCGATGGGAAGGAGTTGCACGTGACGGCCCGTGAGGTGAACAGGTGCCGCTGAGCCCCGCAGAACGCTGATTCTGGGGAAGCGGTGGTTAGAAGTGTCGCCACTCTTCATGCCGGACGAAGTATTTCGCGCCGTGTCTTGGGATGGAAAGTGCTTCCACGTCGGATGCAGGGCCAGTTTCTGTATCGGCTGAACGCGGACGGCCGCAGAATTAAAGGGGTCCTGAAATACCCTCCGCCGATGCGTGGATGTACATGTAACCAAATAAAGCAATGTATTAGCAATCTCCTCCCGCAAGAATTTTGTTGAAGCGATTAGTATTAGCTGAGAAATCGTAAATCAAAAACCGCGTATTATCGTCGCGCCGCGTTTCCTCCTCCTTTCAACTTACTCTCCGCTGTTGACGGCGAGAGAGCCTTCCCTCCCATGATGCTGCGCTCCTCGGCGGTGACGTACTTCCGCTATTGCGCTGCTCACACAGCCGTCTGCTACGGGCACGCTTTGTTGACACCATGAATCCCGCTCTCCGCTCAAGGCTGGAAAAGCGAACGAAAAATCTGGCCGCATGTGTGCGGCGGCCTGGCCTTGCCCTTTCGCGGTGTACGTTGCTGCTGAACTTTGCTATCGGCGGCACGCGACTCTTTATCGGCGGCTAACTCACAGCCGCACGGGGAGGATCCTGCGCTCGTTCCCTTGGATGCACAGCGCACTGTTTATCCAAAAAGCGCCGTATCAGATGTGGCCCCGCTGGTGCCGGATCTTATTTTGTGGCGGTGGTAATTCCTGGCGGCGGCATGTGAAAAAGACATTTTAAATCGATACAGAACCCGTGCACAAAACGCCAGTTCAGCTTGGGGCGACGCGTGGTGGAGAGCGGCAACGTTGGCAAAACATGCTCCTCCGCGGCTCTGAGCTTTCTAGCGCTGGAGCGAGCACCATTTCTTTGACAATATCAAACATCGGTTGCCCTGGAAACAAGGCACAAACCGCTCTAGAAGACAGTTACGGTTGCGTGATCTCGGTTCAGCTTGGGGCCTCACCTCGCGGCATATGGGCGCTGCACGCATACTACTCACTCCCATTTGGAAGTGCGAGATGCGTTTGGCATTACAGGAGGCGATGGTGTGTGTGTTGTGGACGCCTTTGTTTCGCGATGAAATGCGACGCTGTGCTTCTGCGGGTGGATAGTGCTTCCCATGGTCTGGATTATCCTTCTCAAGCGGCGTACGACTCAACCTCGCATGGCGTATGTGCAGTGTGCGTGGCTAAAAGCCATCTCGGCTTGTGCGCCAGAGTTAAGTGACTTGCTGTTCGTCCCCGCAAACCGCGCGCGAGGTGAGTGCCGAATTTACGAGGGGCAGGAGGAGGCAACCCATCGTCTGTCAATCGCGGTTCGGACTTGCAACGCATGTTGTGACGTTGTGTTCGTTCGAAACGCATCTCTGGATTGTTTGGAAGTGGAATAAAAGGTATGCGTCAAACCCGGGCATTCGGCTCAGGGCGTTCTCTGCGATTGCAAGAAAGAAGTGCCACGGGGCTTCAACGCTTTCTTTATGGAACGTACTCAAGTAAGAGAATATTCATGTCGTGTTATGGCCTTGTTGCATTCAATACAAACGGTTAAGCGTTTGTTTACACTTGTTTCGTTTGTCGTAAAATGTCCAAGCACTCCGGCACTCCGCTGGCAGATCAGCCGGCGAGCCGACGCTGAGCAGACGACTCATCTCTTTGCCGGAAGTGCGTGAAAAAGCCGCCCAATAGCAGGATGTCTAGCTCATGACGAACATCTGGGAATCGATGATGTAGACATGTGAAGATGGCGGCGTCCAAAAACACGAAGGAAAGGGTGAGAAAAAAGCGACAAACTTTGCAACAAAAGTGTGAGCTTTCCGCTGCGCGTAAAAGAGTAATACTTGGCACAGATGATGTTGAAGACCCAATCTAACGATTGCGCTAGTCAATTTAGTGTGCTCAAAACGCCTTTCAGGGCCCCTTTAAGGCCTTGAGGACGAAGTACAGGAGGCAAATTATTTCCACTACCCAAGTATTCTAGTTCGATGCACCGTCGCTGCAGCATACGGTGGAGGAAGCCGCTTTCCTCGCGCCGTTCGCGATGCATCTCGGGATTGCACCCCGGCGCTCCGTCGACTCGTTCGGTGCGCGGCGGTGCAACCAAAAGTTGCCACGCGGTGGTGTGCCCCGGTTTATCGAGGACACATGGTGCGCACCGGTGCGGTTTGTCGAGTATGAAAAGGCGCACCGGTGGGCCCTGGTGTGCACCGGTGCGGTTTACCGAAGATGCTAAAAGTGCGCGGCCTCCTCGATTAGCGACGGTGCAAAAGGAGGAAGAGGTGACCCGCCGGTATGCAGAAAGAGCAATAAACCCAGTAAGAGCTGTCGAATACACACACGTCAAAAGCACAAGCGAGAGCCGTTTGGGTGCGGTTAGTGATGAGAAGGAACTAAATGAGGCTAAGTGAGCTAAGTGAGCTATATCTGCATCAGATCAACCGATACATTTTTTTTTACTTCGAGAAACTAATCAATATTGGCAAATAAGATGTCGCGCTCTAACAAGCAATAACTACGACGCATGCCATGGGGGACGGAGTGATTAAGAGCACGTTGTGTCATTACGAACGCCGAAAATTCGTAGGCACGAATGTTTTCCACATCCGCCACCGTCAGAAGTACGGTTACTAAGACTAGGAGTCGTTCTTGCGACATCCTACTAGAGAAAGCTTCGTTTCAGCAACTACCGCATCGCGGCCAGGGTAAACGTTAATCACGTGCAATGGGCTTGTGCCTGCGCCAAGTACGTTGCACAGGCACGATGTATACACACACATGCGCTGTGGCTGCTCCGTTAGAACTGGCTACATAGGCATGGTTATTTCGCACTAAGGTACTATCATGAGCAATATGAAAGGGAACACAGGAACGCGTAGAAAACACCCTCAGCTATGAGTGATACGCAGCGGCCGCCGTCGGAAACAAAGTGGAAAGGGGGACGCTGTTCTATTAACTGTTCCCATTCCCGCCGTGCGTCTTATCGGCTGTCGGACGATATATTATCTGCGAAATGACGTAAACTGCTGCTTTGTAGAAATTCCAGCGTGGCCGGAGTGCCAACAGTTAATGGAAGAGCGCCCTCCTTTCCCCATTTGTTTTTCACAGCGCCATCCGCGTATCGCTCCGCGCCTGTTTCGAGGCTTTTTGCCACGCGTTCCTGTGTTCCCTTTCATATTGCTCATAATAGTACACCGAGGAATTTTCCGGAAACTGCTTGACATTATTGCGCACCATGCCGCATACTTTCGTGCATACTGATGAGGTCGGTGATTAAACAATACTGCACGTCGTCAGCGGCGTCTTATATTGTCGCAAGCAGATGTTGATGGAAATCACTAAGTGCGACGTACTGACCCGCAGAAGGCGAGAGCGACAACCTGGACAGCCTCCTGGACAGCTCCGCCGCCATCCAAGCTGACGTCTTCGACTGCCGGGATTCGACCGGACCCGCCAACTCGACCATGGTGGAGGGTGGCGTTCCCATTACCCGAATGCCGCCGCCGTGTTACCCAACCAAGAAGAAATTGCGGCTGTGCGAGGCCGCTGGTAAGGATAAGTGTCGGCTCCCCAACTGCACTCAATTAAGGAGGCACTATTTTAGAAACACTCTTTGCAAGAACACACTTGGCGTCGCCTTCAGACGAACACATTCCCTAACCCCGCTATACTCTACCGAATACACCTTTCATTAAAATGGCCGTGCAGACAAAACATAAGTTTGTTCTATTGGAAAGATTTCGGGTTTTATAGCGCCCCCAGCACTTAAAAAAAAAAAGCTTTATTCACTGAGAAATTAATCAATTTAATATAAAATTTTGCTTCTCTCGCAAAATCGTGTGTTTTCGTAACGTCTACAATGACGTCACAAGAGCAGGTCTTCAAGCGAAGGCTCGGCAGCCGGCTGCGGAGCCTCGTTTGCCATCAGTCCTAGATGGTGCTACCATACTGCACCCGGCCGTTTTCTGCCTTTGCTTTGTTTTTGACCTTATTTGTACCTGGCTTGTTTTTGTTAAGGCAGAAAATAATCGTTTCGTGAAATATGGTGCTCCCTCGACCAGTATGGTCACGTAAGACACCGTCGCTAACCCCAATCAGCCAGTGTCGTCTGAGACAACCCCAAAGCGCCGCACTACATGTGCAGCTGAAACATGCATAGTGCGCGCAGTACCAACAGCAGTGCGCATCGGTACTTTATGTTTACGTGTACTTTTGTAACTTCCACTGCTTCCCCCACCATTCTTACTGATATAAAAAAGAATGTACCCTAAATTTAAGCGCAAATAGCTCGTTCGGCAAGCTTATATATGGCGCAAAATGGGGTGTGGTGTTTGCTTGAATTCTGCGCCAATTTAGCTAGGGATTGCCGGTGATCGAGAGTGGGCTGCGCCGCGGGCACCTTTTGGCTACAGAGACGATAGTGGGGGGTGATTTCACGATATGTAAAAACAGCCTGTCCGCCGCCACCCCTCCCCCCCTACCGAGGTGGCGAGTCTGAGACAGAGGCGGCCTGGTAGCAGAAACTTCGGGCTGCCTCTGGTGCCATGCCTTTCCCAGGGAGGGACGACTGCTTAGGCGTCCATATCACTAACGGGAGTGGGCGGGCGGTATGCGGGGCTTGCGACGTGGTTCTGTTGGCGAAGCGCGGTGATAAATTACCCGATATGCCTGATACTCACGCAATAATAATAATAATAATAATAATAATAATAATAATAATAATAATAATAATAATAATAATAATAAAAACTGTGGTTGATTCCTCTGTCATAGGAGTCGGTAAAGCACTAAAGTGAAATGTGCAGCGAAATCTGCAGCTGAGCATGATTCGCGGGTCGGCGGTTGTCTTGCGGGTGTGCTTCGCGAACGGCGTCCTAATGGCAAGTCGCTTCGGCAAAGGTGTACTGGCATCATTCCCGTGACGAATATGACGTCAGTGAAATCTTGCTGTATCCCGGCATAAAAAAACGTTCGCGTTAACATACAAAACCCAAAAACGAACAACCCTAAGTATAACGTACTCTTTAGTACTATAGGTTGCTGCCCCGCAAGAAGACCCTGTGTGCAGGGGTGCACCCTTCACAGGCCGCTTGCTTCGTTGTACTGGCGTCATTTCCGTGACGGATATGACGTCAGCGAAGTCTTGGTGTATCCGGGAATAAAACACTTTCGGGTTAAGATGTTTTGATCCTGCGGTCTCGCTCTTAGAATTTGATGCTACGGCTACCAACCGTCTAAATTTTGCCTAAGGCGCCACCACACCTCTACGCAGATCCAAGACTCCAGGCCACCAAGCCAGAGCAGAAACAAGAGGACGGCGCCACGCTGACCGAGCTTGAGTGGCCTGACGAGATACCGCCTTGTGAGTACAAATTCTTTGTCGCACATCTCCGGCGATACCCTGAGAAACTTATTATTAATTTGTGTTTTGCTTGCGTCTTTAAACGTGATATTCATATATACAATATTGTACGAAGTCCCGATTTACTGTATGTGCATGTTGGGCGCTTAGTACGCCAGAAGACACCTCCAGTTATAAAATTGACAGGAATTCGCGAATTTGTGCAACTTTTCTACCGTTTGTAAACCTATCATTGCATATGGCTGTGTGAGCTTTTAGTTCCACAGAGCGCAGAAAAAAGAAATATACAAGGGCGAGTTGACCACTTGAAAAAAGATCCCAAGCTCGTAGTCACTCCTTGAAAGAAAAGTGGCAGCAGCTTCGAGCTGTGAGCGCTGAGTTGCGCCTTTCCTGGATTTCGTGAAGGTCATTTTGTTGTTGCGTGTATGCCGGCTGTTTACTGGCAGCCTAGCGCAGCGACTTGCGTTTCTAGACCCAATCCAGTTGTAAAGCTCCGCCTGAAAGCGGCGCGTGAACTCCTGGCCTCCGCGATCAGGTGCCGGCGCATTTTCCTTCACATGAATTCCCTTCAGGTTATGTGCTCTTAGTGGGGTACTACGTTAGAATGTTAGGAATTAAAATGATCTCCTCCGCGTTTTCGCTGTCCCCTGCTCGTCCCAGCTTTCGGCTCTCCGAGAAAAAAATCTGGCTGCATTCACTACAGGCCATAGCCTTCTTTCCCCCTAGCTTCTGTTCTTTCCTTAATTCGTGAGATGACTACTTTTTCTCCCACAGCGACTGCGCGTCAGGTTTCACAACCACAAGTTGGCGAATCAGACCAGGCGTAACTGTTTTGCGCGAACCTTCATTGCATACATCGTGGGAGGCGCGAGAGGGGAAGGGAAGAGTGTGAAGAGGGAGGGCAAGGGGCAGAAACAGTTACGTAGCAGCCGCGGTGGAAGAGTCTTTCGATGACTGTGGTCACAATGCGCCACCACACGGCATTTAGTGCTCCCGGGCGTCTCGGCTCTCCCACGGCTGCATAGCCGAGTCAACCCGGAAGTAGTAAGCGGCTCTAACACCCACAGCAAAAGTGGCCCAAACAGGGCAGTAACCAGAATGCATACCGAAACTGCAACAGGAAAATATAGGGGAAAAAATTAAAACCAGTTCCGTGACTGTGAAATCTGCTGAAACATCGGAGCTGACTTCGGCACGCTGACGCCCACAGCATGCAGCGGCGGGTTCGCTCACAACACCACTCGCATCGGTATGTACGTACTCGAAGCTGACCCACGGAGGTCTGGTAGTTTATCGGTGCAGGTGGATGTGCGCCGCGTGCCGAAATATTGCACTGGACCGCCGTCGAGGCTGTGGCGCCACCTATCGGCCCAGCGGGGTACCTTCGCCTGGCGTGACAAGCATCATCGGCGGACATCGCGAGTCCCTAAACAGCTCCGCTGTTAAAAATTGCAGACGCTTCCCAGTGGGAAATTTCGTGTAAATGCTTATGCCACCTTACTACACACCGAACACCTTAAATTTGATTGATTGTAGGGTTTAACGCGCCGACGCAACTCAGGCGATGAGGCGTGTCGTAGTGGAGGGCTCCGGATTAATTCTGACCACCTGGGGATCTTTAACGTGCGCCGAAATCTCGTACACACAAGCGTTTTTGCTTTTCGCCTCCATCAGAAAAGCGGCCGCCGCGGCCGGGAATCGAACCCGCGACCTCGTGCTCAGCAGCGCAACGCCTTAGCCACTGATCCACCGTGGCGGGTGAACACCTTGAAGTCGGCTTCATTACTGCCCTCATGTATTGATGAGAAAAGAATTTTCTGAGCGCCTAATAAGTAGTCCCATACCGAAATTGGAAGGCCGCCTTTTAATTAGTACCTCCTTAGACCCCATCCGCATCAGGCGATCTATACCTAGCCGCTTGAAAGGCGGCGACATTACTACACACATGGGCATTGCTGGGAAGACATTTTTTGACGGGGCAATAGAAGGACTCTCACACCAACGTACTATCAAGACCGTATACCCACTAAGGCAATGCCGTGGACCAGCTTCAACGAAGTGCACATGGGGCGACCAATCCATGCCACCAACGAAACGAATTCAGCAAAAGACGTCTGTGCTGCGGCTCTACGCAGTGCAGAACGTCGTGCTTACATTGCCTGATGCCACAACGCAGACCGAACTTTTGAGTCAGGCCGAATGCTCCAGCACTCGTTGAAGTGTTACTGTCGGGTGCATAAATTGGTTTAATAGAGTTCCGTGTGGTGAAGCTGAACCATAGTATGTCTTAGATTGTGGCGCCTTTTAATTATTGCCACACTTGTACGCGGCGAACGTGTGACCAATCAAACGTTACGGGCGGAAAGACGGCGTTCCTCATTTAGTCCGCATAGAAATGCTTAAGCATCTAAAACAACATAGCTGACGCCAAACGCCGGCCTCCTTGGTCCTAGCCTAAGTTCTGGCGCTCGAACTCGCAAGTTTCTGAGCACTGCGCCGATTACGCAATTGCACAGGGGAAGCTGACTTAATAAATTCGGCCATTGTTTGTCAATGCGTGGTTTAGAAAATTTCGAATTAGATTTTGCTGCAGAATTCGTAGTATAGTTCACTGAAAATGGGATCCACAAAGAGCAGTTTCGCAGACCTGTGCAGAAGGGTCGTCGGATGGCATGCATATCGCATCTAAAGGTCCAAATTGTTTGCGATGACGAGGAAATGGAAAATTAGTGGGCTCCTTGCAATCGAATGAAAACCTGCTTTCGTCTATTGGCACAATTTAGCCTTCGTGCTTATAACGAGCACCCGCATAGGAGGCAAGTTTGCTCCCATAGAGAGAACGCTATTTTGAAAATCCAGTCCCAGAAAGAAAACGGAGTACTGCTGTCGGCTGTGTTATTCTTACCAAACATGTTATAAAATTTTAGTTCCTGCAAATGAGGCGCGGTTCGGGAGGAAAAATTACTTGAAGATGTGCATTTCTTGCTGCAACACAATGCACAAGTTTGCCCCCTAATTTAGGCCAAAAGGGCGCTTTGCCCTTTGGCTACACACAGACTGCTAGTGTACACTCCCAGCTGCGTCGGCTTCGCTTTTTAGGGCGTGTTGCTCGCCGGGACGTCACGAAGTGAAGTTTTCTTTGTGAGAGTCATTGGATCCAAAACCGGCATTTTGTACTCTGCTCCCTGCAGGTCCGCTCGGCCTCCTGTGGGACCTGCAGCGCGAAGAAATGCGCAAAGCCGGCGTCTCTTGCAGCTGGGAGCTGCAACCATGAAGACGCCCGAGTTGAAGCTGTTGTTTATGTTTGTGAGCCTTGCGAGTTACTCTTGTAATATGATTTGGCAGGGGTGTTGGGCAATTTTCACATAAAGACTGTCTGACCCGCCGACTTGTAGCTTTACTTATTGACTCTCAAACGAGAACTGCGTAATTTGTAAAAAAAAAAAAAATCTTTCTTTACTTGTTCGTGTTTTTCTTTTGAATTGGGTGTTTACACTTGAATGACGTGTCTCAACTGAGCTTCGATGCCGAATCAATTTTGGTTCCAAAATGAAGCCACACAAGCAGTAACAAAACTCATATTTCAAATTCTGCCGCAGTAATTGAATCCGCCGTCCTTTATTAGTGCAAACGATTGAAAAAAATCTTGCTTCTAAACAACAATGCCATATTATGAAATCAGAATTTACTCTTTCTTTACCCAAGAGGGATTGTGGCGCCCCCTCTTGATTATCTTCAGTATAAGCCTGACGTTGATACCGAAAGTACTCAAGAGAGAGCGCGCCGCAGCCCCAACGCTTTGTATATAGTAACGTGTGCCTTTGTGGCGCAGTGGGATAGACATTAGCTTCGTAACGCGAGGGACCCATTCGATCCCGAAAAGGAGGAGCGGTTTTCTTTCCCGAGCCTCTGTTTGGGTGCGTGACCCCGTGACCCCGGACGAGCTACGCCTCGAAGCCGGGCCCCTAAAATTCACCGCACATAATGCCAGACGAGCCAGTAAACAGAACGAGCCGGTGCAGAAAAAAATCTCCCACCTCCCCTCGCGGGAACCCCTATGTAGATGCGACGCATAGGGGGTTCTCGTTGCAGCGTTGGACAGCGGAGGAACGGCGCTGGAACGATGGAGCGGAGCGGCGCAGGCACCGCGTTTTATAGCGCGCATAACGGTGAGGGGACGCGCCGGCGCCAGTGCGTCTGCCGCGGCTATGACGCAACACAATCCAACACAATCCACTTTAATCCAATCCAATCAAAATCCAATCCATGCCAAGCCAAGCCAATCCAATCGAATCAATGCCCTTCGCGAGGGAGTATTTGCTATCGGAGAGGAGAGGGGGTGAGCGGCGGAGAGCGCAGCTCACGCGGCGAGGAGAATGGGGGAGGGGCGGACGCCGACAACAACGCCGACGCCGGATGCAGGGACAAGGCGAGTGAATGAGATGCAGTCGCATCTAAAAGTACGATGACGGTGCAGTTCTGGCGCCTAAGTCGGTAGGCAGCAGACGCGGCCGTCTCGAGTGCACATTACGCCGTCAAGTTAATCACGCTGTCTAGGACGCCTTGGGGCGGGCACGTAACCTTTCCACCGGATAGTGACCTCGACATTGGGAGTCCAACGGCTTTTGTCCCTCAGAGAAATGGCGAAGGACAGGGTGAAATAATATGCAGCCCTTTCCAATATTTAACGGTGTAATAAAACTTGAAAAGAAAAACCCTGAAATTTTCTATTGCCCCTGCAACATTTGTTTCCACCTATTATTTTGTTTTTCAATATCTCAAATCTTTTTAGAACCAAGTAAACGAGCTAGCGTTTCGAGTACTTGGCTTCAACGGTCACAAAGTAACCAAGCCAAATGTTACTGTTATATGGCCATCAGATAACTTAGAAACTCGCTCACAATACTTTTTTCTCGTCCTCGGTGTTCCTCAAGGCCGCCTTATAATGCAGCGCAGTGCGCACGCCAGGAAGTGGTGGTCGAGGTAGGCGACGTACGCCAGTACGTCACGTCCACGATCAGCTTTATGGGTGAGAAAATAAAAAGAAAAAAATGAGGAGAGACAGGCTAGTGACGAGGGGGGGGGGGGGCGGCGTTGGTATACCCTTTCATGAAAAGTTATTTACGCATTGCATGTCAATAAATTCTAGCTGCTCTGTCAGTGCCATCTTCTGAAAAAGCCGTTTTTTTTTAAGTTTTAAAACCATGTTTTATGTTGGGTTTCGTGGTGAACATGTGGTTATTTTTTCCCCAGCTGTATCACGCGAGATTTCGAGTTTCCAGAGATTGCTTTGACAATGTCGAGAGAGTATGTATAAATACATAAAGAGGGATTCCTGGCTGGTTCCAGATTGAGAAAAATTTTAGTGTACCACTTTGGAGTTAAGAAGTTATACTTTATTGCCGCCTTCTAGACTAGCTGCACATAACAGTGCTCCGGGAGGAGCTCCTGTGTCACTTCCGAGCTAGTTTTTTCCTCAGCGGGGATGAGCAGTCCGGCAGCAACTCCGATTCGATTCGCCTCGTTCCGCTGTTTGCAAAGACCTAGATGTCATGTGAATTCTCACCCACCTCCTCTGGAACCTTTAATACCTTTTTTTAAAAAAATATTGTGGCTATTTGTATTTGTCACAAACCATTCGCATCCTTCTGGCTTCTCAATGCAGCTGAAAATATCAACACAGGCAAGGCCAGTTGTGGGGATAATGTGTCGTATCAGGTTTGTTTATTTTGTAATTACTGTGACTGTGAATACCAGTCATTTATTGACGTCGAGCAATTTCGAACTGATCGCTTCCCCATATTTCTGTCAACGACCATGTGGGAGGCGCGAATACGGTCACAGTGCCGGTATCTAGCCTGTGATGTAGATATCGTGCCACGGTCCTTATAATTCAATATAGCAAATTCCCGATATAGCTAAACCCCGACATATCAAATTCAAATAGACCGCCAACTTCACTGGACTTCCCTCTTCCCAGTGGGGACTGGACTCTTCCTCAGGGCTGACTGTTTTTGAGACACGTTTATTCCTCCTCCTCCTGGCTCTGATTTTTTTTTTCGTACTTTGAAACAAAATGAAAAGACATTTGACTCCCTTGCACCCATCTATGCAGTATGTTTACTCAAGGCTGGACGCCTGGCACAGTGTTTTGGTAGGGAAGAAATAACGCGTATGGTTGTGAAAGGGAGTTTTTACTTAGCCTATATATTCTTCACTAACATGAGGAGGGTAGATCGAGGAATGGATCCTGCTCCTTTTGGGCGGACAAGCAGGCACAAAGCATTGACGAACAGCCCAGCAAATCTCCGACAATTAAATGAATCAGAGCTCGGGCACAGTTCCAGCCACCGACCGCCATGTGACACATGTCTGCTCGTGCAACCCACGCATTCACAGTTGTCAAAAGTGTTAACAATTTAGCGAGTGCAGGTCTACGCAAAGAGCGGTCGCTTGCGATATCTACGGGCGCATCTTTGGCGGCTGAGGATCGGCGGCCAAGTGGCTGACCGCCTGCACTCGGCTGCTCCAGCGCGTGCGCATACAACTGCGATGACTATAGCCCGGGCTCAGTCACCAGCTGACGCTCTGTGCAGAGCCTCGCATCGCTTTCTGTCTTTGTTGCGGTTGGCGGGAAAAGAAATTACGTTCCATTAGAGCGCGGATACGCCAACCGCGGCGCAGGCGCTAGTGCACCTCACAGTTGGCCACCGAAGAGCGCGCGGCATTGCGCAATGTGAAGAGAGAGAGAGAGAGAGAGAGAGAGAGAGAGAGAGAGAGAGAGAGAGAGAGAGAGAGAGAGAGAGAGAGAGAGAGAGAGAGAGAGAGAGAGAGAGAGAGAGAGAGAGAGAGAGAGAGAGAGAGAGAGAGATGCCCCGCGTGGCGAGGAGTATACACACGACTCGGGAAAGAGGCGACGGCGATGTAGAGGATTTTAAAGTGGGGCTGTAACCGTACTCCCTCCTTAGATGGCCATGCTTCACTATACAACACTCAATGTGGGAAAGCCATCTTACAAAGGCCAGGCTTACACCGATCCTCTAAAAGTCAGCTTCACCTCTAAAAGCAAGTGAATTGGTGGGAACAAAATCTCCCAGGAACAATGTATGCTGTCTTATATGACAATATGGAGGTCTTAGGACCTGCTTTTATGTCTTTTCGGGATTTTTTTTCACACCATGAAAATTGTTCTACACTTGGTCTGTCGTCGGAGACGATCTGCTGGATCCTATAGGCATACACAGCGTGGCTGTACCAAAGGCCGACACCACAATATCCTCGTGTCGCCCTGGTTCCAGCAATTTCTCGCGGCCATCAACTCTCGAGAATCTACTTCCGCTACTTTCCCGGACACTCAATGTCCATTCATTTGTTGAAAATGCCCAGCTAAAAAGGACTCTCCAGGAATTTCGTCCCACGCTACAGAATTCGCGAAGATAACTACGCTAAATCCACAAAGCAATGGCACGTAGGCTGTCGGCCTCGCCGCTTCCCCTTAAAGATTCTCTACAGCGTAGCCGATCGCGTACTTCTCGCCAAAAGTCTGGCGGCTCCTTCTCCACATCTGGTCCCTCCTTTACGTGCAATAATGAACAGATGCTTGCGCAAGGCGACGCGCAACTAAAATTTGGAAGTTCAAAACAGCGGCAAATGGCATTTCAGATCATTACCGCTCTTCTGGGGCAATTCAATCTTCTCCGAGAAGAAATTTAACGAGTGACGCAACTAACGCAGCCTTTTCATCAGCTGGTTACTCCTGCGGAAGCTAAACGCAAAAAGATACAAACCCGATAGATGCCCTCTTCTGCATTCGGTATATCCCCAATAGGCTCATCGTGCAATGTAATTGTCGCAGCTTTGTTCAAGCTGGCTTGTTCCGCAAACATATATTTGCTCTCCCGCTCTTCACGTTACTCGAGGCCCTTGTAAAGTTCCAGACTATACCGCCTTTACTGTACCCAAAATTCCGCCACGCATCTAAGGATCGTATCATGAATCACTGTATATATCAGTTGACAGACTGCCGTTCTTGTTCATTATTCTTGCCAGCTGTCCAGCATAAATGGGAATGGGCCAGCAACCCCTATCGTTAGGACGTTGTTGCCCGCATACAAACCCCAGGTGACGAACATATACTAATTGTATCTTCCTGATACAACCGCAGTTCAACTCTAGAACTCACTGGAATTACGAGTGGCTCCTCAATATTGTAACCCGGTATTTGACCGCCCTCCAATAATTGAGTGGGATTTTAACGCTGAAAGTACTCTTTGGGGCTACTCTACATCAGACCTCGCGTAAAATCTTCTGGAACAAGCTGTTGAATTTAGTCGCCTACAACTTTGTAACAAGCGTTTGTTCCCACGCCTGTGGGGTTTCATCGCTCTCAACAGGGCACCACGCTGAATCTAACGTTCTCCAAATTCAGCCTCGTAAACATCCCCAGCTTTCTCACTGAGTATTCCGACCCCCAGGAACCTAAAAAAAAACATTTTAGGAAAATCATATTTTCCATACAGCAAGTAGTTGGATTGGACTTAAAAATTCTACCAATACTTTCCTGTATTCTGAATATTTTTTTGTGTAATTCGCTGTCAAAATTTATTTCCCGTGCATTTCTATGGAATACTGTCTATGGCTGCGGAGTTAGTCCCGCAACGGGCTAAACTTGAAACTGCGCACAAGGCAAGCTTTCTTCCCCAATATTAGCTGTGAGAAAATATAATGCATTCCGCTGAATAACTACAGAGAAATCGCTACTGAAAGGACTGCCGTGAGCAGGAAAGCTTCACATAGACCTGGCGAATTGCACTTGTATTGAAACAACAAGAAACTTCAGCCGGAAGCCAAATACACAACCATGAATTGCAATAATTTTCGTATACTGTTTTGCTAGTTCGTCCTTTGCTGCCTGAGAATCAGCCAGCAGCACGGTTGAAGCTTAACAACCGGAGGGTCACATGCACGTGCTTCTGCGTACTGCGGAACTTCTTAGACGATAGCGAACACTAGAAAAACGACATCGAGAGTTAATGAAGTTGAAGCAGCATTATAAGCCCATAAAGGAATACAAAAAATCTTCAGAACAAAAATTGTTACAATTTATGCCATCGGTTTGGACATGAAAGAGGCTCCGCCCAACCATACGCAACTTTTGTTATTGTGAGCGGGAAGACTGAAACTCAGTTACCTATTATAGAACAGTCATGTCTCTGGTCTGACTAGTGGAAAGAATCATTGTAAAGGTCTTCTTACCTCACGCTACAACAGACCCATATACACTCATCCTTTTACATGTTGTCGATATCCCTGAACCTCTAATTACCTTGGATATCCTCTTTACTATCGGGGAACTGCACGTGGCGATCAGTCAAGGCAAGCCTTAATCTGCCTCCCGTCCGGATACCATTACCTGGCAAGATCGTCAAAATCTCCCCCAGCAAGGACATGAAACACTACTGAACATCAGCAATCATTGATGGTATTCGGGATCTAAATTGTCCAGCCATAAAAAAAAACATGGCGGCACACAATACTGGTATTTCCGTTCTACAATTCAACACAAATGCTTTAGCGTTCGCTACATCGTAAGCAGTTTTAAGTGTACCAGTGCTTTCTCCTAAATTTACTGCCACCACTATCCTTCCACTTTCTTGAGACCTGAAATATGCACATGTTCAAGTCCACATGATTTGGACACCTGCTCACACGATGGGGGCTGCATGTAACCACTCAGCACATGCTGCTGCCCGGGTGTGCCTCTGTAATTTTCTAACGGCCGCTCCTCTGGCTCTCCCATGTGCTTAGTCGGCTTCTCCGGCTGACCAACCACCCTCATTATATCAACAACGATATCGCCAATTCAAGAAACTCACTCAATTCCTACTGGTTTTCTCTCAACAACTGGAAGTATTCCAAGACAAGGAGAAGTCTTCACAAGTATAGGTGCATGGTATTTACAAACGGACCCATCGCCATTGCACACTTCCTCCTAAATGCTGTGTGGTCATTCGGATACTGTTTCTAATATGTTGTATTTAATATGATTATGTTCAGCCATCTCACTGCAGGGCAGGCAACATCTCTTATGCGAGCGTACCACTCCGGAAAATGAAACCGACCACTTACAACAAGTCAGGGGTGACCCCTCCCTACTAGAAAACATTGTTATCTATGCCCTCACAAGCCGCCTTTACAGAGTGTATGAAGCGTGACCTACTTCGAACACTCTGAAGTGTCTGCGTGGATTGTGTTACCCTACCCTGCGGACATTCAGTGATCTTGTGTGGACCTCCTTGTGTCTCTATGAACTCTAAAGCAGTGTGATCTTTCTAAAGTTCTCAAGTTGTTTTCTTTTACACCATACCTTTATTCCATTCTCACCCAGGGTCGCCGGCCTCCTGGTTCAAGAAAGTATTTCATTCATTCATTCATTTGAACAAGTTTCTAAGTTTTCTGATGGGTGTGTCGCAGTACTTTTTCGCTGAGGTACTTTGTGCCCCGTTTTCTAAGCGATGGATGCGTTTGTTGGCCACTTTCTGCAAGCACTTGAGAGATTTAGAAAAAAGCTCAAAAAGTGTTGCTGGGTCTTTGTAGCACTTTTGACGACTGCGAGACATGTCCGTTGCGCTAAATTCTTCATCAAAGCTAAGCCGATTGAGAGGAACGCACAGCATTGCATACAAAAGCAGCTTTTAGCGGCTTTCGCACTGCTAGTCCGCACACTTCTAACAGAAAAATTGGTGCAGCTTGCACTTGTGGCGCAGGGCTGGAGAATCAGCATGCAGGGCTTGCGGCCCCTCTCCCTCCGTCGGGACCCGACTGTTGCACTTGACATGGATCTATGACTGGCAGGTCCTGATGGGTTCGTCCGTAGGCTTTCACATCTCTCCCAAAGTGGAACGCGTTAGCACGCGCCAGAACCCGCGGCCAAGTCTAAAGTCAACGCCCGCGCTACGAACAAAAAGTAAATGCTGTGCTCCCGGAATGCGATGATGGCTCAATCGTATAGACGCCGGTTTTATAACATGAAAGTACCGAGGTTAGATTCCGACCGTGGGAAGCGTTTTTTTTTTTTTTTCCCTTTGCAATTGGCTGCACATGTTTGTTTCCCGCCGCTGCTAACCCCGTAGCCCTCGGACCTTAAGGGTGGCCCAGTGGCCGATTTCATGGTGTGTTGGCCCCGGGTTCCATTCCCGGGTCCTCCCTGACCACATTTTTTCTTGAGGCTTGGAGGTTTTTTGGTGCGACACACGGAAAAGGCTAGGCATAAGCACCTCTGCTGGTAAAATTCAGTGTCCTTCCACTCTGTGAAGAAGGATGACCAGCGAAACTGTGCTGCGTGTTTTTATAGTCGTCTTAGCGGCTAATTGTCATATAATTTGTTTCGGGATAGTTCCGGTAAATCAACAGTTACAGCCGTTTTGTAGCGTGAGCTACACTGGCCGAGGTTGAGCAGTTTCGCGTAGCTCCTGGAGAGCCGTGCTGCGCATGCGCGAGGAGCAGTGACGTCACACGGCGCACAGAACGTTGCTCACTGCCCGGCGTCTCTCACACACCCCACGCGCCCAGCGCCTTCGCCGATCTCCGTTCCACACGTGGCGGCCCGGTCCACTTGGTGATCACGCGAGGGGTGGCCGGGTGTGAAACCGATGGCTCGTGCGTCGCAGCAACACCGGCGTGTGCCTGTGGAACCAGCTTAGCTCTGGGGCGATTGGTGACGCTGCGCCGGAGCCGCTTGATAAATATACACGTGTTACATAATGCGTATGCCGTCAGCATGATAATCAAGCTGATCCTAGACAACCAGGAAAGCTAAGAACAACCAGCTCAACCTTAGCTCACGCTACGTATATCCTGGCATAGCCGAGCTAAGCCACCGCTAATTTTTTCCTGACTATTCTGTTATATCACAAGATTTCTTTTTTGTCTCAATCTTTTCCTCTTACTTTATTCTTTTTTCTCTCAAAATAAACCGGGTCACAGCCTAATCATTACAGGCAGCTTCTTGGTCAATCCCCCGCGTGGGCGTGCGCCATGGTTCAAAGGTCCAACGAACCAACTAACCAGCCAACAAACCTTCGTGCATATAAATCCCAGCGGCTTGCAACTTTTTAGGCACGGAAAAGAGCCTAATATTTTTTTTTGTTTTATTAACAGGGTTACCAGCGCACGCAGACGGGGACACAGAAGGAAGAAAGGACAGGACAAGGCGCTGATTATTCCCCGTCTGCGTGCGCTGGTAACCCTGTTAACAGGCATCACCAACTATCCCACCAAGCCATACTCGTGAATTTTTTGTTTGCCATCTATTCTTTCAATCGTTTTTATTGCGCTGGCTTTAATACGAATCACAATGAGTATACAGTTGTTATGGTTACGATTCTGATGGTGGTAGGGACGACGACGACGATATGATGACGTCCGGTGAGAAATGTATCTGCCCCCGAATGGGCGCTTGACGCGCGTCAATCGAAAGATGGAGAGCTGCAACGGGAATTGGCGCCAGAAAAAGGAAAAGAAAATTGACGTGTAAGAAAAAGTAGCGAAAGTAAGACGGCTATTGCATAATTTCGTCCCGCTCATGACAGAGCTTGCCCGACATAGAAACTGCAGATAAGTCTTGCCTGATACTGAGGCGTTTCCATTAAACGCAGTTGTCGGTACTATTCGCTGCCTACACTCACGTAAAATACACCAAACCTCTCCCAGTAAACAAAAGAAAAAAAATGAAAATGCGTGCTCTCATTAATGGGAACTTGCGTTGAAGACCTTGTACTAGCACAAATCAGATAAAAAATTGAAAGAGATCCTTAGGGTCGCACAGGTGATGCGAAAAGCATGTATTTTTCACTCAATCGCGGAAAGGTAATAGCGGTGAGTGATCGATCGTTTGCCTCGTCTGATAAAGTGAATCTGTATGTCGCAAATGACTTTCCCCAAGCAGATGAAGACACACGGGCAGGTAGAAAGGAGCCAACCTGGCAGTCACGACCGGAGCTCTATACGCCAAAAACAGGCTAGTGACGCAGATTGGAGGCTTTTCCTGCTAGGCAGATTTCTTTTTGTAGAACTCCAGGTCTTCATTGCGATCGAAAGGCACGGGCTCCGCAAAGGGGCTAGCGCTTAGTAGGGCCGCAAAGAAGATGCGACGGTGGGACACGTCGGGGCGGGGGTCGTAACAGACCCAAGCCCACTGCAGGTTTTATTGAAATAAAGTCATTTCCAGTCCAGTCCTAAACGAAACGAGGTCACTATATACACACTAATTTTCAGTTATCAACTTTTCCCATCCCCCGCGGGCATGTGCCGCTTTTTGCGCTTCATCTACTTTTGCGCGTCCTTTTCAGCAACGGCATTGGCATAGCCATCGACCTCACGAGCTCGGGCGGTGGGCGTGGCGCACGCGGCACACGACCGAGGAGCTCGCGCTTGAGCAGCAGCAGTCATGTTCGAAGGCTCTCAGGCGTCTCTGATGCGGGGCAGCGGCCTGCCCGAGAACCGCAACAAGCCTCTGATCTCGATTCAGAGCCTGTACTTATGCGTCGGCGTGGGCGTAATCGTCGGCATCGGCCTGGTGGTCGTCGTGGGATTCATATTGGTCCAGCGGCGCCTCGGCTTCTGAGAGGCCCCCCGTCCTAAGGCAGCTGCGTCGTCTCGAGGCCCGCCCCCAGACCGGGAACTTGGCCCGCTTCGTCCGGGACATGCTGCTCCAGGATTCGCGTGAGCTACGCTTCTTGCTCATACTTAGCGGCTACCGGCAGGGTGGCTTGTTAGGCCTAGTGTCACTAGTTAGGCCTATGTGGCTGCGCGTGTTCGGCTGACCAGCCCCGATGGCTTAGTGACTAAGGCGTTGTACAGCTGAGCACGCGGGTTCTCCGGCGGCTGTATTTCTCGTAGAGGCGAAAAACGGAAGCGCTCTTGGGCGGGAGATTTCGGCCCACATGTAGTTTCGGTGCGAACACCAAAATTCGGAACATTTTAGGAGAACGCAAGCACGCGTTTTGCGAGGTTTCGAAAATAGCTAGGTGGTCCAAAAAATGTTGCGCGAGCCGGGGAGCGTGAGCCGGCGATCACGCACGAGGAAACGGCGTGAGCCGGGGACCGTGAACCCTGCATCGCGTGCCAGGAAAGGGAAAGAGCAGGGCCAGAGGAGTGTCCTCTGACAAATGGCAAAGGAAAACTCGCGCATTTACTCGCTTCGCTGCAAATGTCTTCGAAAGGCCTGCAGCCCTTGCCATGCCCCTTGCCACCTCTGACTCCCCTCCCCTCCTGTCTTTTTCCTCCCGTGATAAACGCAGTAGACGTTTGCTGAATTCAATTCCTTTCCTGCGTTCGCACTTTTTTTTTAGGGGGGGGGGGGCGCCATCTGTTGGCACCTTTTGTTACTATTATGGCAGCTGATCGCGGAGGCCATGCTTGGCGCTCGAGTCAGGAGCTCCGGGTTTGAGCGCGAGTTCCGTTTGTATTTTGTGGTTAACATTTGCTTTTAGCCCATTTTTGTGTTGCTACCGCTACAATCACACCCACGCCTGGTTAAGAGGTGAAGGGCCACGAAGTTCAGCAGAAAGTTCAAGAGCACACTAACAAAAGGTCCAACGAAAGTTTTCGGCTTTACATTCTTAGAAAGTTCTAAGCATCGCCTATAATTTTTCCGTTTGTGCTTGCGTGCGTGCGTGCGTGCGTGCGTGCGTGTGTGTGTGTGTGTGTGTGTGTGTGTGTGTGTGCGTGCGTGCGTGCGTGCGTGCGTGCGTGCGCGCGCGTGCGTGTGTGCGTGTGCGTGTGTGTGTGTGTGTGTGTGTGTGTGTGTTAGAACGACAAAATGCGTGTGGAGAGGGGGACAGCAAGCCGAGCACTGAGCCGGCGCTTTGGAAGGAGGCCACTTTGGCTGCGGTGGTGCTGTGTTCGCGCCACTGCCTCTGCCCGGAGCGTAGTCTGGCTTCTCGACGGATGCGCCCCGTCACCGCTTGTACGCGCTGTAAAATTGAGTGTGGCGCGAGCACAGAGCCAAGTAAACGGCAAAGCAGAATGCATTGGGAATGACGGCGACGAAATTCCAATACTGGTGGGAAACAAAGCAGAGACAGGCGGCCAATGCTGCTGTTAAAGCGAGAAAAACTGGCCACTGAGACGATTAGAGCTCTAAGCACAATTGGTGGGGTGTGCGAGGGGCGTGCGAGAAACGCCTTGCTGCGATTTTCTTAAGCCGAGCAGGGCGTGCGCGTCGGGCAAGCCTCGTGTTCGCGAGGGAGAAGGACGAGATGCTGATGCATTGCTAAAGATCCACTGATGGATCTTCCATTATTTTTTTTATTTCCATGTAGAGTAGCAAGTCAAGCTAATTTGTCAGATTATTTTCGTTTCACTTGATTTCAGAGCTGCAGTGCTGGTCGCAGGGACACCGGCATTCCTGGCCAGTACCGATCTCCAGCGCCCTTCAACTACGGAAGCCGTGTCTGAGCTGAGGTCGTTGCTGAGGCCCGGAGTCGCCCGCTCATCGAGGAGGAATGCTGTCGGCTGCCCGCTGTTGCGCTTGGAGTCCCCACTCAGCTGCTTTTCCTGGAACTGCAGGCCGCCGGCTTCGGCCGGCTGGTTCACTCGCTGTGTCGTAAACTGCCCGGTGGTGTGGCCTTGCTGACGACGATCGCTGCCTGGACTTTCATCTTTTGCTTTGTGTGAAAAGAGTGCAATAAACACTTCGCTGCCTACTAAAATGTTACACTGCTAATCCTTCTTTCCAGGGATTTATTAACGATTCAATGAGAGCGTATGTGATTTTTAAACGCTCCAACCGTTGCTGGGACACCAAGGATTTATGCGTCTCCTTAGTGGACTTACATGTAAAATGCTGGATCAACACGTAACTTAGGGTAAACTTTAAGGTACAGTGCGGTCCACTGTTAAAGGGAAACGGCGAGCGCGTGGCCGCTGCGCTCGGCGAAGCGCCGGCGCCGAGAAGTGGCTTGAATTGGAGACACCCGGAACATGCTCACTGACTGCACGAGACGGGGGAAGCCGCTCTGTCGTCTGCTACGGCGCTCCGCTGTGCCGCTCAGAGAGAGAGAAAAGACTTTATTTACAGGATCCTGCGTGGGGTAGGTGCCGGCCTCGCAGGGCGCGGTCTACCCTTCTAATGTTCTAGTCTATGCAGTCCTAGAAACACTGGGCCTAGAACTCGAGGGTTGAACCTGACCCGACAGAGAATACTTGGGTTCCCGCGCCCCGCGCTTGCGGGTCACGAGTTCCCGTTCTCCTCTGCCTGGTCAGGGCCCCCTCGAGCCGCTGGATCGCCCATTTCTGAGATTGGCAGTCCACCGAGCGGATCCACCGCTCCATCTGCGCTGGCAGTTCTTGGCGGGCGGTGCTGTCGTGGGCACCAGTTTCTCCGCCATGAGATTCCCCAGCCCTGCCACACACATCACCGTCGGCACCGTCGCACGAACCGCCGCCCGGTATCGCTGCACTGTCACACCTCACTATGTGTTCTAGTGTCGCCAGTTCTTGTTCACATACACTGCACACCGGGCTTGCGAACATCTCGGGACATATGTGGCGCGCCATCGCCGGGGTTAACGCGCACTTCACTTGTAGGTGACGAAGCAACACCGACTCCGCTCGGGAAAGTTCTCGATGCGGGGCCGGATATTCTCTTCTTCCTTCCCTGTGCCTCCTGAGTATCGCGCCGTAGTCGACTAGGTGTTCAGGGTCTTGTTCGTCGCCGACACCCGCGGGGATGCTCTCGCTGTCGTCCCGGCACCTGATGAGTTCTCGGGCCGCTGCGTCTGCATCCTCGTTGCGGTTGTCCACGTTCGGTAGGTCCCCCATGTGGGCTGGGAACCACTTTATGGTGATGGTTGGCCCGGTCGGGTGACGTTCCGAGGTTCGCGAGGCTCTGGCGAGCCCCACGATCCGCTCCGCCTCCCTCCAGACCGTGCTTCTGGCGTAGTTCCTGACCGCTGTTTTGGAGTCGCTGAGGATCGTCCGAATGTCCGGTACTCCCATCGCCAGGCCGATTGCTGCCTCCTCTGCCTGGCATGGGGTCTTCGCTTTAATCGTACCCGCGTTGATCAGCTCACCCGTTGACGCTCGGATGACTGCCATCGCGTACACGCATCTTCTCGTTGGATGTCTAGCCACGTCGACGAACGCGGCGTTCTCGTCGCTCTTGTACTGCTTGGCCAGGGCCGCTGCTCTCGCCTTGCGTCTTTCCCAGTCCTTCTCCGGGTTCACGTTCTTTGGCAACGGGAACACTATGATGCCCCTTGCCGCTTCGTCCCTCAGGGGGACGTGGCTCTCCAGTTCGTCGTCTTCCGCACCTCCATGAGCGGGCGGGTTGATTCCTCCTCTCTCCAGGATGCTTCTGCCCGTCTTCGTGCTGTTCAGTCGAGCTAGCTGTGCCGTTCGTTGGGCCTCGCCGATCTCGGAGAGTGTGTTGTGCACCCCCAGAGCCAGCAAGGCCGACGTTCTCGTGCCTGGCAGTAGACCCAGGGCGCTCCTGTAGGCCTTCCTGATGGCGGCGTCGATCTTCTCCTCCTCCGCTCTGGTCCAGCGGTGGAAGGCTCCCGCGTATGCTGCCTGGCTGACGACGAAGGCCTGCAACAGCCGCAGGAGCCCCCTCTCGTTCATGCCTTGGTACCTCGTCGACACCCGCTTCACGAGGCGGGTGGCGATCCCGATCTTCGTTACGATGTTCTTCATCGCCGTGGTGTTCGTCTGGACGCCGTCCACGAACATCCCCAGGATTCTCAGCCCGGAGACGTGCGGGATAGGCGCCCCGTCGCCCGTCCGGACCACGATGTTCTCTGCCGCGGCCTGGTTGGCCGCTTTCCGGAACCGCCCCGGTGGTGGCAGGATCAGGAGCTGAGACTTTTGCGGCGAGCACCGCAGGCCCGTGCCCGAGAGCGCGGCCTCGACGGCGCACACCGCATTCTGGAGGTTCGACGCGATCTCCCCGTCGCTGCCGCCGGTGACCCAAATGGTGACGTCGTCAGCGTATAGGCAGTGCCGGACCCCCGGGCTCAGTGCTTCGAGGCGTTTGGCTACCTAGATCATATATGTTAAAGAGGAACGGCGAGATCACCGAGCCCTGCGGGGTCCCGACGCTACCCAGCCGCCTCTCCTCCAGCTTCTGGTCGCCCAGCTCCAGCCGGGCTGTACGGTCCGACAGGAACGCTCGAACGTAGTTGTAAGACCTCTCGCCCAGGCTCAGGCGAGAGATCTGCTCCAGGATTGCAGAGTGTTTCACGTTGTCGAAGGCCCCCTGGAGGTCCAGGCCCAGAATGGCTCGGTTGTCTCTCCCAGGCAGCCCTCCCGGGGGATCCAGGATCTCTCGTTGGATCAGCAACATGGCGTCCTGGGTACCCAGGCGTGCCCGGAATCCGAGCATCGAGTCCGGGTAGATGCCGTGTCGCTCCATGTAGTCGTTCCACCGGGCGTTGAGGACGTGCTCCAGCACCTTGCCCACGCACGACGTGAGCGAGATGGGACGCAGGCCCTCTATGCCCGGTGGCTTGTTGGGTTTGGGCAGGAGAATCGTCTTGGATGTTCTCCACGCTTTCGGTAGGGTGCCGCTTCTCCAGCACTCGTTGAAGTATCTCGTTAGCGCCGCAATTGATGAATCGCTTAGGTTGCGGAGCGTCTTGTTAGAGATCTTGTCCGGCCCGGCGACAGATCGGCCGTTGAGGTTCCGCGTTGCCAGGCGGACTTCCCATTCCTCGATATCTTTGTCTAGATGGGCGTTGGGTTGCCCCTCGTAGTTTCGATGACTCTCCCGCTTCGTTTCCGGGAGGTATCGGTCGTTGAGTTGTTTGTGCAGTTCTTCTTCCCCCAGCCGTCGCGCCGTGGTATGAAGGATTTGCGCCATGCGGGTGTGTTGGAACTCTCTGCTCTTGGTTTCGTCCATGAGCTGTTTGAGGATCTTCCATGGGCCGCTGCGATGGAGTTGTCCGTCGACCTGATTGCACAGGGCGAACCATTGCTGGTTACACAGATGTTTGCTGTGCCTCTCGATCTCTCTGCCGAGCTCGGCAATCTTCTTGCGGAGCTTCCTGTTATATCGCTGTCGTCGCCATCTTCGCTGTAATGCTCGTCTGGCGTCTAGGAGATGTGCGAGCCTCGAGTCCATCGTTTCGACGTTCTCGGCGGTCTCCACCTCTTTCGTTGCTTCGTCCGCGGCTTCGCGCAGTCTCTTGGACCATTCTTCGATGTCGGTGATATTCCCTAGGTCGAATTTTCTGAATTCGTCCCAGTTCACTATTCTGTGTTTCTTGATCTTGCCCGGGTTGCCGTTGGTGTGGGCTAGCGGGATTTCTATCTCTAGGATGTGATGGTCACTTCCTAGATTGATTCCGGTATTTCTCCATCTCGCTGTGCCCCCTTCGGGAAACAGCGCAAAGGCGAGATCGGGGTTCGTGTCCCTGGCCGTAGACGTGCCTATTCTAGATGGTTGCGCCGGATTCGTTAGCAGAGTGAAACCGGCCTCTGCGGCATCTTCGAGTAGGTCCCTGCCTTTTGCAGTTGTGACCGTGTACCCCAGCTCTTCGTGCTGGGCGTTGAAGTCCCCGCAGATCATTGCTATGGCGTTTCCCATTTTAGCCATCTCTTTCCCCGCCGCAAGTCTGGCGGCTTTGACTTTTCCAAAGAGGGCTTTGAATTTTTGCCCGCTATGCCTCGGGTTGCTGTATACGTTAGCTAGGAGAAGCGACGTCGACGTCTTTCCTCTCCTACTGCCCCGTGAGCGTCCTTTGCCCGTGAAGGCGAGCTCCGTGACGCACATTTCTATCGCTGTGCTTCTGTCACCCAGGAATTGTTGGTGCTTGGTGTGCGCCAGCCCTTTGCGGATTAGCGTGCACACTCCTTGTGCCGCGCCCTTCCCACTTGTGCGGGCTGAGGGCGGGCTGTCGTGCGTTCTGTACCCCATGAGTTTTGGGGTCTCTTCTAGATGCGTCTCCTGAATGGCGATTACGTCGGGCTTTTTCTCTGGCTCCAACGATCTAATATGTTGCTGTAGGACAGCTTTGCGGCATCTGAAACCATTTGCGTTCCAGTGCCAGATTCTGATTGTGTTATTGCTGTCCATCCTGGGGCTTTGGTTCGCTTCGATGTTGTTGCAGCATGTTAGCGAATTGCTGCAGCATCTGCTTTTGTAGCTGCTCAAGTTGTTGAGCCATTTGCTGTTGCATAAGCTGAGTACATCGTTGGATGATTCTCTGCTCCATCGCTTCTAAGTTCCTATCCCATTTCTTGTATGTGCTTTCTAGCCTCGTCAGTCTGTTACTGAGGCCCGCGTATCCCACGGGTTTCGAGGCCCTCTCTCTGCTTTCTAGTCCTGTGGCCGTTGATAGCGAGTCGTCGTCTTCTTCGACGTCTTCGACTTCGCTCTCGTTGACGTTCTCGTCGTCGGATTGTAGCTCGATCCCTCTGGTCGCCGCAACGGCCGCCGCTCTGGACTGAGGTCTACTTCTGACTGCTTGTGTCGCTCTTGAGTTGGGGTTGTGTGCCGCTTGCGATTCCCCCCCTCCTGCTGCGACCGGCTCTTCAGTCGCCATTTTCTCCTCGGCTTCTTGTTTCCGCCGATCTTTGTGCCCGTCTCCTCGCTGGAAGCCTGTAATTATGGCATCCTGTTTGCTGATGTGTTCGCGCTGTTGTTTGATGGTGAGCTGTAGCGCCGCAACCACCGCCTGCAGGTCTTGGAGTTCCTTTTGCGTCTTCTTGATCGTCGCTTTGAGCTCGCGCGTTTCTGCTTTGGATTGTTCTTCGCGGTTGCTCGCTTCGCCTCCGCTCTCTCCGCTCTTGCCTGGCCCTCTCTCTGTCGCCCTGGCAACGTTCCGCGGCTCGGGTTTCGCCGGCCTGGCGCTGACGTCAGACTTGTTTACCGGCTCCAGTCTGTTCTTGGAAATCGAGCGGCGCCGCGATGCGGACCTCCCGCTCGACTTCGAGCGCTTTCGTTGCTCTTTTCCGGATGTGACGTCAGCCCACGTCAGCCCGTCCGGCCTGTTCTTGCTCTTGCTCCTCGTCTTTCCTCGTGACGTAGGAACTTCTCGAACCTTCTGTGCGAGAAAGTCGTCTCTTCTAGAAGGCCTGGTGGCCGGGCGGGAGACCTGCGCCATCTTGCTTGACGCCATCTTTCCCGGCGCCATCTTGCCTTCTATAGTTCCGTTTTTTTAATTTCGCCGCCATCCGTTTCTTTATCTGCGGTGGCACTTTGAATTTGTTTTTGCAGCTCCCTGCTCCCGTTTGCACCGTGGCTTGCAGTGGTTTGCGTGTTCTTCGTCGGGGTTTCTGCGCCCGCACGCGAAACACACCTTGACGTGGGGTGTCGGACACACATCCTTCCTGTGCCCGATCTGCCCGCACGTGCCGCACACTTCGCGGTGTTGTCTGTACAGCGTGCACTTCGTTACTACTCCGCTGTACTTCACGTAATATGGGACTCTATCCCCATCAAACAGAATTACCACCGATTCGGTTGTACCGAGTCTGTGGGCCGCCATGATCGTCGGATTTTGTTTGTTGACTAAGCACCGGGTGATTTCTTCCTCGGTCTCGTCGATCCCTATCCCATTTATCACTCCTCGCGAGGTGTTCTCCGGGGTACTCTTGTATGCGAACGCTTCGTACGTTCGATCTCCGATGGTAATGCTCTTGATCGATCCGTAACGGAAGGATCTCTCTTCGCTCGGCGTACTGAGCACGACGATGTTTTGCGCGGCGTTTGGAGCGATCGAGTCGTCCTGCGCTTCCTCCCTGGTGATTTTGGCTGCCGAGGCGATAGCGTCGCGTAGCGCCGATATTCTCACGTTGTTAACTGCGAGTCCCCCGCGAGGCCTAACTACCACCCGGTGCTCGTCTTTCTTGGCGAACGTCGGCATTCTGGCCGCTTTCGTCATATTGGCGTTAACCCGAGCCACGTATTGAGCTTTCAACACTCTACGACGCTCCTCTTTGCTCTTAGCAATTAAAGCCGAGGCTGGCTTGCCTGGCTTACCTGCAGCCGGTGTTCCTCGCTGCGATGAGGTCTCCGTTTCTAGAAGCTTCTTCCCGCGTCGACGCGGACCCACAACAGTCCACCCCGCACACGAGTTCACTGGGTCACAGTCACTGTCCGCACCGAAAATGTCCCCACAGGCCTCATCGGCGGCCGGACGACCGCTTCCGACGCTCGTTGAGGCGCCTCCGTTGCTTGCGTGGCCATTCTCCCTCGTTGGTTGAGTCGCTCGCTTCGCAGCGGCGGTTAGGCCTAGCTGGCCCGGCCGCCTTTCGCGTTCCGATTCCGCTTCATTTTCGGTTGACGAGGTATCCATGACTTGAAATCCATCGTAGATCACCTCCGCTTCTCCTCCGTGGTCGATGAAGAACTCCGGTGAGGTCTTTAGGGCCGCGGCAGGCTTCGCATCGACCGAGCACATGGTCGGCGCTCGCCGGCAGTCGTTAGGCTTAGCGGGGCGGCTCCCGCTTCGCACACGAAAACAGTCCTAAAATCCCCAAAAATGGGTCCTCGGGCCCAAAATTTGGTATCGGGTTGCTCCGCTCACTTAGCTGAACAAGTATGCACCAAAATTAATTCACCCGGGGCCGATGATCCGCCAAAAAAGGGCATTCTCTGCGGAGCCGATGTGAAGAACGTCCGATCGCTCCGCGCGCTCACAGCGCCCCTCTGTGCCGCTCAGCTTGTGATAGCTGAGGCATTTCGCACTGGACGGATGCTGAGCGGTACGGCGAAGCCATAGAGAAAGAAAAGCACCGAAGCAGAAGACAAAGCGGTTTCTCCCGCCTCATGCGGTCAGTGCGCATGTGCCGGCTGTCTCCGATTCGCGCCACTTCTCGGCGCCGGCGCTTCGCCGAGCGCAGCGGCCACGCGCTCGTCGTTTCCCTATAACAGTGGACCGCATACTGCATACATGTATAGACGAGAGAAATTAAGTCGTGGAGGAAGAGAAAGGAAGAAATCTCGTGTACACTCTAGGATTACTAGACGTGAAAATATGTGAAGAACGTAAGAAGATGAGCGCCAGAAGACCGGCACCAGAATCAGCAAGATCACGTAAAGCACCTGTGACGTTATTTGCGTGAGTGCGCACTAGCAGTTGCCTCTCTGCGGAGCCCCAACAACAGAGGAGGGCCATCCAGCGGCTCGAGGCGGCTCTGGCTCTGCAAAGGCGAAAGGGGGCCCCGCGCCCGCCCGTCCCTCCCTGCACTCCGCCCTCCCATGCGGGAGGTGGGGGTCGGGGGCCGACGGTGGCGGCCGGGAGCGCTCCGAGTAGCTCGAGCGGACGCCGAGACCAACCGCCTCGGGGTCTAAGCCCGACGCCCTAGGACTTTGGCGACTTAGGGTGGTTAGATAGAGGGGACGCGACCGAGCCCTGCGTGGCCGGTAATCGTGTCCTTTGCACGCCGGATGCCTGAATAAAGTTCCATCTCTCTCTCTCCAGTTCCGATCGGCTGATATTTTCTTGTCCGTATGACGTTTTGAACCAGCCCGCTCTCGGCCCGTGCGGCGAGCTTACCGGTGTCTGATGCCACAACTTTCCGATACGTTTACCCACCTCTCGTACTAGCTGAGTATTCATTTCAGTGTTGTCACAGTTGGTTGAGTGATTGATATCTGTCTTACAGAAGGATGGAAAACGCAATGCGTTGTGTCCGGAAGTAGGCAAGGCCGTGTTGGCATGATCAACATGCCTGTGATAATGACCATTATCATGCTTCACGGAGACTGTGTATAGAAATGCCAGTGCGAGAAAGAAATGGCGCATATTTAGGCGTGATGATCGGCCAAGGAAAATGTGCCCATCGAAAGGCACACAGTGAAAATGTAAATACAAAGAAGGAAACAAAGAGAAAGAAAAGGGACTGCACAAAAGAGAAACACAAACACGACTCTTCCAGGGGGAACAAGGAGGGGTGGGGGGGCGCAGTGCGAAGGCAAATGAGGCCGTATTTATCTCATAAAGAACGCACTTGCATACATTGTGACATGGGTTTGAGAATTTATTTTCCGTCATACATTTTTCAGACGCTCTGTACCAATAGCGCCGCGGATTGTCCCAGGGCTCCGTCCTCTCCCCAGTATTTTCAATTCTCTCCTAATGGCGGTCTTTGTTCAAGCTGCTGTGCATCCGTATGAGGACGCTCATGACAGTGCATTTTGTTTTCTTGCAAATGGAGATTTTCTAGAGCCTTAGCTCGTCTACACTACCGCACTGGACCATGGCCTTGCCAATTTAGGGAGTACAATCAATCCATCAATCAAAAGTTTAATAATAATAATAATAATAATAATAATAATAATAATAATAATAATAATAATAATAATAATAATAAGAAGAAGAAGAAGAAGAAGAAGAAGAAGAAGAAGAAGAAACTGGAGACGAAAGGGGGTACCCCAGCTAAACTTTCTTTAATTTTCTTACGTACTTTCCACGATGGTCCTTCGGCCTATCCTTTCCTTATTCATTTGTGTTGATTTTGTAGTTGGTGAGCTCTATCTGCTACCGCACCTCATTTTCTGGCAGTTTACTTATTATCTTTTTATTCCCGTTTATACTCACCCTTTTCCTGTATTTATTCACTTTTCTTCTTTTAATCCAAATTCCAGTTTTTCCTCTTCTCTCAGTTAGCGCCCATTTCCTGGCCAATCCCCCTGAGTGGGTACGAGCCATTTTTTTTTGGAACCAACCAACCAACCAACCAACCAACCAACCAACCAAATAGGTACTTACACAGACCTTGTCTGGCGCCAACAGCTCTGTGAAACTATTGTAGCGAAGACGAGTCTGTCGAACACTACCTCTTGACATGTCGACGTTTTTCACGTCTCAGACGCCAGTTCCTGGAGGTGCCACGTTGCAGTCTAGGGATATCCCTGTCAGTGCCGGCTCCACTATCATTCGGGGCATCCGACACGGGGTTTTGCCGCCGGGATGTATGCTCTGCCCTCCTGCGCTTCATTGAAAATTCGAATAGATTCAATTTATGATTGCGATTGGTTACTCTCGTCTGGATTTTTAGTTTTTTTTTCTCTGTCATTTATGGAACCAAAACTCTTTCCAACCGGTCTAAATTATCTTTTCTAAGTGCCTTGTAATAACATATGAATTCTATTTATTTTCACCGTCATCTGTTGATTGGTCGATCCTCTGATTGGGTACGTGCCGTACCTAAAGGCGCAACAACAACAACAACAACAACAACAACAACAACAACAAGACAGTGAAGGGATAAATGTTCCAATGTTCTAAGTACGCAAGAGAATCCACTCATTCAGAAAGATTCATGCATTCCTGAAGAAGCAATTTGAACTTGAGGCCGCTGATTTATGCACTAATCAGTTACGGCACACATGAACATTACGCATTAACTAATGCAAGATTGATTTTCCCCAGTCGAAATATATTCATGCCAGGTTTCGGGGTATGTTTTACCTGTTTGTTGTTACACCGTCGTTACTATACCCCGTGAACGGGCTGAGCTCGTTCAACTGCTCCAGCCCTCTGTACGAGCAGTCGTGACTTCGAGTGGAATAATTCGTCGGACTACCAGCTGGCTTTTGAATTATATATTCACCCCGCAAGTGCTTAGTGCCCCTACTGCCTCGAATTCGCCACATATGCTCTTTGGCTCCGGGACCACAGGAAATCCCGAGACCACGGGGTGGCTGGCTTGTCGACAGCAGTTGTTTAATATGCACCTGAACTGTGCTAATAATATAAGGACTCTTCAGGGGTAGGTCGCAGTCCTACAATGGTCCGTTTAATTGCCTTTACAAAATGGCACCTGTTTGGCAGCGAGGAGGCATTAGTTGACGGCACGGGCACGTACCCAAATAGGGGGATTGGCCAGGGCTGAATCAGTTATTGTAATTCGATAGGAATTCAAAATACTAATTGATTTCCGGAAAGAAAAAGGCCATGAAATTTAAGTTTGCTACGATTATAACCCCAATTACCTATTAATGACGTATCCTTCAGCAATTTACGCGATCTTCAGCAGAAAGGTAAGCTTGAATACAATTATAGATCCATTTTTACGTGCCCCAATAGATAATATGTAAAACCGATATAGGGTCGGCCACAAACGCTCAATTGGCTCCTTCAAAAGTAGTTGTCTGTAGCTGCCGATAAGCGGTGACAGGCGAGAAAAAAATGTTCGATTGTTTCCGGACAGCTGACACCGCACACAGTTCCGTATAGGGGAAAGCCATGTTCTAAACAGATAGAAATTTGGCATCGGAATCCTGCAACGCCGCTCGGTCAAGGTCACTTTGCCTTGCCGCGAACCACAAAGATGAACATTCCACCCGAACTTTAAATGTTTGTACTCTTCCACTGATAATAGCGCATCTGGACGAGTAGCGTCTAGATGCCAATATTCTTTTAATCTTGAAGATGCAAAAAGAGTAGCATTAGGTATGCCGAATCGAACGTGAGCTGTGACAGCGAGATCAGCTAGATTGTCCGCTAACTCCTTGGGCCAGGGACCCATGCCAAACGTACCTCCTTCACGTGCCTTGGAACAAAAGCAGTAATGGGCGGTACAATGGAAAGCCGGAAGAGGAAGTTAGTGCCGATATAACTGACATCGAATCGGATAATGTGATGATTTCTGATACATGTTGCCGTACTTTACACAAAGCAAGAACTATTGCTGAAAATTCAGCTACAAAAAATGGGTGTGTAGTCCGTCATTCGTAGCTATAACACCAATCTAGAGATAGCGAAAAAATACCAATTCCACCTTTGTTGCCATTTTAAGATGGATCTGTATGAATCAGGACAGCGGTTAATACAGAGCGCGGGAGAAGTTTCACGGAAGGGGTTTTGAAAGAAAAACTCAGTTTCCCGCTCAATAGCGCATACTAGGAATATACTTCATATATATCTTCACAGAAATACAAGCAGGCATGTTTGAACGAATTTCACTCGGGGGGAAATACATTGCAGCCATGGAGATGTAAAAATTAAACAAATAAATATAGTCTCGGCAGCTCCAGGGCGGTGGAGGGGGCTTCGTACATAAGGGGGCTTCGTACATAAGTCTGAACTACCAGCAAGAGAAATCGGACCCTGAGCTCGAATGCGGGCCTCTAAGTACAAAACCCGGCCGGTTCCAGATGAGCCGAGGGAGTCCAAGGCAATATCGGAGGATGCGCCTCTCCAACAAGTATAACGTACGGTCGCAGTTTGTACATATAAAGAGCAAAACAAGACGCAGCCAAACTCCATGACTGGCCGGACGTAGGACCAGAAAAAGTGTGTCCCGAAGCATTCCTGCTCGTTTCCCACATAGCCTCTTCAAGCGACCAAATTTTTCTCTCCGTTTTAGTGACTGATGCATTAATGTGTACTCCAATCAAGGGCAGATCTGTTTGAATACCAATATACTTCAACGAATCCATTTACGGAATGACCTGATTTTTGTAAACGAGATAAATTTACTGGGACTGCAACCGGGACTCTTCGACACATTTAGCGCTAAGTGAATGCTGTCAAGCCATCTCCAACAGAGATAAATAGCACTGCAAACGTTGATATAACGAATGAATGTCGACTGCGGGCACAAACAACGATATATCATCCGCATAAATTAACGTCTGTTGTTACATCTGGGAGAAGAGGAATGTCACTCATAAGGATGTTGAAAAGTAGTGGCGATATCCTCGAAGCCCACCCCTGTAATATATCTCTTTGAAAATAGCCTTCCGTCTTCCCGATCGGCCAAGAACTCCCTAATCCAAGCAAAAAGGCATGCGGGGAGGTTCATATGCGACTTTATTTGTTTAGCAAGATACTATGCTCGACACTGTCATAAGGGTCATTCCATGCCAAACGTTCCAGCCGTAAAATCGACCATCACGGATTTGCTCAGTAAAAATTGTGGGTCATCCTCGCATGGCCCACAATGCTCCCAGAAAGTGTTTTTGTCCAAAACAAATTTGTTCTTTTTCTAGCGGCCATTTTACCTCCAGGGTTTAAAGCAAACCTACGTCTGTGAAAAAATTCATGAAAAAGTAACTTATCTTAAAATGGCCACAATTTTTTGTGAACATCATGTTGAGGCCCTGGGCTGCTCTATGCCGCACTTTTTAAAATATTTTTCTTTTTTTTGTTGTGATTACGCCATTCAGAAAATACACGATGTCGAGCATTTTCAAACATTTTTAGCAAATACGAGCACATTCTCTCAGCCAATGAAGCATTTGTACCTGTATCTCAGCATTGAGTAAAATTGATAAAAACTATATTTACACTGAAAAAAGGTGAAATGTGCGAGAAAACGTTTGTAAAACTTGGAAAAATCTCCTTTCTGGCCCATATTCACCTTAAAATTCCGCATTGTTGTGCTCGTAGTAAAAATATCAAATACAAGCCATTCACTCGCCCAAATGATCGCCGTTTATTTCAGAAAGTTTAATCAGAATAGTTTTTGTTTTAGCAGAGAAAAAAAAATTTCAATTTGTACAGCGACACTACTTCCCCCGTTGTTCCACAGAGCGTCTTCTCTGCACGGCATGCACCTGCCTGCATGAAAGAGGCGCGAGCCAGCGGGTTCGCGCTACAAGAATACCTTTCGCCGCAATGGTATTCGTAGCGTCAGCACAGGAAAAAAGGGGCCCATCGCCCCGCGAGGGGGAAATGCGTCGCATAGGGGGTGGGTGTATTGCGTTAACGTTTAGTGTTTGGGGAGTTGGTAGTAATGAATGCGTTGTATCAGCAGCTTCTTGACGTAGTTTGAATGAGTCAAGGATATAAGGCGCGTTCGTAGCCTTCCATTCTGTGTCGGCTTTGTGGCGCAGTGGGTAGAGCACCATGTACCTTGCGTTCCGCCCGCAGGGTCATGGGATCGAAACCAGGCGCCGGTAAGTATTATTTTTTTATATGGTGTAGTGGGAGGGGTGCGGACCTGTTGTTGAGAGCGAGGAGGGTAGCGTGATGCGGGAGAGGAGGAGTGGGGGAGAGGGCGCACCTGCAACGGCTGTTGTGGGGGGGGGGGGGGGTTGTGGTTTGCGACGGGAAAATGAAAGGAAATTCACTGGGGATATTTTGAGCTCGGCAGGGAGCTCACCATGCGTACAACCCGCGGTGCAGGGGAAGGGAAGGAGAGGGGGAGTGATAGGATAAAGTAGAAAGAGAGAGAGAGAGAGAGAGAGAGAGAGAGAGAGAGAGAGAGAGAGAGAGAGAGAGAGAGAGAGAGAGAGAGAGAGAGAGAGAGAGACATAAAGAGAGCTGTCAGTCCTAGAACGCTGTCAGTCCGGGCACACCAGTCAATCACTGCACTCCGGGCTACAGCCGCTGCGTAAGGCCGGTCGTCTGCAGGAAATGAAGCAGATAAGTGAAGACTTCCCGTTGGGTTGCCGCAGGTCCCTTCGGGAACAGAAGGTCCTCCATGTCGGCGCTGGGAAGGCGCTCGGTGGAGCTCTGCTCTCGGGCCCGCGTGGTGGGGGCAGAAGCAGAGTAGGTGCTCGAGCGTCTCCAGTTCGGAACAGTCCGCACATGTAGGGGAGTCCTTGCGCCCGTGTCGGTGCAGACGCTCCGCCACATTGCAGCAGTTGAGCCGCATGCGGAGAAGCAGGCAGCGGGCGTCCCTGCTGATGCGTGCGGGCAACGGTCTGGGCGCCAGGCCGCTCACGACCCGAGGGTCGGGTTGCATCGTCTGCACCATGCGGGCCAGGGCAGTGCGGGCCTCGTCGAACGCGGTGACGTCTTGGGAGACTGGGGTGCCCTCCTGGTGGGCCTCCCTGGCACGGGCGTCGGCGTCTTCGTTGCCCCGGATGCCACTGTGGCCCGGCAGCCAGTGGAGCCACAGGTCGCAGCCTCGGGAGGCCACCGTGCGCAGCTTGGTTGCAAGGGAGCGCTCCGGGTAGCCGCTGCTGTTGGTGGGTTGATCGGCCGCGTGCAGCCGCAGCAGGGCAGTCCTGGAGTCCGTGAGGATGACCGCCCCGGGGTGGTTATGGGGCCCCCTCTCGAGGAGGAGGTCGGCGGCCAGGTGCAGCGCTGCTAGCTCCGCCCGTGTGGAGGAAGTGGGGAAGGGCAGGCGGCAGCTCCGGCTGGCTCCCAGCTCAGGCACCACGCACGCAGCCGCCCCCTCGCACATGCTGTGCTTGACGGAGCCGTCCGTGAAGAGATGCAGGTAGCTGCTCAGCTCGTCCTGCAGCAGGACGGCCGCCTCTTGGCGGATGGCGTGGGGTGGTGTGGTCCGCTTGTTGCGGACCCCGCGGAGGGTCGTGGTGATCTGCAGGGCCTCCCCGGTGTCTGGTTGTGGCGGCTCCAGACAGGGTCGGTTCGGAACCTCGATGCCCTCCTCGAAGATAGTGAGCAGCGCTCCCATGTGCGAGTTGGGCCGGCTACGGAACCTCGGCTGTTGCGGACGCCGAGGCACGCCAACGCCGACAACGCCGATATTTGATATTTTTACTACGAGCCCAACAATGCGCAATTTCAAGGTGAATATGGGCCAGAAAGGAGATTTTTCCAAGTTTGACAAACGTTTTCTCACACATTTCACCTTTTTTCAGTGTAAATATATATAGTTTTTACCAATTTTCCACAATGCTGAGATACAGGTACAAATGCTTCATTGGCTGAGAGAATGTGCTCGTATTTGCTAAAAATGTTTGAAAATGCTCGACATCGTGTATTTTCTGAATGGCGTAATCACAGCAAAGAAAAAGAAAAATATTTTAAAAATGCGGCATAGAGTAGCTCAGGTTCTCAACATGATGTTCACAAAAAATGGTGGCCATTGTAGCAGAAGTTATTTTTTAATGAATTTTTTCACAGACGTAAGTTTGTTAAACCCTGGAGGTAAAAGGGCCGCTATAAAAAACCAAATTTTTTTGGACAAAAACACTTTCTGGGAGCATTGTGGGCCATGCGAGGATGACCCACAATTTTTACTGAGCAAATCCGGGATGGTCGATTTTACGGCTGGGACGTTTGGGATGGAATGACCCATATTTAGCTGCATCTATAAGGTCACTGACCATTTTCCTTTTCGATGGCTAAGCGAATTCTCGCCTCCAATTCTACAGGAGCGTTCCGAATAGAAGATCCCGGCCTATAGAACCAACATGAACAGGACTAAGTACTTGCCTGTCCTGCATGAAAGAAGCGAGCTGTTTGAAAACTAATCGCCCTGTTAATTTGGTCGTGTTAGAGGTCAGACCAATATGAAGTTGCCTAAATCGAAACCCTGACCTGGCTTTTTCTGGAGCAAAATTATCTTAGCCACATTCCAGTTTTGTGGAATCCGACAAAACCTGAGATGAATCTGAAGAGCGCGATTTCTTTCCAAACTTTTTCTTTCTCTTCTCCTTTCCGCTGTCCCATAGTCATCATGAAGCCAGGTCCCGTTGATTTACAGCTCCGGACTTCCCGGCACGCAATCTGGAATATTTTTCTGTTTTGACAGGCATTTTACGGCGCATTCTGCCTGACAGGAGTGCCCGGACTGGTCGAGCAAAGGCCAAGAGACACGTCTTCACAGGATGAGGGAGGAAGAGGGAGGTATATAAATAACCTTTACTGAAAAAGCTCCCCCTTATGGGGCGGGGGCGGTGGCCCACAGCGACGCCGCGACCTGGAGGCCTGGGGAGGTGACGAGCACCGAGTCCGAGACCTCGGAGCTCCGGCCTGCTCAGGCCTGGGGTTGGGGAAAGCTGGGTAGGGATCGTTGGCGCGCCTGGCAGAGGGAATGAGTCTGTCCAGTAGCCCGCAGTGCGGGCAGTGGGCGAGGGAAACAGGTGGGATTCATAGGATGAGGCATCAATGGAACATGCTAGAAGAAAAAGCGGGGCGAGCCGGCGCAGCAACGAGAGCATATGCGTCAGCTCGTGAGGAGCAGAATGGCATGATGGTGATTCGCGTCGTCTGCTGCAAGGGGTGAGGAAAAGGAAGTCACAACAACCAGTATTGTGTGATTGGGTATGCGCCAATAACAGAGGAACAACCACTACAACAGCATTGGCAAATTGAGGAGGCCGCACCTGCTATGCATGCGTCTCAGCTTCTGCATGGTTTCACCCGAGGGTTTGACACACATCACTCATTTGAGAAGCAAAAGCTAAACTTTGAAGCAGGAAATTTCTCCACAAGCAGCCTTAAGGGCAATTAACTTATCACTATTACTTCAACTCCTCTCTCTTCACTCGGCCCACTTTTTGAACACCTTGCATATGCGAGCACATTTTGGAATCTTTTTTGACTCATGCGCCATTCATGCGGCACGCGGAGTTAGCACGGACGCGTGCATTTCCACCGAGGATATCACCATCACCAGCGCTCCGAACAACCGCGTTCTCAGACCACGAGCAGCAGCGATGTTCGAAGGATCGCAAGCTTCCCTTGTGCGCGCAGAGGGCGGCGGCCAGCCGCAGGCCAGAAACAAACCGTTGCTCTCCGAGCAGAGCACGTACATTTGCATCGGGGTCGGCGTTATCGTCGGCATCGGCCTGATTATCATCGTTGGCTTCACGATGGTCGAGAGCAGGCTCAAGTACTGAGCCCGCCTCCCGTCCTTCAGGCAGCAACGTCACCGCCAGGGCAGCCGCTGGTCCAAGGTACGTGGCCTAGCTAGCTAGTGCTTCGGGAGTGCGCTGCAGCGGGTTACCACTCCGCGTACGCCACTGCAGGGCTGTCCCGTCTGTTGCAGGAATGCCGGTGTCTACGTGGCAGTGGTGCCGCTTCTCCGTGGAAGCCACAGCTGAGCGCAGCGCTCGGTCTCGGAGTCCGCTACTGATGGAAGGGTGGGAGTGCCACCACGGTGCCGCGGCCGTAATGGCGTTTCCCAAGTGGCCGCTTCTCCCGGAGCTGCAGTCCACTGGCTTCGAGCTACAGGTGCACGAACTGTTCGCGTTTGGCCGCTTGGTCCCGTGTGCCCTGGTGACGACCACGACTTCTTGGACTCGCTCATATCCCATTTCTTTGTACTGAAGTCTGTTGCTGCCTGAATAAACCTTTTGTCTTCCACAAACGAAATTTTGCATTAGAAAAATGGCGAGGACGTGCCCTCCGCCCTCTTCTCCCCTTCGCGGCTGCTCTTGGCGAGGAGATGGTGCGGCACGAATGGTGCGCTCCTCCCGCAGGGATGCAAGGGCGGTATACTTGAATGGTTCACTGTGCAGAGTTAGCCCCACACGAACCACGTGCTTTAATTTACTATATGGTTAGATATCGCGTTTTTAAGGTGAGAAACGTGTTCTTGAGGGTGGCGGCCCGGGCTGCGCGGGGTTGGCGAAGGTAGGGGTGGCATTTTTTTTTTTGCGTGGATTAGTTGGTTAGAAGTTTATGCACTGAGAGCATTTAAGCCTATCTTAGCAGTGTGGATGTTCATTGCAAAGGAGAAAATTTTAAGGAAAACTTGTTAAGGCATTTGCAGGGTAATTTTAATGATTAAGTTGTTACGTTAGCATTACTAGATTCAGTAGCAGGGCTTCAGGGCATATCCAGCTTCGGGGAGCCACAAGTTTGTGCTAACCTAAACATTGAGTCTTATTTGAAAAGAGTGAGTGTCTCTGTGTGGTTAAAACAAAGAGATCGGTGTTAGCTTTGTGGCAATGTTACAATGTAGGGTGTTAGAACAATCCGGCAATAACCGGGGGAGGGAAGACGGCAGGAGCTTACTCGGTGCTTCCTCCCCTGGTGGTGGACAGGCGATGAGTTTTGAGAACACATAAATTCACTGTAAGTGGGAACTTCTGCTCGACACGTGTTATAAAACAGCAAACTTAGTAAACATTACAAGACAGCTGTAGCGCCATCAGCGGCGGCAGCATTCGTTTCAGTTTCATGTACAAGTTGAAAGATTTGCGCAGGTTTATACCGGCACAGGCATAGTTAAGGGTAAGGCGCACATCATTTGAAGTGGAAGGAGGAAATACTAGACAACCACTTGGGTGAAGACCAGAATAGTGGGGCAGACACCCCACAGCACTGAAAAGAGGGTGTGGGGTGTGACCCACACTGTAGTGCTATTGCTAATTTGGTAGTGCCCACTGCTGCTTTCTGATCCGCATGTCCCTCACCCCCGGATCCACCACTGATTGCAAATAATTATGACAAGTTCAGAGCTTCACCTTTCAATTGTTGGTTTTATGCCACATGTATGTATGTATATTAGGTAAATGAATGCAAGTATCAAACAAAACTACCCCACTTCAAAAACAATTCAGAAGCTGGCCTGCACGTCGATCTTGTGGTTTGTCTGCAAGTATGTGCTAACCTCTATTGCAAATGAATGGTAGGAGTGCGTTCATGGGTACGTCTGATTCAAAAACAACAGAGTCGATCCTAAGTGGCCTCTACCACCCTTGCCAGTTTCTTAGAACACAGTTTTATGACTTGGTTATTTTCACCAGAATGAGTTTATTTACTCTGTTTGTCCCACTCTCCCCACCATTCGTCTCCTACTTCCTTTATAGGTAAGACTTTAAACTACAAGGCAAAACTGACATTGAATCTCTAGTGTCTTAAAAGAGAAGAGGGTTACAGCGTTGGGATGCAAGGCTGTAAGCAGCTACATTACAGTGGCCAGGAACTCGGCACACCATAACGGCAAGCTTTAACTTGCACTTCACCGAGGGCTCTTCCCAGAATTGAGAACTACATTCCTGCTAGATTTTCCAGACAACAGCACCGTCACCACATTCGAGAAAGCTCCGTAAGCTATGAGGCTGTCCATTTTCCTTTCAATTATACACCACATGGCACCAGGATAGCGTATGCTTCTGCAGTGAATATGGTGGTACATTTTGACAAAGCCAAGCAAGTGTTGTGGGCTAAGTACGACACTGTCATATCAGTTCTGGGCTACAGCCCGGTGTTCATGCCATTCGAAGACACTGAAAACTGGGATTTGCAGAACATCATAACAGGCAGGGCTTCTGTTGACACACACTGAGCGGTCTACAACCACTGCAAGGTTCTTGTTTGCTCCAGCACACAGAAAAGAAAAGAAAATATAACCCAACGGTAAGAAACGAACAGGGATGCATACTGGTCCAAAACAGAATTTTATGAAAGCCATTAGATTATGTTAAAAAAAAAGAGAAAAGAAGAGTCTGAAAAGCACCCCTACTCGATAAGCAGTGCAGAGCAACAAATCATGTTTTATTGGTTCAAGAGAATGAGTGAAAATGATAACAGGGTAACATAAATGAAGTCTGTGTAAGATGAGAAAGTTTCTGGATGTTATCAGTGCAACACTGCTGATGTGCACGCCGTGAATATGCGGTACTTGACCTCACAACGGACAGGCAAGCCGGTCGTGGCACCCACTGCATGCGACGCTTGCCCTGGCTGCCGGTGGTAGTGCCAGGGTTGTACAAATGGTGCGGATTAGGCACCCTGATTCACAATGAAAGAAGACCGCCCAGGCACTGGTCCTCTCTGTCCCAGAAACCTGTGCAATGGTAAAAACAAAAGGGAGAACTGAGAGGCAACCAACCAAAACACTCGCATTTCCTGTCCTGCAGCAGGGAGACTCACAGCTGGGCTCCCATAGAAAAGCACATACTTCCCCCAAAGGGTAAAAGCTGATGCAAAAACGCATGGTGGCACTGCCAAAATGACAACCCCTAATCCTTCCCTCTCTGTTGCACAGGTAAGAAAACACTATGACAAATGTGTTCAGCATACGCATGTGCACAGAGAGGGGGGGGGGGGGGGGGAGAATCTTAGGGGGGGTGGGGGCAAATTTGTTTCATACCTTTACTCAGTCAAACCCATCCTGTAGGGTTATGACTATGCGTGTGTTTTCATTATAATGGCAGCCGAAGAACCCTCCTGTTACCTTCTAAAAGCTATTTACTTTCAGCCCCGAAAAGGCGGGGACCAAAAGCAGGCCATTGTGAGAAACATGTTATCACTTAATTCTCATTTTTACACCTATTGCAGAGCTTGTCCTCTTTCTACTTTTCCTCGTAAATAACGTGCATAGGACTGAGCAAAACAGCCACATAAAAAGAGTTTCAGAATAGGAAATACATATTAACTTTATAAATTCTTACGCATTCAAAAGGCTAGTGTTTGAACGGTACACAGGGGAACCACGTTGCTTGAACCCATCAAGTCAGGCAGGTCTGCGCTGCCTTGACCACTGGCCTCGGCTCCCAGTTGTGATTTCGGCTGTCGCCACCAGAGGCGCACGCCACTGTTGTCAACGTGTGAAGACGTCTCGACGGTGAACAGTGTATCCGTGAAGGTGAGTACTTACACTGAGATCTTTTCATTTAGAGTTGGGGGCGGTGCTACGTGTACTTTACAATGCTGCACTGAAAATCTCCAACCATGTATTCATAAAATAAAATTTGGTAAGAGTTTGCTGCCTTTCTTAATCAGCGGCCTAGCATAGCATAGCATGGCGTTGCGGCGTCCGTGGTTTATGTTTGAGAATGAAGAGGCGCCACAATCACAATCAGTGATGGGTATCAAAACGCCTGTCGTTTTATAAAGCGGTTCTCCTTGTTCGGTACCCAGCTGTGTCCTTGTAAACGTCCTTGTCCTTACTTCGGGCCGCCGTCCCAATGTGTCTTGCTTTGGCTGTGCAACCTCCATGACGGCCGCACCCATACCCTAACCAGATGTACATATTAGAAAGCATCGACACGCGCTGCTCCACGTTGCCAGTCGATGAGGCCACATTGCGTGATGACACACGTTGATCGAAGTCGAGAGAGCCGGTGTGTGGAGATTAATCACATGTTGTGCTTCAGTATTTCCTCATCCAAATATAGTTAGGCATAGACCGTGTGTGCTGTAGGAGTCATTAGGTTAGTATAGTACCAGAAACGAAGAGCAGGCATACCAGAGCAGAACGGGTGATCGCCGATAGCGGGCACTGTGCACAGCGCATGCGCTTAATACATCGTGCTTTTGCATTTCTGCACTTGGAGCTAAAAATCGTTCCCAGCTTTAGCTCGTTCACAATTACTACGATATCCATATCAGTTTTTAGCCTTTCGAAAACTGCACTGTTTCCGCCGCTGTGGCGCATGCAATTTTTGGCTGCATACCGGGAGAACAGTTAGGCCTTCAGTGGGAATAGGTCGGGAGTGGCGAGACGCGGGGGGGGGGGCTGCGGTAAGACTTTGCCCCCCCCCCAATCGAGAGCCCTGCGCACGCCTATGGTGTTCAGTCAAACTGTCCATGCACAAGGCTGCTGCATCTATTTTTCCATAACTAGAAATCTTGTGCCTTGGATTTGTTGTTACTTTCTAGGGATGTCGTGACAAACACGAGTCCACAAATGGCGTAGCTTTCAAAAAAACTATAGGCAATAGCAGATGACTTTCAACAAATAAAGAAGGCTAACGTAAAAAGCTAGAGCAACTGGATTCATTCAATAGAAAAATGACAAGCTGCATGGATCAACTAATGCAGCTGCAACAGTAGCCTCAGCCCTCGAACTAAAGCTTGACACCCTGAAAAAATGTACAGAAGAGAATGCACAACATGAAACCGATGAAGATGATGACTTGCTTGAACAAACAGTAAATGTCAAGTTTATTAAAGAAACCCTGAAGCTAGGACCTGTAACAAGTGAAAGAGCTCACAGACTTGGAAAGCCAGATCAGAATAATAAATAGGTCCAGTAATTCTTAAACTTCTCAACCCATAAGACAAAACCAAAACTTTGATGATGATGATTTTGGGTTTAATGGCGCAAGGCCGACAAAGGCAAAGAGCGCCATGACAATGATGAAAGAGATGAGAAAGATTTGTAAAGGAGGCACTAGTTTAAAAAACTTTACTCAGGGGGTTGGTGTATTGGGCCATAATTAAAGCATAGTGAGTATACTAAGATAAATGGTGTATAGGGTCATATTAAAACAGTGAGTGCAAGAATCCTAAGGTGTAAAGTCTCAGGTTCCACCACTGTTTTAAAACACATAATGAACACAGGTGAGGTTATGGTCTATATGATATGTATTTTAAAAAGTCTACATCTGCTAGGTAACTAACAACTTTTTTGTATGGGAACATTGGATGGTCTGATAAAAATAGTGAAGGGTGCAAGGGAATGTTATATGTGTAAGCTTCATTAAAATGACGTTTCCTTTCAATGATGCACATGTCACACTCAATAAGCATATGAAGGACAGAAAGCTGACCTCCACATCGATGGCACTGTGGCTTGTTTGCGTCTGTTAAAAGGTATGAGTGTGTGATGTGTGTGTGGCCAATTCTAAGTCTGCATAAGGCCACTTCTATTGATCTAGCATGTTTCTCAGAGAGAGGTTTTTCAATTTTAGGTTTAATGACATGTAATTTGTTGCTTATTTCTTTATCCCACTGTTGTTGCCAGTGCTCTCGCAGCTTCCTCCTCACATAAGGTTTGAGGTCTTCATATGGAACCAGCTTAATATCTATGCTTTCACGAAGGGCAGCAGCTGCAGCACTTTGGTCAGCGGCTTCATTTCCAGCAATGCCACAGTGGCCCGGAACCCAGCACACTGTGACAGCAAGCTTGAGACTATAAGCCGAGTACAGAGCTCTTAGAACAGCATTAAAAGTTGGGTTTTTACTAGCCTTCAGAGATGAAAGCTTTGTAACAACACTCAGTGAGTCTGTGTATATAACTGAGCTCTTAATTTTGTTTTGGAGAATGTGGTTCAAAGCTAGCAGGATACCATATGCCTCTGCAGTAAATATACTAGTGTTCCTGTTCATTGTTTTGGACAAAGTGAATATGGGGCCAATTGCAGCACAAGACACCGCTGCAGAAGTCTTCGAGGCATCTGTGTAGAATTCAGCTGCCTTGTATTTGTCCCTGAGTGACAGAAAGTGCTGAGTAATAACAAAGTTTGGCACATTTTTCTTTTGCAGTTCTCTGAAAGACATGTCACACTGAATTGGGCAAATGTCCCACGGAGCAACCAACTCATGAGTGGAGGTGCAGTAAACTTCAGCAAGAGGAACTTGTAGGTCCTTTGAGAGGCGTGACACTGCCCAAGGGAAGGGTGGTGCTATGGATGGTCGATTTTCAAAAAGTTTATTATTAGTGTTATTTTTCATAATTGCGTTCAAAGGGTGTTCCTTCATAGAAGTAATCTTTGCAGCATACATCAGAGCTGTGTAAGTGCGCTGGTACTCCAAGCACCACTGATTAGATTCAACATGAAGGGATGGAATGGGGCTTGTTCAATATGCACCTGTTGCCAAGCGAAGCCCCAAGTTGTATACTGGGTCCAACATTTTCAGTGCTGTTGTGGTTGCAGACTGGTATACAATGCATCCATAGTCAATTCTTGACCTCACTAGGCTATTTAGAAGTGAAAGCAGACACTTTGTGTCCGTTCCCCCAAGACTGATGCGATAGTACCTTTAAAATGTTCATTGTTTTCAGGCATTTCGTTTTTAGTAATTTATTATGCGGTATAAATGTGAGTTTGTGGTCAAGTAAAATACCCAGAAACTTGTGTTCATTTTTTACAGGTATGGGCTGACCTTGTAATGTAATGCAAGGAGGGGGATGAACACCACACCACCTGGAAAATACCACAACAGCACTTTTATCAGCATTAAACATAAACCCGTTCTTGTCAGCCCATGTAACCAGTCAGTTGACACTTTACTGGATTTGGCGTTCACATATCGATAAATTACAGGACTTAAAACTAACTTGAATGTCATCAACATAAGTGGAGTATGAGACAGTTCGTGGGAGAACATTTTTTAGAACATTTTTTAGGTTCTAGACAGCACGTTACCCACACGAACACGAAATGTACGATCAGAGAGATAGTCCTTAATAACATTGAGCATATTACCAGTAAGGCCAAATGACTGCGAATCTAGCAATATACCGTATCGCCATGTTCTATCATACGCCTTCTCCATGTCAAAGAACCCAGAGAAGCAGTGTTGCTTATGGATGAAGGCGTCTTTCACATATGATTCAAATGCAACCAGGCTATCTGTAGTTGACCTTCCAGACCTGAAGCCTGTCTGATTTTTGTCTAACAGACCATTAAAGTCGAGAAAGTACAATAGTCGCCGATTTATCATTTTTTCGAGCAGCTTACATAAACAACTCGTCAAGGCGATGGGTCTGTAACTCGCAGCAAGACAGGATTCTTTTCCTTCTTTTAGAAGCGGTACAACGATAGCCTCTTTCCATGTTCTTGGAAAACGACCTGTTTGCCATATTTTGTTAAAGAGAGAGAGTATTGCATGCAGGGTTTCACTGTGTAGGTGTCTGATCATGTCTTAGCTGATTCGGTCAGCTCCAGGGGCTGACTTACCACATGTCGAGAGTGCACTCATCAATTCAAGCATGGTAAATGGAGCATTATATCCCTCATTCGAGCGTTGGTTCACACGAAGGGGCTGACGCTCTGCTGCCTTCTTATGCTGTAAAAATGTTTGTGTATAATGTGAAGAACTGAATACATGTTCAAAGTGTTTCCCAAGAGCATCTGCTTGATCTTTTACAGAGTTACCCACACTACTTACTAGGGGAATAGGATGACTCTTGTATCCTTTTAGCTTCTTTATTCTAGTCCAGACTTTCCTAGAATCTGTATAAGAATTTATAGATGATATAAACCTGGTCCAACTTTCGTTTTTTGCCATACGTCGCGTACGCTTCCCTTTAGCTTTTGCCTGCTTAAACTTGAGAAGGTTGTCGGCCGTGGGATAGCGGCGTAAAAGTGCCCACGCCTTGTTCTGTTCAGACCGTGCATGCGCACAGTCCTCATTCCACCATGGTCTGGGTTTTGGGAGAGTTTTAAAAGTAGTCTCTGGAATGCTTTTCTGAGCAGAGTCAAGAATGTGGGCTGTAATCAGTGAACTTGCTGCTTCAACATCTAAATTGCATATTGTTGTAGGGGGTAGCCTGGAAAGTTCTTTGTATGTTTTCCAGTCAGCTGCTTGTAATTTAAATGTTCGAAGTGGTTCTGTGCCTTGAGAGTCATTGTTTACAGCTGTTAGTTTTGCAGGAAAATGATCACTGCCATATGGGTTGTTAAATACACTCCATTCAAGCATAGGCAGTAAGATTGCAGAGCCAATTGCAAGGTCTATTGCTGAGTATGTGTGGTGTGTGGAGTTGTAATATGTGGGGCGTTTCTTATTAAGGATGCAACATCCGGATGTCGTGACAAACCTTTCAATGAGCCGCCCTCGAGCATCGGCTCGCACAGATCCCCAGATGGGGTTGTGAGCATTAAAATCACCACCAGTTATGATGTAAGGTTCAGGTAGTTCATTGATTAGGTTTTCAAATTCGACGTTGGAAAGGCGATAGTCGGGTGAAATGTAGAGAGAGCAAACTGTCACTCGTTTGCCAAAAACTATGGCTCTGACACCTACAGCTTCGAGTGACGTCTGTAGCTGGAGGTACTGACAAGCCACAGATTTTTGGAGTACTACTGCCCCACCACCAGACGGCTGGATGCAATTTTGTCTGTCCTTACGGTAAACAATGTACTGTGTTAGGAAGTTTGTCTGTGATGGGCGCAAGTGTGTTTCTTGGAGACACAGTATTTGTGGTTTGTGATTGGTGAGGATGTCATAAATATCGTCTAGATTTCTTAAAGGGGCCCTGAAATGCATTTTGAGCACAGTAAATGAACTAGCGCAATCGTTAGATAGGGTCGTCAACATCATCTGTGCCAAGTATTACTCTTTTACGCGCAGCGGAAAGCTCACACTTTTGTTGCAAAGTTTGTCGCTTTTTTCTCACCCTTCCCTTCGTGTTTTTGGACGCCGCCATCTTCACATGTCTACATCATCGATTCCCATATGTTCGTCATGAGCTAGACATCCTGCTATTGGGCGGCTTTTTCACGCACTTCCGGCAAAGAGATGAGTCGTCTGCTCAGCATCGGCTCGCCCGCTGATCTGCCAGCAGAGTGCCGGAGTGTTGGACATTTTACGACAAACGAAACAAGTGTAAACAAACGCTTAACCGTTTGTATTGAATGCAACACGGCCATAGCACGACATGGATTTAATGTTACATGAGTACGTACCATAAAGAAAGCCCCGTGACACTTATTTGGTGCAATCGCAGAGAACGCCCTGAGCCGAATGCCAGGGTTTGACGCGTACATTTTATTCAACTTCAAAACAATCCAGAGATGCGTTTCGAACGAACGCAACGTCACAACATGCGTTGCAAGTCTGAACCGCGATTGACAGACGATGGGTTGCCTCCTCCTGCCCGTCGTAAATTCGGCACTCACCTCACACCCGGTTTGCGTGGACGAACAGCAAGTCACAACTCTGGCGCGCAAGCGAGAAGGCTTTTAGCCAGGCACACTACACATACCCCATGCGAGGTTGAGTCGTACGTCGTTCGAGAAAGATAATCCAGACCATTGGAAGCACTATCCACCCGCAGAAGTACAATGTCGCATTTCATCGCGAAACGAACGCGTCCACAACACACAGGAGGCGATGCACACACACACACACAGCTTCGGTCACTGCATTGGCTTAGCTGCAAGCTTCGTTCGGACAATCAGCGATGCTACGACGATACAGAGCTGCGTGAGGACGACGTGCTAACCACTTCACGTATTTAAAAACACAGGGGCAAAGAACTAGGTTAATCGGAAGCAAAAAATATGTCCTCCATTATAGTGCCTGAAATATACTGGCTAGTGTGCCGAGGGCGGGCTCCAGGCGGCCGCCGGGAGCGATGTACGCGGCCGGCTGCAGCTTGGGGCGCTGCCGTGCGGGAGTGTGCGCGTTCGTTCGGCCCGAGCAGATCGCGCGGTTACCTCCGAGCTGCGGCGCAGACGGCAGCGGCAGAACTTTCCATTCCCGCTTGCGACGATAGCGAGCGAATGCGACGGAAATTTGTCCCGACCATTCGACAAAAACGATCGTCGCGCGACAAAGCGACGGAATTCCTGCCGCTTTCACTCGCTTTCGTCGCAAGTGCGAACAGGCCTTTATGCGCAATCACATAAAACCAGCTCTTGCTTATCGCCTGAGCATACGGTTGATATCTGACTACGTTACACTGTGCTTGCCAGTGTATTTAAACGATGTCACTAGGTTTGAAACGTACGCGCTTGGGGTGCAGCTTTGTAAACGCAAGCGGCCTCACATACGCACGCTATTTTGCTGCTAATAGAGTGTTAGTACAGCGTTTGTGGCCTTTGCATACGCTAAACGCTAAATTTTTGCATCCCGCTACGTAAACACTGCGAGGGGAGTTTTAGTAGAGCGGTAGAGCGTCTAATCAGTTTTGCGTAGCGACACACTAATGCATACGGCGCCATCTGTCAAATGTTTTCCGAAATGTCTCGCCGGCTCATCTGCTATCGGAGTGCCGGAGTGTTTGGACATTTTACGACTATCCAAACAAGTGCAAACATACGCTTTCCCGTCAGTGTTGAATGCAACACATGGGTGCAGCTTGTCAGAACACGGGTTCTCGCTGATCGAGTGCGGCTTTGGTTTGCTCTGCGCCTTCCCGTTCATCGCCGCTGATAAAGCGATCCAATCCGGCGCGTTTTGTGCACGGGTTCTGTGTCGGTTTAAAATGTCCTTTTTCACATGCCGCCGGTAGTAGGAATTACAACTGCCGCAAAATAACACCCGGTACCAGCGGGGTCACATCTGAGACCGCGCTTTTTGGATAAACAGTGCGCGGTGCACCAAAGGGAACGAGCGCACGATTCTCCCCGCGCGGCTGCAAATTCGCCGCCGATACCAACGGCAGCTACGTACACCGCGAAAGGGCAAGGCCAGGCCGCACACATGCGGCCAGGTCCTTCGTTCACTTTTCCAGCCTTTAGAGGAGTGTCCATGGGGTCAACAAAGATGAAAAAGCCGAAAGAGCTGGCCCGTAGCAGACGGCAGTCTGTGGGAGCGCGATAGCGGAAGTTCGTCACCGCTGAGGAGCGGAGCATCATGGGAGGGGAGGCCAACAGCGAAGAAACAGTTGAAAGGAGGAGGAAATACGGCGCGACGATAATACGCGGTTTTTGATTTACGATTTCTTAGCTAATACTCATCACTTTAACAAAATTCTTGCAGGAGGAGATTGCTAATACATTGCTTTATTTGGTTACATGTACATCCATGCATCGGCGGAAGGCATTTCAGGACCCCTTTAACAACCCCCTACAATTCCAGTACATAACACTTTCAGCAGCCATGAAAATCAGCAAAAGAGAAAAAAGGATCATGTTCTGGATCATGTTTTTTCCCCTCATTTTAGCAGGCCGTGTTTCGGGGCCCTTCTGAACAGGTTCACTTAGGTTGTGGGGTCATTTCCAGGGGCAACGACTTTACTGGCCTTTGGTTTGGTTGGTTTGCCACGACCTGTGGCACCGCGGCGCTCCTGTGATGCCTCAGGAGCAGACGTACTTGGAGAGACATCCATGGCCTCAACCGCGGTTAATGAAGTTGAATGATTGTCAGAACCAGACTTTGTGCTAGAAGCTGTAGCCGCAGCACTGGGCACAGCTGGAACAGCAGTAGCCACAGGAGCAGCTTTCTGCTGTTGCACAGGTGCCTGAGACGAGGCCAGGTCAACATCGCTGACCTGGACAGGAGTCGTGCTGGCGGCCTTTCGCCCAGCACTAGGTCGGAGTGCAGCAGCAGAAGCCACGGTAGCGACTTTCTGCTGCTGAATGGGGGGCTGCGACGGGACCAGGTCAGCCTCGCTGTACTGGGTGCCCGCATCTACCAGACGACGCCCCACCCCCCGGCGAGCTGCGTCTGCTTAACTTTTGCCCGAAAGCAAGGCATGCTTCAGGCGTGCTTGTGGGAACGTTAGGTTCTCAGTGACTTTCAGTTGGATTATTTCTTCTTTTTTGAATGATGGACATGCACGTGAGAAGGCAGAGTGTGGTCCATTGCAGTTTGGGCATTTAACTTGTTGCTTGCTACAATCGTCACTGGTGTGGTCAGTGCTTGCGCAGTGAGCACAGATGGATCGGCCACGGCACGACAGAGTTCCATGGCCATACTTCTGACACTTGAAGCACCTTCGCGGATTAGGTATATATGGACGCACTGGACAGGAAATAAATGCAGCATGGACCGATTCGGGAAGTTTTGGACGGTTGAAAGTCAAAACAATGTGCTTAGTTCTGATTTCCTCACCTGCGCGACGTATAGTTATCCTCCGCACAGCTGTTACGCCTTGGTCTTTGAGCCCTTCGAGGAGATCGTCTTCATTCTCATGAAGTAGTTCTCGTTCAGAGATGACGCCTTGGGTTGTGTTTAGGCTACGATGTGGCGTGACCGTTACTTTTAGTTGAGCCAAGGTGTCCTGTTTCAGGAGGTTTTCACTTTGGTTTTTTCTTTGTACTTCTACCAGCAGGTCACCTGAGGCAAGTTTTTTTGCATGGTAGTCTTTCCCAACGATGTTCTCGAGGCACTTTGCAATGAGGAACACCGATTTTTTTGCTAGGGGTGCATTCTCTTCTTCGGAGTGTACCACAAGGTATTTGTTAAAGGTTTCGACAAGTGGAGCTGCTCTGCTGCTAAGTACTTCGGTGCGGCCCCTTTTCAGGGACCGATCAGTTTTTCTTGGGGTGGAAAAAGAAGCCATAAATACATGGTGTACATTCGGTAGCAAGGCCGGCCGCCCACCACCGAGCCCAACAAGGGAACGTGACTTAACACGCTAGCCGTACCTTGCCACTATAATCCTATGCTCGGGATCGAGAGTGACGTCTTTGCACAGGATTAACCCTCGCCGCCTGGAAAAGCTTAGAAATAAGGAAGAAATGAGATGACAGGACAGTGTTAGGAAAGAAAATAGGAAAGAGAAAGAGCTGACAGGAAAAGGCGACTGGCTGATTCCCCCCGGGCGGGTCAGACGGGGGGTACCGTCTGCGAGAAGTGGGGGCCGAAGTGGCGTGTTGCCGCTTCTGGGGGGCCGAAAGGTCCAAAACAACCCCAACTTTGGCTCAGCCACCAGGTTCCCCTTTTCCCCGGACACGGCAAAGCCACGCACAGCCGGGACGTGGGTGGGTCCAACCCACATGTGCTCGGGTCCGTGGTGTTGCAAGACACCAAGTGCCTACAGCAGTAGGCACCCCTGCGGAGCTCGGGACCGTGGTGGCGCTACTCACCAAAACACCTTGAGTACACAAGGTGCCCCCTGCGGGGAAAACCAAAACTTTAAAAAACTGTTGCCATAAACTCCAAGGAACTAAATTCGTGTTTAGTAAATATTTCTCAGCTCACATAAGAAACACAAAAAACAGCTGTAAAAAACCACCAGTCCTAGGAATATGGCGACATAGTATGGTTAGTTAATGACAAGATTAGTAAAAATCGAGCACTGTACCGCTGGGATGAGACTGCAGCAATTAGGCTGCAATAAAAACAGAATCCAACGTTCCCTCACAAAAAAAACAAAAACCCAGCAGCCCTGCACCCTTGCTAGCCCTTGGGTATCAGTCCAAATACTTGTTGTATTAATTCCCAGAACCATTCAATAAAGTTGCCTTATGAAGATAAAAAAAAAAAGACCTTGTCTAAATAGTTTCCCCAGCCTGCTGTGGTTTCTTTGAATATTCATTTCAGATAAAACTGTTGCACTCTTTATCGATGCATTTTATGAATACTGAGGAATGGTCACTTTCATAAGGACTGGTATCCACGCCTCCCTCAATGGAGGAAAAAAGAAACCAAAGCCAACTGCCACGTCGATATGTGAACATGTCTTATATACAGGGTGTTTCAGTGAACACTTTCAAAAATTCCTGAAGGTAGGCTTTTCAATAAAAATAGGAATTCTCTTAAGGAACAAGCTATCAGGTTCGGCGGACGGCAGCAATTATGAGAAACATGCGAATTACATAGTTAATTACTAAAACTGTCCAATGAACTTTTTAATTAGCAAAGTTTGGCGGTTATTGCCAATGGCGAGTTTGTAGCCACGGAGGCGACAATAAACGATCAGTTTTTAAAGCGAAGAAAAATACACTCTGTAGAGCCCTGCAGCCTGCAAAAATCAAGTATTTTCCCCCCATGAAACCGAACCGCAGCGCACATGGTGCGCCAGAAGTCTAGTGCAAACGCAACATCCGCTGATGACGTGTTGCAGTGACTGTGTCACCCAATTCAAGAAGGCTCTGGTGATTCCCCACGCTAGGGAATCAGCAGATATCAACGCCATCGCCTCCTGTATTTTTTTAATGATCAACGCTCACCTTATACCACGGCTAGCGTTTTTTTTTCTTTCATTGGTAGGCACAAGAAAGAGGCTAGCCATTGCACACAACACGGTCGCCCGTTTCGGGAGCCCTAGTGGGTGTTGGCGACAGTTTTGCTTTTCTTTTTTTATTATTGTCTTGACCACATCTGACGTGGCTACCAGACGTGCAAGATGTGAAACGTCAGGCTGCCACCTACTGCACCCCTGCGTTGCTTGTGAAAGCAAGCCATGCGAGCCGGTTTTGACTCAGACGAAGGTGCTGAACAAAAGCCGAGAACAGGTGGCAAGGGAACTAATGGACGCCTTCTTCATTCCAAAGCATGGTGAACAGTGTGTGAGTGAGCGATCCATATCTTTGTATGGAAATGAGTATCAATTTTTAGACCATTATATCATGTGATAAGGATGGTGACATGTGTGTGCATGTGCTGGTGTGGGTATATTAGCATGTTCAATTTTTCAATAAACTAGTTGTAAGAATTCGCTCGTCCTGTCTCTTTTTTTCCTTGTTCCGTCCGTATGCGCAATTTTACGTGTAAGTATGATGAACCCCCTAGCCCAACAACACGCTTTACTGAGCTTTAAAGTTCAGAAACTGTGATTTAAAAGACAGACATGCTGGAGACCAGTGCTTCAGGTTTGAGAGGCTGGATGATTAGAAATTTAAAAGACTGAGGTGGTTTGCTACATGTGTCTTTGATTGATTGATTGTAGGGTTTAACGCGCCGACGCTTCACAGGCGATGAGGCGCGCCGTAGTGGAGGGCTCCGGATTAATTTTGACCACCTGGGGATCTTTAACGTGCGCCGAAATCTCGTACACACGGGCGTTTTTGCTTTTCGCCTCCATCAGAAAAGCGGTCGCCGCGGCCGGGAATCGAACCCGCGACCTCAAAAAAAGCAAATTTTGATATTAAAACAAGCCCTAATAAGCAGGCAACTTGTGCAAAGAAAAAAAAGCTTCAGCAAAAACAATTTAATTGGAATTCTATTAGTTTTCTTCAAAAGAAGTTTTAAAGCTCTAAATGCACGCACATGAATTGCATTGGCTTGTAGAGACATTGTACTGGAAAAACTTGCACTATTTTCAGAATGCGTAAGGACTCTAAAAGTGCCCATAGCCAGGAGAATGCCAACATAATTCTGATTCACATGATGGGAGATACCAAAGGCCCTAAGAATTACAGACCCATTGGCCTACTCTCAGTTGTATAGAAGATGTTTAATAAAATAATAGTTAACCACATAAGTTACAGCCTAGATTTCCAAAAACCCAGACAGGCTGGGTTTAGGAAAGAATACTCACAATGGATCCCATCCATGAGGTCGATCAAGTAATAGAAAAATCCGCAGAGTACGTAAACCCCTTTACATGGCATTTATAGACTATAAAAAAGTGTTCGATTCAAAAGACACCGCAGCAGTGTTGAAAACCTTAAAGGACAAGGGAACAGAGGAGACCTACATAAGACTCCTAGAGGACATATACAAGGAATGCATGGGCACGATAATCCTTCACGAGCAAAGTGAAAAGTTCCCAATCTGAAAGGGGAGTGTGACAGGGACATACCATCTGACCGAAATTGTTCCCAGCATGTCTAGAGGTGGTACTCAGGCAGCTTGACCGGGAAAACACAGGGTTGGTGATAAACGGGGAATACTCGAACCATTTGAGGTTTGCAGATGACGTAGTCTTGCTCAGTGAACTGCAAAAAAATGATTAAAGAACTACATTAAAACCTTGTTGTAATGAAGCTGAAGGGGGGGTCATAATTACTTCGTCATAACCATTACTTCGTTATGGCCAATGTCTATTTCTACCAACAATTTGCATGCAAAAGAGGATGTACTCACCACTGAAACTCACAGCAGCCCACGAAAAAAAAAAAAAAAAGTGAAAAAAAAAAAAAAACCTGCAAAGAATCGTTACTTTGTTCACGGAAAACGCTCATCCATGATCATTCGATAGCACACGAGTTGGCGGCTCACTTCCCAGAGACAAAGTCCTTGATAGATTTTTGCCACGTCTTCTTCAGGCAACCGATGGCATAGTCAGCTGCAGCCACGATTTCGAGATCGTCGCTGCTGTCATCGTGAGCACCAAAGAGGTGGTGCTGCAGGTCTGCCGCATCCCGCTAGAGTGCCTGGAAGAACATGCAGGCACACTACCGGGAGCCCGGGAGACACGTAACCTTGCGCATGTTGCCAGGCGCCCGTAGCAATTTTAGCGCACTGGAGTTGGCGGTCCCTAGCCAGCGCGAGTTTTGAATTACCGCATCTATGATGGGACGTAAACCATCACGTGCTATAAGACATTGACCTCATGGGTACCGAAATGACCATAAATGGTAGTCGTGGAAAAAAAGGTTCATTATACCCATTGCGAGGAAATTTCAGCTTCGTTAAAACTAGATCGTAAATACATGGCCATCTAAGGAAATTCCAAGGTGAATTATTATTGCTTCGTTACATCCATTAGTTCATTATATCTCATTTCGTTAAAACAAGGTTTTACTGTACAATCAGAAAGCTTTGCCATGGGGCTAAAAATAAATATGAATATACCAAAACTAATGATAAATAAACATGCTGAAAGCACCCAGTATAGGTAATGAAATGCTAGAACAAGTATAAGAATATACCGTATTTGCACGAATATAACACAAATTTTTTTTCCACGATTTGAGCCTCCAAAACGCATCTTGCGTTATATATTCGGGCTCAAACACAGCGGGAACTTTTTTTCTCGCCTTGTTTTTTCAAACACCTTTGCCCCTAACATGTGCCTCACACTATTATGCCTGGAACCTCACAATCCGCTTCGCTACCCTCCAATTTTTGCCGCCAAGAGCTCACTGCTCTCAACGGCAACTTTGGTGCTGGCTTCTTCCAATAACGCCATTGGCTATGCCAGTAGTGGTCACACGACCAGGCGGTCCTGCCCACAGGCGAGCGCTACTGCACGTGCGGCACAGAATTGGCTCCTCATTGTGTTTTGCTTTGTTCATACTTGCTTCTGCTTTCTGAGCCACTGGAATGAACAGGTGAAATCAGTACATCGCCACATTTAAGAAACGGGTGATCCTGCTGTCCGAAGAACAGGGAAATTCAAGTGCGGTGTGGCACCTCGGACTAAGCGAGTCAACCATTTGAGGTTGAAGAAGGTGCCGTGATTGCATCTTTCAAGCCGCACTGACTCGTAAACAGTTCCCTGGACCTAAGAATGGCCGCTACTCTAAACTCGAGAATGACCTGGCAGAATTCGTCTGTGAACGTCGCGGCCAGTTTTTGCCTGCAAATGCTGAGCTTGTGCAAACTTTCCTTTGCAGAAACCAACTCTGGGGATTTCCCTTATATCTGGTCGATTAGTCGATCACTTCGAGCAGTTGATAAATTCGCTCCAGCGTTACAAACGACTAGCCCCCTCGTTAGCTCAGTTGGTAGAGCGACTGCTCCGGTCAACGGTGGTCTCGGGTTTGAATCCTGGACCAGGACGAATTTTTCTTCAACTGCAAAGTTTCTGAGAAAGCTGTATAGCTCTGCTCTGTAGCCGTATGGCTGCATTGAGGTGGATGACAAACTTTCCTCCGCAGAAACTTACTCCACCCTGGGGATTTCCCCTAAATCTGGTCGATTAAAGCCAGAGAGCTTGTAAGTGAGGCTGGTGTGCCTCATGACAATTTGAAGGCCAGTGGCTCTTGGGTACAAAAGTTCATGCGTCACGCAGGATTCTTGCTTTGCCAAAGGATGTTGATCTCCCAGAAGCTCCTGGCCGAGCACAAAGAAAAACTATTCGAGTTTTAGCACTACGTCCTTAACATGAGAAGGGAACACAAGTACCCCATAGGCCAGATTGAAAATGCAGATGAGGCTTGTGGTAATCGTGGAGAACCGCGATCCCGAGCCGGCGCGCGTTTCGGGAGAGACTTGTGCGCTGAAACCGGTGCGGCGCTCCGCTGGTTCGTCGGCGTCCCCCGAGAGATGGCACCACCAATGTGTGCTGGGATAGGCGCGCGGGCGCGGGCGGCGCGAGCGTGTGCACGCAGGAGTTGGGAGAGTCTCGGCGGAGACCCGGTCGGGGCGAGATCGGCGGAACATGGCGGCGGTGATGGATACGTGCATCTCAGGTGGGAGCTTTGTTTGTCGCGCGCTGTGAGTGCCTACCTCCCGTTCGCGGTCACGACCCGGACGGCGTGATTCGTGGACGCCGTCGAGCCTTGTGCTCGCATGCTTTGGGATTCCCCAAATAAACGGCTGTGCTTTGGCACTACTGTCTACTGTGTTCTCGTATCGACGAACCTCGCTGGGCTGCCGTAGGCATGGGAGCCCGCGTGGTTGACACGCCGGGAGCTAGTGTGGGGGCCTACCCCAGAGTGCTGGCAAGGCCCCCGAGGAACCCCTCACACATCCCACAAGGCGCCCGAACGTGGGTCTCGTATTCAGACGAATTCGAGGTTGCTAGCTCCCCGAGAAATGCGTTGCTGCAGTTGTAGCCCGCTACCCTTTGTCCGGAAGACTTCGGACGAAACGCCTCGTGCCAGTCGGTTGCAGGCAGACAGTTATGATGCCCGATACAGCCGTGACGGCAAATGTGTAAACCATCCTACACGCACCAGGCGGTGAGTCAGTAGGATACCTCCGAGCGCCGCAGTCGCGGCCCGCTTGCGAGACGGGAGGTGCGTAGGCCTTGTTCCAACATGGCGGCAGGTTGCCTTCCTCGTAGCGCCGTCCCCGTGCAGTCGCACCGGCGGCGCCGGTTGAAGTTTCCCGCAGGCGCGGCGGACACTCCTGAGCGAGGGTGCGGTGTTTGGGAGTTCGCAAGCCGCATGATGAGCCCGCCGCTACTGCGCTTCGAGTCCGAGGCGGAGTGTTTGCCGATTTGACGCCTGACAAAGAGCGAGGGGGATCGCTGAAGAATCAGTCTCCTCTCGCTGCGGGGGGAAGCGGGAGCAATGGGACCGTTGTCTCCGCACTTCCGGCGTGCGTGCGTCTTGATGCCGTGAAGTCTCCGCTAGAGATTGCGTTTAGGCAGTAAGAGCTTCGCGCGGCTTGGCAGCGGGCTCGTTGGTCGCGAGAGATCGCCAGTCTTAGTAAGAGACGGACTCTCAGGCGACCTATAACGGTGATGTGCGCCCGTAAGCCGCTGGTATTGCGGTTGGTGCTGGCTCTACGGCAGCTTGTATTGCTGCGAGTGAGTTGCAGGAGCCCGCCTGCTTGATGCTGACGCAGCTTTGCCGACCAACGCACCAAGCCGAAATTACTCGAACGGGTGTTTCGATGCTGACCCCTCGTAATAGTCAGCCGAGCTGCCTCCAGGCGGGAGTGGCTGCTGGAGCACAGTTGCCGGACTCGTGATTCCGCGAGCAAGCGAACGTGCAAGGGGCAGTACCCTCGGGCATGCAGCTTTCCGGCCAGTCACAGGAGATTGCGGAGTCCCGCTGCTCCCGCCTTCAAGTAAGGGAATCGTCTGCACCAGTCGGTGAGAGCGAGACCTGCAGCAAACGGATACCACCGGGAGCCACGCCAGTCACCACTGCCACGGACAGCGAGGATGGCCTGCTGAACCATCGGCGGGGCCGAGCGCGGCCCGCGGAGCTACCGCCAGTTGCTGCTCCGGCCTGCCGGGCGGCAGCCAACCGTTCGGGAGGACCTGCGGCCGAAGCGGCCACGGAACCCAGGAGCGGCGGGATCTGGCGCCTACGCTAGCGGCGCGAGCCTTCGGGCAGCCGCAGTGGGCGCGGCCGTTCCTGTTGCCGCCTCGAGCTGGGAGTGGGGGTCGCATCATGGCGCGACCCCGGCGTTCGTCGGCTGCGGCTGCAGGTTACCCCCGGGCCTGCCAACCTGCTGTGCTGCCCAACCGCGAGAGACTCGGAATGATTGCAATGTGTTTGCGGGTTTGTGAGGCGAGCATCGCGACGACGGCATGGTGTGGCAAACCTTGGTGTGGACTGGCATGGGAGTGGCGTTCGGTGGCTGTTTTGCTGACTTGAGACGTCGTGACGAGTGTGGTGCAACGTGGCGTCACTCGAGCTCAAGTGGCGTCCAGTTTTAGGGGGGAGGAGTGTGGGAATCGTGGAGAACCGCGATCCCGAGCCAGCACGCGTTTCGGGAGAGACTTGTCCGCTGAAACCGGTCCGGCGCTCCACTGGTTCGTCGGCGTCCCCCGAGAGATGGCACCACCAATGTGTGCGGGGATAGGCGCGCGGGCGCGGGCGGCGTGAGCGTGTGCACGCGGGAGTTGGGAGAGTCTCGGCGGAGACCCGGTTGGGGCGAGATCGGCGGAACATGGCGGCGGTGATGGATACGTGCATCTCAGGTGGGAGCTTTGTTTGTCGCGCGCCGTGAGTGCCTACCTCCCGTTCGCGGTCACGACCCGGACGGCGTGATTCGTGGACGCCGTCGAGCCTTGTGCTCGCATGCTTTGGGATTCCCCAAATAAACGGCTGTGCTTTGGCACTACTGTCTACTGTGTTCTCGTATCGACGAACCTCGCTGGGCTGCCGTAGGCATGGGAGCCCGCGTGGTTGACACGCCGGGAGCTAGCGTGGGGGCCTACCCCATAGTGCTGGCAAGGCCCCCGAGGAACCCCTCACATATCCCACAGGCTCCAATCTTTCTGGACATTCTGGCTGGGTATGTCATTGATGAATGTGGTACCAAAGAGGTACGCGTTCACACAACTGGCAATGAAAAGACCTAAGTCACAGTGATGCTGGCATGCATGGTGGATGGGCGTAAACTTCCTCCTTTCCTTATATTTAAGGGGAAGACGCTCCCCAAGAACAAAGGTTTCCCAGCCTCGGATGTACATAAGGTGCAACGACAGAGGATGGATGCATAGCACCATGATGAAGGAGTGGCTCCATGTTGTGTGGGGAAAACGTCCAGGCACGCTCCTCAACACTCCCGCAATGCTCGTGCTAGATGCATTCAATGGGCACCAAGGATGCGTTGCTAAAGCCAATGCTGGATGCATTCAAAGGGAGGTCAAGGACGCGTGTGCTAAAGGCAACACTGACATCGTTGTCATTCCTGGAGGAATGACGTCGCAGCTTCAGCCACTGGATGTCTGTATTAATAAGCCCTTCAAGGACCTCGTATGAATAGAATACGAGCAATGGATGGAGGATAACAATCGCCAAGTGACGCTGTCGGGTCACATGAAGCGAGCGTCAGTCGGCGAGGTTGCCCGATGGATAAACAATGCTTGGGAAACCTTGCCATCTGCAGCAGTGTCGCGGGCATTCCTGAAGAGCTGCCTCTCCAACAATATAGATAGCACCGACTACGACATGGTTTTTGTTGACAGCGACAAGGACACAAGCACCGATGACGAATGATCGGGCATGCACATAATATTTATTTTCTATTATGTTGCGGCAGCTGCAACGATAAATAAATCACTGCGGGAAACCACCTTTTGATTGCTGTTTCCACTTGCGTTACTTCGCGTTATAATCATAATACATCTTTTTTTCTTTTTCGTAGAGATCAGAGTTTTCGTAGAGACCTGGCTTTACATTCGAGGTCGCATTATTTATGTGCAAATACGGTAACTACCTTGGCCAGAAGGTCAGTGCTAATCCCAACCATGAGAAAGAAATCAGGTGTAAAATAGGAATGGCCTTGGACTGGTGTGCATTCGGCAAGCACTCACAAATAATGAAGGGTGAGCCACCTCTATCCCTAAAAAGAATGGTATACAACCAATGCATGCTGCCGATGATGACGTATGGAGTGGAACTGGAAAGCAAACTTAGCTCAGCCCAGCGGACCATGGAGCGAATATGATAGTGACTACGCACACCCGGAACACTGAGACATATGGTAGGCGGGTGTGACTAATCCCCGCTAAACTTCCATCTTTCGACAACTGAGATTTGGGAGAGAGAGCCTTGGCGTGCTCTGGCCTGGACGACCAGCTGCGGCTGGCGCAAAGGGCTGTTGATATTACCTGCGCCTAAGGCACCTTAGACTGAGGACGCCTCCTTCCAGCTTGAAGCCAAACACATTTCTTATTCAATGAATCAATATTTAGTCTCCGACTCTCTCGGGTCAAGGTGAGCACAAGTAGAAGTGAGCATTAAAACCACGACTCGCTTTAAAGATGACAAACTGCCAATGCTAGGCAATACCTGTGCTCCACCTTGAGCTCGTTTGTAAGTGAGAATCAAATGCAGCGCTAGTCAGCGCAGTGGCATTACAGAAAACTAAAAAAAAGCCAAATAAGCTGAGCGACCTTTTATCTGTCATTCGCCAGCTATGTGCAGTACTTGCTCTGTCTGTCAGGGTTATTTTATTCTTTTTCTCATTTTGAGGTTTTTTGTACAGTAATATCGGTGAGCACATTACCACATTAGCACATTATTATTGTTGCATACCACTGCGCAAGACCCTCAACAACATGAAAAAGGTTTTCACAAGTTTGTTGATGCTACTGCATGCAAGCAGTGGCCAAAGACGATATCTTGAAGATAACTATGATTTTCATTGCATGCAGTGATAGGGGTGGGCTGCAGTACCCAACTTGGCCATTTGTTGGGTTTGTAAACGACATTAAAGGAGCTGCTCCCATTCTTAAGAAGGAGCTGCAGTTGCTGAAGAAGTTACCGTCAACTGTGCTCCCCTTGCTGGCAAAAAACATCCGTTCTTGTGCAAGTATGATGGGGCTGCCACACACAAAATGTCCCCGTTGGAGTTACTTGTAAGCGAATTCATCAGGCCCTTCCTGTCAAATTTCGCACGTGGAAAGCTGGAGCTTCATGCAAACAGAAACCTCCTTAACATAAAGTCAAAGTCAGGAAAGGTTCTGAAGGTTTGAATGAATGGAAATGCTCAAAGAATATAAACGAATATGCTTCTTTCAAGCAGCAGTACCTCTCCAGTAAGTTTCCTGAAAGATGGGGGTGGCGGTGAACATACAGAAGAGGGGCTTGATGGCCGAATTCGCCTGGACACCTCCATGCCCAGATAGTGTTAAAAAGACCCTTTCTGACTGGCTTCCAATCTCTGCGACGAAAGTGAAAGCCAATGAGAACAGGCTTTCAGAGAGACAGCGATGGTCGAGTGAAGTTGGGCCCTGGCTTGCTCTGGGCGTTTTGCAACATTCTCTAAAACGTCACGAAAAAATGAAAGGGGAATGACCAAGAGAAATGCAAGCCTCAATTATTTATTTCTCAGCAAACAAGACATTGTTGACTGCCGAGCAAAAGCTGCAAGAGCTGTGCAATGCACAGTCTTTAAATTAAAACAAAAAGTTACTCAATCTTTAGTTTCCCTTTAATTTTTACAGTGGCCTTGGTGAAAGCTTTGAAGTCATCAGCTATTTGATATTCTGAACATTGCAAGTTCATTGACAATGCTAATGCACAAAATTCTGTGATGCAAGCAACACCTGCACACTGACCATTCAAAGTCAAACCCATTTTGAAGACCAACATGGCATACTGTTACCAGTATTTCTTTTTTTTTTCCCCACAGAAGGCAATACCCCGCCTATAATTGTTGCACCACGTAAGTATCCGCAGCCCCTTTTAAAGGCATACAGGTAAGCATGCTTGCCTGTCGAAGGGTACAGAATTTCATACAGATCTCCCAGATGGCCTGTGCTAGTAATTGTAAAAGCAGGTTCCAGCGGGTAGGGGAGTTCCCGTGGCAGCTTTGAGTTGCTCACCCTCACCTAGTTATCTTATAAACAGCCAGCACCTCAAAAACCAGTAAACTCTTCACAAAGACAATGTATCTGCTGCGTATGCCTAATGGGGGCAAAAAGTGCTGCTGCTGCACACAGCAGCAATGCATTTATTAAGGGCTTGTGCCATGGGAACTTGGGCATGCAATGGGGGAGTGCGGCAGGAGAGATTCGAAACGAGCAATTGCAAAGATGCATAATCGGTGCATGAACAGACTTGTACTTCAATCTACTTGTTCCCTGATTAAAATGCCTCATCTTATTCTAAACATTATATGCAACATTATACCAACCCTCCAGCTGCATGGAACAGTGTGCCTAAGCTCACCTGGTCACTTGCGAGCCTGCCACCCTCTGGCTCATGAGGCTTCAGCCCAGGAGTCAGTCCCGTTGGTGAGATCGCCAATCACTCGGTCCTCCCCTCCTCAAGGCGTGCTTGCTTGCAACACTGCACAGATGCCCCAGCAATGCCAGGCATGTCACGGCAGCAAACTGGCAACGTGTACACTGCATACCCTATTACTTCAGGCACCCTGGCACAGCAAACATAAGGCCTTGCCCACACATTTTCACTGATAGCATGCTACTTCACGATTGTGCCACCCCTGATGCCGCTTATCCAAGGGAGGGGATGGAGGAATATGCTTTCATGCACCGATTTCACTACTGTAGTTGAACACTGATTTGCCACTGTAACCATTCAGCTATGCCAAAGTGCTGTACAGCCTACTTCACTTCTTTTATTCCCTCCCAGGGCCATTCAAAGGGGGCGTGGTAAACATTGAAGTCAGATAGGGTAAATACAAATGGCCAATTAACACAAACTTGTGTGCAGAGAGAGACAAACATTTATTATACTGGTGAGCAGGAGGAAGTTCTTAGGGCCTTCACCCAGTGAGAGGCATCTTTATTCCAAGATGCCTTGGTGCTGGCTGGCCGTTCGGGCCTGTTTTACCAGTTGGCGCTGGTCCAAGACCTCAGAGCTGGTCAGTTGCTTTACCCACTGCTTATAGGTAGGGTTGGGATTTGGGGTAAGGGTAGGGGTCCGTTGGCACTCCCATACCACATGGTATAGGGTGCCAGAAACAGGGCAGAAGTTACAGGTGTCAGAGTATTGGGTGGGGTACATAGCATTTAGTAGGGTGTTATGCAGGTGCCGGAAAGTGGTTTCTTCATTGCGTGTTAGTTGTGAAACAGGTGGCGGGAAGCGACGGCGGTCATTATTGTAGTGGGTTAAGATTTCGATGCATGTGTGGAGTGGTGCTGACTCTGAGGTTGGTCGTTGTTTTCTCCTTCTGGGGTAAAGGCCCAGTGTGTATGAGCATGGGCAGCAGCGTGTACCGCCTCATTCCCTTCGAGGGACTCGTGGCCGGGTGACCAGATGACATTAAGTCCTGGTAATCTTTTTGCTTGACGAAGGTGGTGCAGTGCGGGATAAGGGATGTGGCCGGTTAGAAAGTTTCTGCAGGCGGTCTGAGAATCGGTGATAACAGTAAGGAATTCCTTGCCTGTTGTGGCAGCAAGAGCGATGGCAACCTCCTTGGCAATGTCGATGGAAGTGGTGAGAATGGTCGCTGCTGCCAGTTCTGTGCCTTGCATGTTAACGACACCGGCTGCATGTGCTTTCTGATGAGGGCAGGGCGATGCATCTGTGTATTGAGTGCATGGTAAGTGGTGATGGTTCTTATAAATTAAGCGAGTTCGCGCCATGCGCTGTTGTTCGTTGAAAACCGGGTGCATATTTCGGGGTAGGGGTGCTATGCGGATATGTTGTCGAATGTCTGATGGGATTCGAATCTTCTCATCTTGTCGTGGAGGGACGTTGTAGTGCAGACGCTCACAAATGGGAAATATGGAGGCAGGAAGATTATTTCAGTGTCCACTTGCTCTCAGGGCAAAGGAATCAAAATACAAGTCGGGATTGCTTCTCAGCACACAAACTTCAATTTTGGTTAATTAATGCAGTTGCAGTGGTATGTGGAGGTAGTGAAAAAAGTACCTTGTAAAAATGATGTGATGATATAAATAATTATATCAGGGTTTGTACATGCTTCAAAGGCAGAATTCAAGGTTTTTCAAGAACTTTCAAGGACTAGAAAACCAGAAAATACATTTTCAAGGACCCATTTAATGCTTTATGTGGGATTATTTATAACTTTTTCAACACAATGCAAAAGTTGTTTATTGCACAATGCCTAAGAACATAAGTGCACAATGTGCAAATAAGTGCTAACAAGTTGTTGAAGCACCCCCAGCTTTATTTTTTTTATTTCTTGGTTGGTGTATACAAGTTATTCTTTCTTTGTATTTGCTGTTTTTCTCAGGCTGTTTGATTTCACAACATACGCAAAGTTGCCTGTATCTCCTGCTTTGTCAGCAAAGGTGTCAGATGAAGATAATAAGTCAAAATCAGCAACTGTTGCCCTCATGTTCTCAATCTTCTTTTCAAGAATATGTCTTTGCGACTGCCTTGTTTCTGCAAGCTGCTCCTTTTCGGAGATTCCAGATTTTGGAACACGTGTTAGCTTCGATGTAAGTCACAATTAGTGGATTCATCAAGCAGGACGACATAAGTCACATTTCTTGATATCCCGTTGGGTGGATAAAATAAAAAAAAGAAGGAAAAAATGGCCCAAGTTCATGGCATGCCACGTAAACGCATTGTTTCTTCCCACAAGGAAGGCTTCACTATCTGGGGACATTTTATCGAAGAGGAAATTTGTGCGCGATGACGAACCGTAGGAGGAACAAGATGTTACCACCTTTAACGTCCACAAAATCTCTGCATCTGCCACCAACTCATGCACCTGGGACCACATGCTGGGGCCACATAAACGGGTTGTGCACTTCTGCCGAGCACCAGGTACTTTTCAAGGAGCTACCAGCAGCTGTAGCATATTTCCATTGTGCTTCACACTTTGCTGATGGCTTTTTAGAGCACTGTCCTAGTGACGAAATATCAAAAATTTTACCGCACGGTTGGCATTTTGTGCGATTCACGCTCGTTGGGTCTGGCGAAATCATGTCTTTGTACGGGTTCTTGCTCAATCACGATCTGCTGACAGGTGCACTTCCCAAGAATGACGAACTTCAACTATGTCCACGTCCACCATTTGCCACGTAAAAGCAAATGTAGAAGGAGCAAATGAGAGGCAGCTAACATGCAACGAGCGAGCATCCACAGGCATGTCCACAGGCTACGATGAAAGAATAACGCAAGATGGCATACAGAAGCCCATCGCATCATGGCAGATTGGATTGACAAGTTCCTGCTTCTAATGTTGCCCCGCGCTACAGTGCCTAGAATATACTGGCTAGTGTGCCGACCGCGGCCTTCCCGGAGGCACCGCGAGCGATGAATGCCGCCGGCTGCCGCTTGGAGCGCTGTCAGGCGGGTGGGTGCCGTTGGGTGGGTGCGGGCCGCGCCGCGCAGCCTCTGCAATGCCGGCAAGAGGGCTGGTGCGTTTTTGCTTTTGTTCAGCCATAATCTCTTATTGAGAAGTTTATTGAGAAGTTTATTGAGGAGGGTATGGTTCATCTATTCCGGACAGCAGCTATTATGACGGTAGCTGCTTGCAAGTTTCATGGCTTGCTTTGAGCCCTCGGCTAGGGGTGGCATATTCAGCCGTTGTTGCTGGCCAGAAAACATTTATAAAGTTGAGCACAACTTCAAGTTTCGAACACACATGTTCATTTATTCATACATTCACGTGAACAACGCAGAAAACAGATTGCACAACACTTGTTGCCTTTTTTAGCAAACGCATGCACATGACTAGAATTACACAAAGAGCAGAGCACGCAGTCAATCAACATGTACTGGCAGCGCCGCATTTTAAGAAACTTTTGCCGTCGCCTTTTACCCTCGCGCTCATTGTTGAGGCCCTTGACAAAAGACCGAAATCTCAACAGAACATAAAACCTTACAACGGTAGATAAAACTTCCTTTTCATGCTCTGGGCAGCCAAGTTGAGGGAACAACAGTGTCTGCAGCTGACTGGAAAATTCAAGCAAACTCGTCTCATGGAGCTTGTTCTTGCTAAAAAACGTGGTAAATGCATCTTCCATGGCCTTTACAGCAGTTGACAAGTTCTGGCTAGGATACACGAGGCCCCGTTGTCGAAATGGCCTAGTAAAGTACAAAGCAGTGTTGGCACTTGCTTCAGCTTTGCTTACACAAAGGCAGCCTGCACACTGTGGACAACAGTTCTTTGCAATTATCTTTCTTGCCACATAGCCTGTAGTGTAGTAGATCAAAGCACTGTTGCTCTTTTTCTCTGTACGACGCATGGTCACCGCTAGGCACGAGAGCTTGAACTACATCATCAGCTTCCCCGACATTCCCGTGGTCAAGCAGGTCATCCATTTTATCTAAAAGGGCCGTTCTCGTCATTTCACGGAGCTCATTTGGACTCAGCAGTGCCTTGATCACGTCCGGGGCACAGTTTCCTCCTCTAGGTGTCTTCGCTAGGTTGTAGAATGCAAGCAGATTGACCGTGGTCAGGAACTGCGAAACTGTCGGGTGGTCATTACTCCCTGATGACTGTCTAATGATTCCAAACAGGTTTTCCAGGTTATCCTGGCTTAATCTGGATGTTAAAAGATACCTGAAGCCCAAAGTCGACGTCAGATAGGACAAGCCCAGTGTGCTCGTGATGGTAACCCTTAGACCAACAGCCGTGTTTTCTGCCAGAAAGCCACCACCTTCCGCAATTTTTTTTCCTTTTTTTTTCCCCCCTTGCATGCTGCTCCCATTTCTGCAGGTACTAGGAATCCTTCCAGAAACTGCACGTTTGGGCTACCTGGCTTCAGCGCCGTCTGGCTTGTCCGCGATGTCATCACACGAATCAGGCGATTCATTTCTTTCACGAAATCCTCTGCTGGCTGCACGGTCTCATACGAGGATCGAATGTGTTCTCTATAAATGAACAGTGCTTTGATGACCTGGTCACTGAACAGTTGAAATGCGAGGTCCACTTTCATTTTGTCAAAGCTGTTGGGCTCGAGGTGTGCGTTTGTAATTTTTGGCATCGCTTTTAGTGTTACATTTTCCCGATCTTTTTCGAAGGCCGCTTGTAGAATACCACGGTGGACATCTCCAGCTGGTGTCAGGTACCCTTTTTCAACGAATCCATTTCTCACATTCTTGAGTAGGTGGGCAAAATCTGACAAAAAATAGAGTTGCCTCTTGGAGTCTTGTTCTTGCTAAAAAATGTGGTAAATGCATCTTCCATGGCCTTTACAGCAGTTGACAAGTTCTGGCTAGGATACACGAGGCCCCGTTGTCGAAATGGCCTAGTAAAGTACAAAGCAGTGTTGGCACTTGCTTCAGCTTTGCTTACACAAAGGCAGCCTGCACACTGTGGACAACAGTTCTTTGCAATTATCTTTCTTGCCACATAGCCTGTAGTGTAGTAGATCAAAGCACTGTTGCTCTTTTTCTCTGTACGACGCATGGTCACCGCTAGGCACGAGAGCTTGAACTACATCATCAGCTTCCCCGACATTCCCGTGGTCAAGCAGGTCATCCATTTTATCTAAAAGGGCCGTTCTCGTCATTTCACGGAGCTCATTTGGACTCAGCAGTGCCTTGATCACGTCCGGGGCACAGTTTCCTCCTCTAGGTGTCTTCGCTAGGTTGTAGAATGCAAGCAGATTGACCGTGGTCAGGAACTGCGAAACTGTCGGGTGGTCATTACTCCCTGATGACTGTCTAATGATTCCAAACAGGTTTTCCAGGTTATCCTGGCTTAATCTGGATGTTAAAAGATACCTGAAGCCCAAAGTCGACGTCAGATAGGACAAGCCCAGTGTGCTCGTGATGGTAACCCTTAGACCAACAGCCGTGTTTTCTGCCAGAAAGCCAACACCTTCCGCAATTTTTTTTCCTTTTTTTTCCCCCCTTGCATGCTGCTCCCATTCCTGCAGGTACTGGGTGCTTAGTACTGCTCCGAACGTGGCTTGCGGAACCTTGAGAAAAGTAAACTTGGTATCAGTTACTTCATCACATTTAAACATTGGAAACGTTACAGAGATACCCAATTTTAGCTTCATGTCTTTTACTCCGTAACGATGCATATGACCTCAGAAGAGTTGAAACTTCAGCTTGTTAGGTTATAACTCTGCAAAAAGGCGCAAGTGTTTGCCGCCGTTTCGTTCTGTCCCGTCTGTTGCGCTGCCGCTTTCGTACAAATGCATAAAACATTGGCATAAGACATTGGCTTACATGAGCAATTACGTTGTATTCACTTACGAATGATCAATAACTTACAAATAAAAAATTTCTTATGCTGTTTGTTTGAAAAACCGAACGATGCATATCTTTAAGTCAATTAAAAGTTGAACGTTTATGTTACGCGAAGCATAAAAAAACTACTACAACAATATACGCCGTTTTATTACCTTCATAGCTTCAGTAAGCCTGCCTCAACAGGCGGAATGAAAAAAAGCCTACGCGTTAGCGATTATCTGCATCTTTCTATGCCTCACGTGACGTATACCACAACATTGGCGTCACAACCATTCTTTGGTATAGTTGAAACCGAAACAACATGTGAAAAAAATTACTTGTTTTTAAATTATTTAGAGATTTTAGAGGAACACATGGGGTAGCCTCATGTTACAGACGTCCAAGGCATCCTTGCAAAGAAAGCGCTCAAGCAAAAAATTAGCAGTGGCTTAGCTCGGTCATGCCAGGGTATACCGTATTTTCCGGTGTATAGGTCGCGGTTTTTTTCTGAAATTTTCGTTGGTGCGTCTTATCCACCGGTGCGACTTATGTATGGAAGAATTCCGGTTCGCGGCGGCCGCGCACGGGCAGTGCACGTTAGGAGACACAGCTCTATGGTCAAAATGAGTCTGAAGCCCACCGCTACTGTGTTTCTCATAGCCGATATGTCGCTTCAGGACATTAAATCAAAGAATTAGCACTTTATTCCAGTCGAAAACAATGATAATGGCCTGCGACAACCGCGCGCCACTTTCTGCCATGCACAGTAACTACAGTTCAGAATAAATTCAAAGTAATATCAAAGTGGGTAGCAAAAATAAAATGCAGCTTATAAATTATCACAGAGAGTTACTCTGAAGGAGGTAAACATGCTGCTAATTTTTAAAATGACAGCTTGCTGATAAGTTTCAATTTTCAGGCCGCTTCCGGTCGCGTCACTTCCGTCCACCATGACACCTTTATTGCGCTGATTTACGACAGCACGCACGAGACGCACGACGTTTGGAGAGGTGGCCAAATGGGTCTCCGACTCTTGGGACTCCATTTCTACAAAAGCAGTTGTAGCCGGGTTCATAAAGGCCAGAATGATCCGTTCCGCAAGTGGGGACGATGTTGGCGAAGAAGATATCAGTGAGTCGGAGGGTGATAGCGATGTGCTGGTGGAACTCCCACTTGAAGTTGCTGAATTGTTTGTTAGCGAGTCGGAGGAAGAAAACTTCGATGGTTTTGCCTTATGCCGTTTGTAAGTACATGCCGTCTGTGTGTATCAATAAACCATTTTTGATAACTTTGTTCTGTCAAGACTTTGGACGGGAGATGCACGTGTCTAGCCCTCCTCATCGGGCGATGCGTTGAAGGCGGCGGCCGCCGCAACCATGTACTTTCGCCGCTCTTTCAAACGATCTGATTCACTGTGAGTTTACCTAATTAACAAGTGCGTCTTGTACACCGGTGCGTCTTATACACCGGTGCGACTTATATACGTTTTTTTCGGAAAAACTGTCATTTTGAGGGGGGTGCGACTTATACAAAGGTGCGACTTATAGACCGGAAAATACGGTACGTAGCGTGAGCTAAGGTTCAACTGGTTATTCCTAGCTTTCCTGGTTGTCTAGGATTAGCTTGATTATCATGCTTACTGCTACTTCAATGACATACACACAGTATACGCATTATGTGACACGTGTATATTTATCAAGCAGCTCCGACGCAGCATCACCCATCGCCCCAGAGCTAAGCTGGCTCCACAGGCGCGCGCCAGTTTTGCTGCGACGCTTGCCATCGGTTCCACACCCAGCCACCCCTCGCAAGATCATCAAGTGGACCGGGCCGCCACATGGCGCGCTTGCGCAGCATGGCTCTCCAGGAGCCACGCGAAACTGCTCCACCTCGGCCAGTGCAGCTCACGCTACAAGAATGAATGCCTATATATTACTTTAGAGCTGCACTCGCACTACACGGTGGGAGCAATTTTGCATATTGCGTAGAAAACAACCTTACCGCTTATTCCGAACAGCTCCCACATTTTCCCATTTCAGTTGGCGCCGTCGCATGTGATGGAATCCACAAATAGACCAGCTTTTTCCGCAAGCACAGTCGTTTCCAAAATGATTCTTGCTAGTGTTGGGGCTTTCACATTGCCCTTTGAGGCGAAAACACCAAGGATTTGTGTCCAATTTCCTGCAGAAAGAAAACAGTTAACATCTGACAGTTGGGCGTCGTACAAAGTTGAAATCTACGAGGAAGAAAAAGAGCTTACCGATGAATGGCTGTAACAGCATAATCATGCCATGGTCTGCCAGCACGTTCTTCTGGTCAGCAGGTGTATGATCTCCAAGGTCGACGAAGCCTTCAATATCACCTGAATTGCAGAAAAAGCACACAAGGAACATCCTGCTTTATACCCCGACATCTCCCATCATAGATGGGGCTAAAAGAATAAAAAGAAACATAATCGAAGACTTTGTGAATATTGTCAAGCACTGCTACGTTACGGAAATCGTAGTGAATCAGCTGACACCGCATTTTCCTCATTTACACGTCCCAAGAATTGAGTGAAGCTGTACTCACCAGCTGATTTGACAGTCAGGTGCTCCGAAAGCTTTATTTCGTCGATGAGGAGGCCACCATGACGACTGTAAAAATCCATGGTCTTCGTCTTTTCATGCAGAGCATTGAAGATATTGGCACTGAGGCCAAAGCCGCCCTTGAACCGCTGGAGGTACTTCTGCAAACATGTTCGTTCTGGTAAAACCATGATGGCTTCTCTGCGGAGATGCTTGTACAACTTGGGGCTTCGCATCCTCATTAGCATACACTCCAAAATCCACTCATCGTCGTATCGCATGCCTTTGTGTGACTTCCTTCGAGCAGCGAGGAAACAACTCTTGACCGCTAGCTGCTGCTTTGATGGAAGGGATTTGATTTTGTTGTCAAATGCTTCTTCACTGAGAGCCTCATTTTGCTCTTTCATATGAGCCACCTGTATCACTGCATTCGCCAATCTTTTTTTGGTTCTTGATAGATTTCGAGAAATGTTTTTGCACTGTTTTTTTTCATCAGGATTGCTTGAACTCTGCTTTTCCTTTTTCTGCACGCTTGGCTTTGAGCCAGGACTCTCTGGTACTTGCAGAAAGCACACGATTGTCCATCGGTCTTCGTGGGTAGCGAGCACTTGGCCGAAAAAATCATGTCTCTGTAAAAAATGTGCTTTCCTGAGGCAGGCTTTATGCTGCATCCGCAACAAAGACTGGTCAAAGACACTTTTTTGATGAGGGATTCAGCCTCTTGGCAAGTTGTGAGGGTATGTTTACCCTTCTCTCTCCCCCTCAGGTACACTGTGGCCACCCCCATTTTCCCATCTCCCGAAGGCTTCCCAAACACGACCATCTTTTCAATGAAAAGGCTGGCGAAGTTATGTTCTTCAGCTTCACAATAGGCGTAAGGTAAAGAGTCTACTGGCACAGAAGGTACTTTCATCCATGTCACTGGAATTGAGATGCAGAATAGGTGGAGACTCGTGGTTGGCAGTCGTTTGGCAGTATCGTTTTGCGATGTATTAGTGCTTAATGCTTCAGAATTACAGCTTGGATTGCAGTTTTCAGTTTCAGGAGCTCCGGTATTTGCACCAAATCCTTCCAGGCCCCCAAATTCGGCAATCTCAATGCCTGAGCCAAACTCAGAGACCTTCGACGCAGCATGCTTACGACGCTTTGCTGGAAGCTCTTGCTCATCAAGAATTCCGTTTTTCCTCTTTTCTGTCACTTTAGACACGATGTGTTTTCGATCATCTGGGAATATCGTAGGTATGGCGTCAGGTTTCAGGCGTGGTTTATCGCAAGGATGCTCGTTGGTAATGCCATTTACGATGATGCTGAACGTGCGCTCGATGCAACTCTTCTCAAAGTGTCTCTCGCAAACCACTGCAGCTGTGGTCAGCCTCCTGTCTTTTCTGTTGATGCTGCGTTCCCATTCTGCAAGCCACGCAGCATCGGATGGCGCAGTAAACATGGAAACACGCTCCTTGTTTGAGCGGTAACCGCTTTTACACAGCGGGACAAAGCAAGTTTTCTCTTTGCACTGTCGCTTTGGCTTTGACATTTTTCTGCACGGTTACACGCAGGTGACAGGCGTCGGAAGACCACAATCAGGAACTCAATCCATGAGTTGACCAGACGGTGAAATTGCGCAGCCCGGATACACGCGTGCACAGATAACTTGTGGGAGCGCACAGCATGACTTGCATGAGCAGACACTCACACAATACGGTAAATGCTGCATCTCGGTGCATAAAAACACGCGCACAAGCAGTTTGACCACGCAGACACAGCGCGAACTTGAAGCATGAAGAAGCGACAAAAGCGCGTCGTCTGTTGAGGCAGCCCCTCACACTGTCGTCTGCTAAGAAAGCACCCTCTCGGCAAGCAGCGCCCTCTGCCGCCATCGGTGGGCTTTCATTGCAAACGGCACCACCCTCTCCCATAGCGCGTTGCTTGCGGTCGGCACACTAGCCAGTATATTCTAGGCACTGTACCCGCACTTAACAAAAATTCACTAAATGTGTCATACCTTTGTGCAATACACTGATTGTTGCAATCTTTTAAGTGCGAATGCACTTTATAAGCGACCCCAAACCATCCACCGCCGGCGGCGGCGGCGTCCGCAGTGCTCCTCTATATTTAAAAAAGAAACGGCATCCGGCGCCAGGTTTCGATCCGAGGACTTTGCGGCCGCAGCGCGACGCTCTACCGACCAAGCCACGGACACGACGCTGATATCACTGTTAGTGACGCGCCTTATATCTTTAACGCATTCAAACTACGTCGTCAGCGGCGTGCGTTGGCGACTCAGCGGCGTTATAGCGGCTTGATAACTGCGTGGTGTACACGTGATACTACAAACCTGATGGAAGAGATGGAAGAGAAGGCGGCGAGGCGGTGGGCTGCGGGGGCCGAGCGCAAGCGCCGCAAGCGGGCCGACAACCGTGCATTTGCACTTTCACATTCTCCCCTTCGGGGAAATGCGGGAGAATTTTTTACATTAGTTAAAACTTAAAATCCATGATAAACTTCAAAGACAGATACACCAATATAAATTATGAGAATCACGGGCTTTCAAGACCTTGAAAATGACACTTCTAAATTCAAGGGTTTGCAAGGTTTTCAAGCACCTGCGCGAACCCTGTTATATGGAAAATGATATCAGTAGTCTAAAAAATGTTGTGATGCCCCGAAAACTTTCCACATGAGAGCCCTACAAGAAGAAAAGGGTAACAATGGGGTATCAAGCTTTTATGACCAAATGGCTGACCGGCTACGCATACTGCCAATTCCAGGATAAGGTAAGACCTTAAGGAAAATCTTCAGTTCATTTGCGGCCTTGATAATGCCAACAAAAAAATTCGGGAACAAATTCAGCATCAATTTTGTAACTCTTTCGTTACCGCAGGAAATTGCACATATTTAGTGGTCTAAGAAAACATTTTTTCTGTGCTAAACATATTGGTTACGCACATATTAACATAAATGCAGATGATTCAATGCACTTTCCACTGACACAAGTTTTAAATTTTTTTTTCATAAATAATGATTGAGAAAAAAATTATCAAATTCAAAATTTTTGTCTAAACGTCGAAGAAAATAAAAACAAGGAACTTGTGTATAACAAACACCAGTAGCAGAAAAAATTTAGAATATACATTTTGTAGGTAAACACTTTCAAAACCCGTCCTAGAAAAAAAATTAATTTGCTCAGAACAGTTTGTCAGATATCAAAGAAAAGGCTAGCACGCGTGGTACCCACGCCTTGTGGTGAAGCGCGACCTCTATTTCAAATTTTGCAATTTTGGATGGTTCTCTGGAAGAAGTCTGGTGGCTTAACATTACTAAAGACACCAATTAGTCCCCACGTGATGTAAAAACACCTTGTCAATGATTATGGCCAGCACAAGATTCAAAGCAAGCAAACGATGCGAAGAAATACACTTGGAGTTGAAAACCAAACTCGGTGGTGGGATGCTTGTTGACGTTCTGATCGTGACTTATCTGTCAGAACTTTCATTTACAGTTTATCATCTTCTGACTCACTATGGTAGCCCTGCTTGCAGGAATAAGGTGCACTGCACTAGAATCATGACCAGCAAGCTTTCACCAAGCAGGTGTCACTCTATTAACAGCACTGTGAGCTTCTTACATTACAGTGCCACCTAACAATTTCGAAAAGAAACAATATCAAGCCTCTAGGAGACTTTGTCAGAATAGACAGTTATGCTAAGAAGCAACAGTAGACCTTCGGAGAAACCCTCGTACAGAAACGAAACTGGCCGCTGAACAGCTGGCAATGTTCAAGGCCTATTGGAAGTGCTCTCCGCGTCTGAACTGATATCCGACAACTTGGTGTTATTTTTTTACTTTCATCTGAAGCTGTTATCGCAGAGGTGAGATGTGGGTGAAGTGGAATAATGAGCGGCGTGCATTTTTCGAGGAACAGTAGCGGGCGACGTAGGCGCCATGGCAAATCGGCCTGAAGTTGGGTAACTGCATAGTAGCGCCAAATATGAATTTTGCAACACAAGAACGAAACTGAAACTTCTGGAAATTGGCTGAAAATGCCAGGTCCACTTGTTAGACATGCGGGGGACCTTCAGAAATAAGCTTTGACAGAATAAAGTTACCCTTTCTCCGAACCAAAGATCACTAGTGAATAGCTGGTGTCATTTTCAGGAAATTATCATCTATCAGTGCTGTCGGATTACAAAGCTGACAACATAATTTGGTATTTGACTTGCTAGGAGCCTTTTGATAAAAAAAAAAAAATTGATGGTAATGCAGCATAACCACGAGTGGCATGCTTTTTGGTCAAGTGCAACAGCTAAGCCCCCTTTCACAAAAACACTAAGCTGGCAAGAAACTGCGTCAAAAATCTGTGTCGCTGGAGCAGGAAAATTTAACCCGATTCTTAAAGTGCAGTGGATAGACTAACCACTGGGGTACATTAGGTGTACGAGAAATGACTACAACATGCCGAAATCAGCAATACAAAGCATCGATCACCAGTGATTGATTTAAATAGGCATGGTAACGAAAGAGTTAAAGCTGCGCGGCGGGTATTTCTACGGTTGTTTCAGGAAGGCTCTTATGATTCATAGCAGGTTTAAGTGTCCATTTTGCAACTGTACCCCCTGCGGCAGAGCTAGGTTAGACAAAGATATCAACAAACCAGCAAGCGAACAGCCTAGTGTAGGGCTCTATGCTTCAAAAATGGCCCGAGCGAAATTATACTGATTAGGGGGCTAGACTGGCCACAGATTGATTTAATGCTAGAAACTAAAAATACACACAAATAAACAAACTGCAGAAATTACCCAGGAGGAGTTGTTGAATAATTGCTTGTGCCGCTATATTCCGAGGCTCTTTAAAGTTTGCTTCAGAGCTACTCATCTATGCCTTCGTGGGATGTCCAGGTGCCATATAAGCAGTTCAAAATTAAAGTAGGAAGGCCCTAGGGTCTTTCATGAAATACCTCCACAACATTTCATGTATCCCTATGGAGCACTATACACTGAGCCCCTTTAGAGGTGGCTTTACAGCTAAACAAAACTCCACTGATGGGGATATATTTTTTAGCGGCAATATACCTAAGTGGTCATAGGAGTATTGTAGGTATACTGCCATAGGTGTAGGTATAAAGACCCTAGGGCCTTTTATTATTAGCATTTTAATATCTGGGGGAAGTGTGATACATCAAGTATTCAGACAAACAGACGATTTCCTCGTGAAGTCCCCATTAAAATATTTCAGCTAAAAAAAAACAAAGAACATGATTAAAAAGGTAACTGTGAAGCCTATGAATTGCCTGTTGAGTATGACAGGATTAAGACTAGGTTGAGCATATTGAAAAAAGGAGCAGAATACAAATGCATAAATTATGTAGACACTAATTAAGAACTAACCAAATAAAATAAGAAAAATTTGAAAAATTCAAATCCTGGGGGCTTTACATGCCAAAGCTACATCTGCGCTATGAGGCGTGCCATAGTGGAGGGCTCCAGATTAATATTGAGCACATGGCGACCTTTAATGTGCATCAAAATCTGAACATTTGGGCACTTTTCTTTTGTTTTTTTGCAAAAAGATAAGGAACAACAAAATAATGTTAGTTCTTCACAGAGATTCCAGGTTACTATCCTTTGCTAGCTTAAAACGACAATTCTCACAACAAAATTAGCAGAAATACACATGCTTTTAACATAATCTGCTTAAGGGCAATTAATTTTTTAGTAAAAAAAAAAGGTGCACATAGCGCTTTAAATAAGGCTTTGGCAAGCATGCAATTCATTCTTGCGTATAGAGCAAAAAAACAACATTGACATGCAAGAGAAAATGGGACAGCGCTGACTTGCGACTGGTGTTTGTTGTTCAAAAGGGTACTTATACAAGTATAATTCTGAAGCAGCATAGGGAGGAAAGTATAGAAGAAAAAATAAAACCTTTGTACACATAATTATCCTGTCGAGCAATAAAAACCCACTGGAAGTCACCACCGTCTCTTGTTTCCTCTTTTCCTCCCTTGCCGTTTCACATGCTACATCCAAGAAATATGGCAGTTGTACGTTTGCACTGAATGCACTAAGGCTATTAATATTATCAAAGGAACAGTAGGCCCCATGATCCCTGCCTATGACCAAGCCGTAGAATGTGTTTGATTTCCTCATACAGTAAAGTGAAAATATTTTCTTGTGCATGGCAAAAGAGCGGGAAGGATGACCCACGATGCTTTTGGGTTTTATATTAGGAAAAAAAAAAAGTGATTTCTGGCACAGTATGGCGTGATATTGCTTTAACAACACAACTGGGCACTCAAAGCCCAGCTCCACCTTTGCTCTCATCTGGGTTTGTTCTATCAGTGTTTTCAACTGAGACCTTCTCATTGCAAATTAAATATTTTGCTTAGCCCTGTGCCATCTTCGGTGTTGATCTCTTGTGGTTCGTCAATGTATCGAATAGGAGTTTTCCACTGCAGCTGCTTTACCAAGAAGCTGTCATTCATATCATAGATGAAAACAAGTGACTGAGCTTGATGCATGCAGACATCCCAACATGTCCTTAAACCTTTACTTTCAGCAAGTTCGCATCCTGAGGAGACTGCTAATCTATGAGTACTCGCTGAATTCCAACAAAGACTGCGAATTAGGGTAAGCAAATGAACATCAAACAGCTATCTGTTAAAGATTATGGTACGTGTCCGTGCTGTCTTTTATAGTTTTTCATTTGGAAATGCATTTTGTTCTGCAACCAATTGTTTCCGACATTCACCCCAGAGTTATTTTTTCAACATGAAAAACGTAGATCATATGGCAATGTTTAGGTGTGCAGCTTTGTCGACTTCTGCACATATATTGGAACGCAGCAGAATACATTTCACACCTGCATCTTGTTTTTTTCCACATGAAATAAAGACCACCTGGCTGCAATATTTTCATTTCCATTAAAAAACTAATAATTTCACTGCAGGTAAAAAAGGGCCTTCCTTACTGCATGCCAGTCAAGCCTCTTAGACTGTTGGGTAGTGTCCAAAGCACTGGCGTGATTTTCTTTTGAAGAGAGCCAGCAGGCCACGCAACATCTCAGGGCAGCCCACAGATCCTGCATCCCTGGTCTGAAAACATGCACCTGCATATAATGAATCCACAGCAAAGTGTCTTTTTAACATGAACTGCTGAGGTCAAACGTTCTACAGCCATTGCATCTGTGAGCTAAGGGCAGTAAGGATTTTATTTAGGGGGGGGGGGGGGGGGGGGGGATGGTGGTTCCAAACCACTTTTGGCACAAGGGGGAGGGGAGAGTTTAACAATTCCCCTCTCACTCTTCCTGCCTACACTACCTACATGAGCTGAATCTCATTATTGTATGCCCACAATAAACATCCCCCTGTTGACAGCACTCTGACAGCACTACAAATATGCGGCTGTGGTGCAATCCAACAACACTCAAAGAGTTAATTGCCTGCGTTTTTTTTAGACGTGCACGTCTTTTTTTGCACCACATTGCGTCACTCTTCCTAACCAAGCGTCTTGTGACTGTGCTGCTCTCCCCTTTTGGTGCATATGGTTCTTGCACTCAATGCACTCAAGTCTTGTCTCGGCAGGATTACAATAGGCAAGCAGCCCTGCTGTGGCGCACTGTCAGTAATATGACACCTGTATCGTTCATTCGAGACCCGTGTTTCATTTCATTTATCATACTTCAATGCCCCAACGTGCTACAGAAGGGAGTGGATGCTAAATATAAAACATCTACGAGTACAAGGACAGCTCGCAAAGCCCTAATAATGCTCAATACAATAAGTATTCTTCAAGTGTGATTCTAAAGGCAGATGTATAGGCTATGTTACAACTGAGGCCAGCAAGTGGTTTCAGTCATTTGTTGTTTGAAGATAAAGTTTAATTTAAACAAATAAGGTTATGCCACAGTGTGGAACATTTCAAGTTATCAAATTTTGCCGGTTTAATGCGCCGAAGCAACACCTGGCCTGTAAGGCGCACCGTAGTAGAGGGCTCTGGATTAATTTTGACCACCTAAAGATCTCTTAAATGTGCACCAAAATCTTGACACATGAGCATTTTTGCTTTTCGCCTCCATCAGAAAAGCAGCCACCGCAGCTAGGATCGAATCCACATCACTGGGCTCAGCTGCACAATGCCTTAGCCACTAAGCCACCGCCATGGGCAATGTGGATCCTTTAACTTATGCTTTGGTCACCAAGAGATAAAAGTTCGGATAGAAGTTCACTCTTTAATTTTGGATTGTAGTGATACATTTGGCGGAGCAGTGAAAACGGCTGAAATTTTTCATGAACCGAATGGTGAAGGAGGTTCAATGTAGCCTTCATCGACATTAGGCTTGACATTCAGGAGTAGTTAGCGAGACTGAAGCCTGCACTACGATTTTGTATGACCATGTTTTCTAATGCAGAAAAAACAAAATCAAAGGTAGGGTCTACAAATATGGTGACAAAACTACAACACACAAAAGCTGCCAACATTAAAATGCCCAAAACCTCAAAAAACAAAGTAGGACAAAATGCAACAGCTGGAACTGAACTTATTCCCTGTGTGTGCTGATCTGGAGACATAGTAACTCTTTCATGATCACAAGCTGCACTGAGGACTTAGCTTAGCCTCAAAATTACGTAACTGAACCTACCGAAACACATTTGAAGTGGGCATTTGCGACTGTTCTCGTTTGTGGTTAGTATTTCATTAGCAGAGGGCAATCTTTAGAAATAAACTGTACTGTGTTGATTTGACTTAGTATATGGTATAAATAATTTTTTAACATCGAGTAGTTGCTTTTTAGCACAATAAAGTTCAATATCAGCAATAAAAAATAGAGGTCCTTTTGGTAAAAAGTTTTTCAAAAATAAAACACTTAAGCGGTTAAACAAACCAACCCATTTGGTGCCTTTAAACAAGTTGAAGCAGACCATTATGATTTTATTACAAAAATTTAACGCTCCTTTCTCAAAGAAAGATGGTTCAAACGCGAAGCTTTCTTTGATACAAACCCAAATTCCACAATCCAATCAGCCAAAGTCCAAATCTACGACAATGCTGAGCTAACTGAATGCGATGTTATCATTTTGTATTGATGTATTAGTTTGTGGTTGGGTCATCTGAATGTGCTGATTTGGTTACCTCAGCGTTGTTGTTGATTTGGGCTTCCCATTGGTTAAGCATGTGGCATGCATCTGTGCTCCCATTAGAGAATGCTTTCATCATTATCATTGCTCAACTATATGATGTGAAACCGCATTTCTCTACCACAGTGGAACCCGTTATGCATGTAAAGACATCCTATTGTTTATGCGGTACGATTGATGTGCCCTTTGTGGAAGCCCGCTGTGTAAAGTTGGCTTTCCTGCAGAAGTTTGGCTTTCTTGCAGGGCCTTTTTTTCCGCCACCCCCACAAGTGAAGCATACAAAGCTTCGCTTTAATACTCCCCTTTCCACGCCTGCGAGTGCTTTCAGTTGAAGGCCAGTTGATTGTTAGCGGCAGTGTTTAGCATTCGTGGTTACTTGATGTTGCACGCTAAAACTGCCCATATCGCAGTGGTACGCAGATATCAGGGCTAGTGGTGCCATGCCGATGACCCAAAGTCTTGACACATTATTGCTGTAGATGTAGCTTGTACCTGCTTGTGGCAGGCACTGCCAGCACCAGTAGTGACTACCTATTGCTGGGGCAAGAAGTGGTATAACAGGCGCGCGTGCCTACCACACTGCTTCTTGAGGCCCTTGAATGTTGGTGAGCAGGCTTCGTGCGCACACCGACAGTTGAAGGCCTGTGCACGGCTGCTGGATGAAATGCACAGGGTGCAGCATGCCACATGGCACAACATCACACAAGCACACCAATCACACAATTAGAATTAACTAGGCAAGTAGCAAAGTATGCCCAATTTTGGCAATGTATGCCCAAAGTATGCCCAATCTTTGCTTGGCAATGTGGATGCGAGTGGGTGCAGAGTCATAGTACCTGAAAGAGGGAAAAGATATAAAAGGTAAAGGATGATGACAATAATGAGAGGACACATATGAGGCTTTTTTTTTTCTTCGAAATGAGCCAGATCCAGAAACCGAAACAGGGTCAGATAAAACTGCAGTGACAAGAAAAACTCGGCAACGCTCCCCTAAAAAAGAGGTGGCTAGAAAATAGTTGAGATAACGCCCTGAAAACGTGTACACAGATCGTAGTTCATACCAAAAATGAGCCACATCCTGCTCTTTCACGGATCAAAATGAGCCAAATCCATTTGCCCAATGGGAGTTTGCTTTTGGCTTGAGTGTTCAGACTGTTTCGTGGGAGTTTTTGGAAGTTCTTTTTTTTTGCTTTTCATAGCTGGCATATTATGAATTCAGACGGCAATTATGAGATCAGCAAAAGATTTGTCCCCAGATGTCGACGACGAAGCGGACGAAATTATACTGAGAGATGTGAAACAATGATTTTATATCATCTCACCCATCCCTACGAAAAAACTTTCGTTATATCTATTTTTTAAAACTCCCATATTTACAATTTTAGTACTTACCGTATTTATTCGAATATAGGTCGACCTTTTTTTTCCGAAAATGTGCTTAAAAATTGAGGGTCGACCTATAATCGTGACCGAAGAACCTCGACCTATAGTCGTGATCAAAAATGGCGAGCGCACCGAGCGATCCGTTTCTCCGTCGCGCCCGGCGCTCCTCAATTTGAGGCGGCTGCGCGGAGCATCTAGAACAAAGACAGGCAAGAAAATAAAGGAAAAAATAACAAAACAATCAGCGTAAGAAAGCCACCCACAGTCACTGCCGGCTATCGCGCATTACTTGTGGCCGAACCGCACGAGCGAGCTTACGTACTGGCTAGAGAGCCAGATTGGCTTGGCTTGGTGACTTCGGAGCCGCGGTAGCGGCTAGCGCGAGGTGGGGGTAAAGGTAACTTTCGCCACCTAGCGTAGCCACCTCGTGAACGGAACGGCGTTGCCTGCTTCACTCGCTGTCTCTACTATCTCCGGTTCTCCGTTTCATGCGCTTTCTTTGTGTTTGCTTCGTTGTGATTTCCGCACACAATGTTTTTCTCGTACGCATTTCGCGATGTCACGTCAGACTTTAAGCGCCGGGTGATCCTGTTTGCTGAGAACTTGAACAACTGCGCCGCTCAGCGAGAGTTAGTCGTTAATGAAAAGCAGATCAGGGGATGGCGGAAACAGCGGGACGAACTTTTTGCTTGTAGGGGACTGCGTCGTGCGTTTCGTGGTGGGAGGCACGATGCTCTCGAGAAAAAACTCCGGCTGCACGTGGAAGAGGAGCGTGCGAAAGGACACCGAGTGTCCTGCGAAGATATTCAGACCAAAGCTCAACAGTTAGCGCTGCGAGGCGGGATTGGCCGTTCAGCCTTCAAAGCCAGTCGGGGGCGGGGGTGGGTAATGAACTGCGGCGCATGCGGCGCAAGTTCCGACGACGACGCAGTGTGTGGCTCCGACCAGTGAGGTGACCGCGTTGTAAATAAATGGGGGTTTTAAAAAGTTTCCTCAAGTTTCTTTCTTAAAAGTATGGGTCGACCTATAATCGAATATATTATTTTTTTTTTCGGCAACTTCAATTTTTAGGGGGTAGACCTATATTCGTGCTCGACCTATTTTCGAATAAATACGGTAACTAAATAGCCGCCGCCTACAAGCCCTGGAAAATCCCCCCCCCCCCCCCCCTCCGAGTACAAACCACTTCACTAAGGTGAAAATAAGATATGAGCAGCCTTCTTGTGAAGCGTTTTGGAAATTCATGGAAAAGCAAAGAAGAGCTCGCTTACTTCGTGAGTGCCTTCAGGCGTGCCCAAGAAAATTATACTAGGGAGGAATTCGAAAAGAGCGGCTAATGGTGCCAAGAGGACTCAACTGCTCTCAGTGTACAGTTCTACTGTTCTTGAAGCCCTGTTGCATATTTTGAATGCCTCTTCCACCAAAACGCAATTGCACCATGCTTAAAAGTAAATTTAAATAACGTTTTCCTAAGAATGACGCATCAAACTTGAGTGTTTCAACCCAGTATGTGCCAAATCCAAACTTATCTCCCCAATACTGCTCAAATTCATGGCATAAATTTTATATACTTGTGGCCATAAACTTATCCTAGCTGACATGTAAAATAGTATATCATATAGCAGCTTTGACAGCGCTGCATTTAGGTCCGGTAACAAACTTTCGCTTGTTTCTCAAATTTGCGTTAAATGGATCTGGCTCATCTCGAAAAAAAAACAACAACAAAAAAACGCCTCACATGCACATTCTGTAGTTGGACCCTCATACTTTCCCAATCACTACATCGTAAGGAGTGCTGAGGTGTCCTCGTAATTTTAACAGTGGAGCTGTTTAAGCTTGAGTTCCGTCCGTGCCTGGCGTCGCTCAAAACTCAGTGCACCAAAGTGGAGAGGGTGAAAATGCTAGGTCAAGAAGTGTGAGGGGAAGTGGCAAGGAGGCAAGAAGCCCACGAGCAGGTGTGGGGAGTGTGCGCCTCAAGAAAATGCTTCCCCTGGTTGGAATCGAACCTGGGTCCCTCGCGTTATGAAACCGGTATCTATCCAGCTGCGCAATCAGTGCATTTCCTTTGGGTTGATAGAACGTATGTTGCCTGGTGCCGCTTAAGACCCGGTGCAGCAAAGTGGAGAGGACGAAAAATGCTTGGCCAAGAAGTATGAGGGAAAGTGGCAAGGAGGCAAGGCGCTGGCAAGCAGGTGTGGGGAGTGCACGTCACGGCACAGATGTTCGGGTGGGGAGGCACAGGTTGGGGATTGGCAGCACCTAGTGATGGCGTAAGCTCCGACAGGTAGGTGTCCTCTTAGTTGAGAGAGATGGCGTGTGCTCGACAGCATCAGTGTCCGATCTACCGATGAGATGGGCAGACCTAAGAAAAGCCAAGTTAAAAGTAGTGAAGAGCACCAGCTCCGCTGTTTCCTCAGTCGTAGCATCTAAAATGCGAAGGTGGGCAAATTTCTATTTATTCGAAATATATGCGCACGTAATTACTCTCATCATTGTCGCACTGTCTGCACAAACGGCGATATGTTGAAAGCCTGCAAAGAAATGAGGACTCCTTAATGGACAGACTAAGCGATGGCACACTTGTGTAGGATGACCCTGCTCTTTCAATCAAATCGACTTTATTGATCTCTCATATTTTGCCTGCTATGTCTCACTATGAGAATGCACGCTTTGCTTGTAAGAGCAGGGTCGTCTTGCGCAAGTGTGCCACCACTTAGTCTGTCAGATAAGCAGTCAACATTTCTTCGCGTAGCTTCAAAATGTTGGCATTGGTGGTAACAGTCTGGTAATTGTGCGAACACTCATGTGCACGTTCTAATAAAATAAAAAAAAAACAGTTGGAAGTTAGTGCTGTGCGGTGTTCTTGCTCTTCCATGTCCTCATCTGTACCCATCATGAATTTTTCCGGACCATAAAGCAGGCTGTCTCACTGCAACAGGTAGCAAAAATTTTGTTTTGTTTCGATTTCCGTCAAATATCTTGCCTTGTTGCACAGTGCAGTCAAAATATTTATGCGGATGAATACAACAGCTATCATCCCTTTTACAACCAATGCCGATACACCCGAAGATCAGTGGCAAAATGGATTAACAGTAGAGATGTGCAAGCACAGCTTTTGATATAACAAAGTCATAAAAAAAGACACTTCCCTTCGTTATAAAAAAATTTCATAGCATAGAAATTCGGTCTCGAGCCAATAACCAGGAAGGCCTAGTACTACTACATAATAGCAAAGCATTGAGCCACACAATATGTGTGCAGGCTTCCAAATACAATATGGATGTGGATATGTTCACAAGTGTTTGCCTGCTTCTAAGAGTGCAAAGGTACCTTCAAGCTGGGCTTTTGTTGACAGGAAAAACTGAGCATGGCATGCCCCACAGTTTCCTTTCATTAAATCATGGTACCATAGCCCATGACAGCCACCACTTACTCATTTTAGCAGACAACCCGCCTATCCCTCAATACAAATTTTGCTTTTCACTGTAGCCCACCTGACGAATGCAGCAAGAAGCGGTAGGGTAGGTGCTTGTTCCGCCAAAACCAAGTGCGGAAGACATGGCAGGTGTAGAAGCTTGGCCCACGCAGCTAGTGAGCACACCAATCCTTTCATCCTTGTCATGCCTGCCTGGTTGCCCTGGGAAAGAATGCAGCCAGATGGGTTCACACCAAAAGGCTTTCTTGCTGTTATGAGTACATGTGCCGCGAATAGCGAAGCTCCAAATGAAATTGCAGTGCAATAATTATATGCATGGTAGCGAAGCACGCAATTACCAGCGGGACTACCAAAGTAGAAAAGTTCAGACCTGAGCGCTTCCCACACTTTGCCAAACTGAATGCAGAATCAACATTCGGGACTCTGACATGTATTTGCATTCAATCTATGAAAGGCAGCTACTACCCTGCCCAAGAACAGGTTTAGTGCTTGCAGTAAAGCCCTCCACCAAGTTGCAGCACGATAAATATATGCATAGAAGCATAGCACGCTCTGACCGACAGACTACGCTCTAGGACAACCCTGCAGTTCAGCTTCACTTTAATGCACTTGCTTGACCTCCGCATGCAGCCAACAATGAAATTTTGGTGAATGACGATGTCAAGCATAGCATTCGACTCAAAGGTTCAATCTGAGTTCAAGTATGGCGTTCTGCCTTGTGCTGTGCCCCAGCGTAGAACTCATTTTGGAGTGAAATGGTATTCATGACGCTGTCATTCACCATTTTTGTTTTGCTGGTCACGTGGATTGGTCACCTGCATGCATTGTGGTGAAGCTGAACGGTTAGATTGCCTTAAAGTATATCAAAAACAAAAAGTTTCCAATCAAAATTCCCAACTGCAGCAGCACCTGCCTCTCTGGTCTTTGTCACCTTTGGTTCTTTGCCTTCTCCCTCCTCCTAGCTACTGCCTATGTGTGCCTGCATACAACAGCTAGATATGTCAGGGATTCGTACACCTGACGCAAGAAAGACAGAACCTGTCCCTACGCATGGTGTTTGTCTTCATGGTGCATGAGAGGACCAACCGTTAAAAGACTGGACTTTCGGGGCATTTCTTCTGCGACCTCAGAATCTTTTTCTTAAAAACTGACAGTTAAAGCAGGCACTTTTCTTAGTCATTTCATTTCCCCATTTGTGATAAACAGAGCACCAGCCCATGGCCAAATATAAGCCAAACAGAATGTGCCCGTAATATTTTTTGGAATTTGCAAGTGTGCATCTTCATGCAGTCAGTACTCAGAAACCATTAAATGACTTGGAGGGTTGACAATTCAGTGTCCCTGACGCATAGATGGCACTCAAAATGGCTGGCACCACAAAGAACAATAAAAGCAAAGTAATTGAATCCAAAAGAAAGTTGGGTAAATTTGGGTCTCGATGGGAATCAAACCTAGGACCTCTACAATATGAAACGAGCATACCGTATTTTCGCGCGTATAACCCCCCCCCCCTGCATAATTTCCACACCCCCACTTTCAGCCCGCCGGAAAAGAAATAAAAAATCCTCGCGTATTGCCCGCACATTTGATACGTTCAGCAAAGGCTGCACCAAAGCTACTGCTCAAGCAACACATCGCATATACTACGCAGACAGAAAAAGTGATATTTAGCAAGTAGAACACACTGACTGCAAGGCAAAAGTCACAATTCACTCCGTGTCACTGCTCTCACTAGAGCTATCACTTAATTGAGCCGCACTGCTCACTGTTGTACACAAGGTCATATCACGGCACAACGCGCAGGGCAGTTTCACGGCACAACGCAAATTGCCGTGAAGCTGCACTAAAGGAAAAAACCCGCGTTATCCGCACCCCTACTTTATCACTGAAATTTTCGTATTTTTGGTGCAGGTTATACGCGCAAAAATACGGTACGTCCCCAGCACCCCGACGGCTATATGGCTCTAGCTCATCAGAACCGGACTTAGTGAATGAGTTGTGGCCTTCAACTTAGGAACCTCTGTTGGAGACATGCACTGAGGCCTACTTGAGCATGCTGATTACACAAATAGCAACTAGGCAACTAGCACTGTACATTTCCCCCCCTAATGTCCTATTTGCTTGATGCTGCAAATGCATGTACATGCCAGCCTGATGATAGGCCCAATGCTGTGCTTTGAGCTCTATTGTCATCAGCCCGCACCCCCCCCCCCCCCCCCCTCTTTACATACAAAGAGTTTAAAGTTGCTTGGCAGATGAAAGGCACAACATACAGGGTGGTGCGACGATAACTGGAACATTTTAAAATTTTTTCCTGAGCGAACCGCCGCTCTGTTCGCACTCAAACTTCACACGAAGGTCGCATTTTGTGGTCTATTTTGTTTGACACCAGGAACGACGGCACTTACCTGTTTATTTTGAAAATAAATAAAAACAATTTTTGCATATTCCAACGGTTCATCGTTGCCCATAACTGTTGGATTTTTTTCCTCACCTCCTTTCACATTTTCTGATCATCTGCTACACCATTTGGCTCCTTCTTACCATGAATCCCCATCGTTCGTTTCACCCCAAGTGGCGCCGTTGTTGCACTTGTGCTGGCTCGCACATCCAAATCGGGCGCCAATTTCCCATAGGCGAAAATTGTTTTTATTTATTCTCAGAGTAAGCAGGTAAGCACCGTCATCGTTCTTGGTGTCAAACAAAATAGACCACAAAATGCGACCTTTGTATGAAGTTTGAGCACGAACAGAGTGGCGGTTCGCTGAGGAAAAATTTTTAAAGTGTTCCAATTATCGTCGCACCACCCTGTATGGCTGCCTAATGTTAAGCCCAACAAGGTGACTCGTCAAGGTTCTCCGTCACAGACACAAAAAGAACCAGAAGATGCAAAACGAAAAGACTGATTCCGGTTATACCAGAAGACACACCATTTCAGACGTGCCACTATTGCACTTTTCCTCCTGCCTCACCCAGGGGTGAAGCAGTCACCAGGGGTCCAGGGTGCTACAGCAGCACCCACAATGTTTTCCCCCTTGTCTGGCAAAGCAGTGCTTAGGTGTCCTCTAATTTGTTTATCGTTCTCCCAATTCTTTTTTGTTTCCTTTCTGCTTTTTTACATTCGAAACTTAAGTTGTGGAAAATATTATGGGGTGCGGGTACCATATTTACATCCTGATATATCTGTCGTCTTCCAGTTTATAAAAAAGCAAAGAAAAGCTTAGGAGAGGCCCCGCTCGCCACCGGTGCATTGGAAGAAGTGGGGAGAAAGCCATGGGGCTTTGTTACACTCACACGAGGCCACTAGAAACCGCGTCCTAGAAATGCAGCAAAGGCCATACGTCACGCTGTTCCCCAGGTAATACATAATAATCGACAGGTGCAGATGGAGCAGAAAACAGTGAAGCGAGCAAAGGTGAAGATGTGGTGAGTGGGCGAAAACTACAAGCAAAAAAGGAGGCAGCCTAAAAAGGCGTTTGTAGCTTCTGTAAAGGGGATGTCAGGCCCTCTCCTAAGCTTTTTTTTCCTTTGACTTGAAAATTCAGCTTGAATGAAAACCACAGGACTTAGGAAGATAACACAGACACAATGCTGACTATCAACTGAGTTTACAAAAAAAAAGGGGAACATATGTACATGGCCGTGGCGGCCGCTTTTCTGATGTAGGCGAAAAGCAAAAACGCCCATGTGTACGAGATTTCGGCGCACGTTAAAGATCCCCAGGTGGTCAAAATTAATCCGGAGCCCTCCACTACGGCGCGCCTCATCGCCTGCGTTGCGTCGGCGCGTTAAACCCCACAATCAATCAATCAACATACAGTCAAACTCCGCTACAACGAACTCCGCTACAACGAAATTCCCGCTTCAACGAAGGTTTTTCGATTCCCCGCCCGCATCCCATAGGCCCCAATGTATTAAAACTCCCTCCACAACGAACCACTTTTTTATTGTTCTCCCGGTTTAACGAAATTTTCCCGGGACACAAGTCACTCGATCTGCAACGGACTGAACCACTCTAACTAATTTTGATAAGTTCTAACAATGTAAATTATTAGTAGCAACATTTTCTCCGAACATCCGGACATCGAGAAGGTGCCGCTTCTCGATGTCCGGATTACCGGCGCCGACGGCGCCTCCTCCGCCGCCGACGGCGGCGGCGGCGGTGGAGGAGGAGGAAACGGCCGAAGCATGGGCAGCTCTCGAGGAAGCCGGCATCGTTCCTGAGAACGTAGCATTGAGCGACTACGTAAATGCCGACGCGGACGTGATCGTCTACGAGGAGCTGAGTGATGCCGAGATCCTCAAGAGTGCTCGCGCCGCCTCCGCCGCCGCCGCCGATTCATCCGACGACGAAGAGGTCGGGCATGGTGTTCCGACGGTCCCGACGTCAGTGACCGCGTCGCAGGTCATGGACTCCTTGGACGTTTTACGTAGTTTTCTTGGCGCCCATGACGATGATGTCGCCATGCAGCTCCTCGCAGACTGTGAGCAGCGCATTCTCCCGTTGCTCGTGCGAAAGCGCAAACAGTCAAAAATCAGCGATTTTTTCAAGTTTTGGAAATAAAATGCTCCCAGAGTGTCGTGCATATCCTGTGCATATCCGTGACCGCAAATTAAAATATAAACTCCGCGCTGTGATTTTACGACGCCTGCTTTTGCGCGGATCTCCACGAGTACGACGCGCATATTACAACGCTGGTCTAAGCGCCGCGAGACGCGTTGTGACCGCAAATTACGATATAAACTCCGTGCTATAAAAAGGGTGCTATTTTTGGCGGAGCGAGCTCCAAGCAAGTTGGCAACATTGGAGCGAAAAGGTAGGTGGGAGATTTCACGACGCCAGTTAGACGCCTGCCCTGTTTTCTTTATTTACTGATTTTTCCGCGACAACGAAATTCTCGCTACAACGAAATTTTTCGCGATCCCCGTGAATTTCGTTGTAGCGGAGTTTGACTGTATGTACATGAAACATTGCGCAACATTGGCACAGCGCAACACTCTTTTTCCCAGGATTAGTTATACTCGGAGATAAACTCAGGTTGTCGAAGCAGTGGCCACGAGCAAGAAAGGTGACATGTGCATCAGCACAGCTTCCGTAGCTCTGACAGAGGAAGAACTGGACCTGCTTAGCGATTATCCTGTTAACTAATCTCGGGAAAAAGAGTGTCGCGCTGTGCCAATGTTGTGCAATGTTTCATGTATACCGGGTGCGCGAGATATTTGAGAACGCTATGCCTTATCGCAATAGACACCAGCAGCCTCATCATATATATCTAGGAGTACGGCTTCTTGTAAGCCGACCCCTTATCATTCATGATGCGCAGTTTGTTCAAAGATGGAAGTGCAAAAGTTGAAGCAGGAAATGAAACGCCAGGCAGTCCTTGTCACCTTGGCCGCGCAGCACAGCGACTTGGAAATTGCCACCTTTCTGAAACTAGCGAAGTCTTTCGTTTACAAGGTGCGGACAGAGCTGATGTGTTGTGGTGGTAACGTGGCACCTGTAGCGAAAAGGAAAAAGCACGGTCAGCGGTTAGACATCTTCAAAACCCCTTAATTACTCCGGCGGTGGTGTTATCCGTTGTTCGCAATGAGGGTGACGTCATGCCACCACACATTTTTTTGTAGGACTCTGCGTTAATGCTGCCCGTTACGTGGATGTGCTTGCCACTGTTGTAAAGCCAAGAATAGAGAGGGTTTCTAAAGGAAGACCATATGTCTTTCAGCAAGATTCGGTACCCGTCCACACCCCCTATGTCACCCAATAGTGGCATGGCTGACAGCTTCTGAGCTTCTGTGATCCCGTTACTCCCAACTTGTGGCCTCCTAGTTCTCCAGATTTAAATCCACTCGACTACCATGTCTGGGGCGTCGTTGAGAGAGAGGATAACAAAGGGCCGCATAATGCAAAAGACTCGCTGAAGGCCATCATTTCTCACTCCATGGCCAACATCTCTAAAGAGCACCTGATCCATGCATGCAGCCATTTGCGAAGCCAAACCGAATCGCTTATTGCTGCTGATGGCGGATTAATTGAGTAGTTATGGAAATAAACCATAAGAGAAGTACGTCACAAAGTTCGGTAAAAATATGTCTGGTTTTGCTAGATATATCATGCTGTGCCTGACACCATCTTTCTGTTCTGAAATACCTCACGCACCCGGTATATGTTCCCTATTTTTGTTAGTAAACTCAGTTGATAGTCAGCATTGTGTCCGTGTTTTCTTCCTAAGTTCAAGCTGAATTTTCAAGTGAACCAACTTGCCCAAACCCAAGCAATTCTACTCTTTTCTTTCCTCCATGTAAAACAGCTTTTTCCCCTGAATGCCACAGATTTGTAATTTCACTGCACAATTCTAAAGTTTACGAAATAACTTACTTGAAGTGTCTTTTAAAGAAAATGGCCTCAACAAAATGCATCCAAGAGTCACACAGGGAGAAAAGCCCAAACATTTGAAATGGAGAACGAATAATATGGACAAAATAATGAATTATCCAACTACATGACGGTGTCATACCCTTGTACACAAGAGAAGGCTATTTACAAAAGAGTGACATAACCTAATAAATGGCAATATTTATTTCATTCAAATGCACCTTTAAACAGCATTGCTGGTGGCCAGTTAAACAGTCATGATCTCGTAGTTTCTGAACAGATGGGTCTAATTTTGGTAACTTAGAGATCTCCAACTGCACTGCACTAACTGTTCGGTCATGGTATCACGCATGCACCAGCTAAGCCCATGCACTTATTCTTGCCCTACATTGCCCCTTTAGATCCTCGAGACTTTGAGGAGTAGTTTGAACATCAGACGCAAACCTTAATGGCTGGTGAAGATGGTACTGAGACTAGGCAAAAGAATGAAAGCCTCACCTGAAACACAGGAGAACCAAATTCTTTTATTTGTTCCTAATCTAATCACCTGAAACTGTCCAACTGTTGTCTTTAGTTGTACGACGAAGAATTGAAGGCAGTAGTAGTATATGTGGCAACAGCTGTTTTCACAGCAAGAAACAGCACATCCCAGTTAAAATATACAAAAATGCCTTCAAACATTCCCTCAGGAGGTAGCCAGGCTTTAAAGGTAAAATTTGCCGTGTTCACATCTTTCGAGACAGAAGCTTTGCTAGACGACTGTTTCCTGCCAGAGCCAAACATACATACTAATGTAAAAAAAAAAAAAAAAAAATCCCGTTGAATAAATGGTCATCGATTAGTTCAATGCAGCGAGCAAAAAATAAAAAAGCCCTGGATTACAGAAGGTATAGCATATTATGATAAAAAAAGAAAAAAGCTGTTCCCGCCATTCAAAGGTACAGAACACACACTGCCATAACAGGAGGAGAATGGTGGCCCCTTCTTTTTGGTACATAGAGGGGCAATGAAGACAATATGCAAGCTTGTTTTATTCCAAAGATTTCGTTTTCTCTGGTGCCCCCAGCGCTTGTCCGGAAGCAAACGATGCTCGATTCACTGCAAAATTAATCAATTTAAGCTAAAATGTTTACTCTCGCGCCAAAACGTGTGTTTGAACGACGTTTGCAATGACATCATAAGAACAGGTCTTTGAGCTAAACTTGGTGTGGAGTGGAGACTTGCTTATGGTTAGTCAACCTAGATGGTGCCACCATACCGCGGCAAGCCGTTTTCTGCCTTTAATTTGTTTGTGGCCGTATTTAAACCTGACTTGTTTTTGTTCATGGAGAAAATATTCTTTTTAAAACATGGTGCTCGCTCGACAAATATGGTCGCGTAAGACTCCGTCACTTGCATCAAACGGCCAGTGTCGTCTGAGACAGCCCCAAAGCCCCGCAGTGCTGTGCATCTAAACAAAGCATAGTGCGCGCAGTACCAACAGCAGCACGCATCGGTACTTCTATGTTTACGTGTACTTTCGTAACTTCCACTGTTTGTCCCACCATTCTTGCCGATATAAAAAGAATGTGCCCTAAATTTAAGCGCAAAAAGCCTGTCCGGCAAGCTTATAGGTTCCGCCTAATTTACGTTTGCTTTTTCCGACCTCTGCCAATCGCAGAGCTCGCTGGTATGACATCATAGGTTCTGTTGCGGGAAATGAGCTAGTGGGTCGCATGGCCATTCTCTTTTTTCCTAACTATACAGCTTATTTGCGTGAAGTTTATGTTAAAAATGGTGTTAGCATGATTCTAATGAGGCAATCTTTTGAATGAACCAAACTTGCATTTTGTCTTCATGGCCCCTTTAAAGAATGGTGTATGCTGTCATAAATGGCGACCACAATAACAGGTAGGGAGTCCCGGCTCATTGACACAAGTGCCATTGACAGAGGTGAGAGCTGGGACAACAGTTGATAACAAAAGTACCCAAATGAAAAAAATTGTGCGAAAATGAACTAGCCACTAAATATTATGACTACGGTTTTGCTTCACACCTAATTTCACGACTAACAGAAAAAGAACTTCTAAAAGAAGCAGTCCCCTTTCGAATTTACCCGCCGAAGTAGTAGTAATAATAATTGTGAGTATAGGCCTTCGGGTTCTCTTGAAACATTAAAATACACACAATAATGCCAGGCAAAGGTCTTTATTGGCAGTAATAAAGCCCCATCAATCTCATACCTGCACAAAATTCCACATAAAGCATACTTGACGGGGCTATTAATTGGTATGCGAGCAATTTTAACGGAAATAAAGGGGGGGGGGGGGGAACTGACCGTGACAAATCTGGTGGCCCTCGATCAAGACGCCGCCGATCAAATATTGAGAAACACTTGTTTTCCCTGGCGGCGTCATCGGTACGATCCTGTGCGAGAGAAACGTACAAAAATTTTAGTAGGCACTGGTGGCTTATGACTACTACCTCAATCTCCACGACAAAGCCGCGGATTTCAGGACCGTATTCGCAAACGACACATCAAAATTCCTTCAAACTTCTGCTTCAGCACGACGCTATGGTTTGAGCTGAAGATCTCCTTGAAATACTTCAGGTACCAATCAAGCTGCTCGAAAGCTTGACTTACAGCAATACAGTGGAGCCCCACGTTGCGCTTCCCGAAGAGTTTCCCGGTAACGCAGTCCACCGTAGCACAGGGACTGTTCTTTCACCTTTGGCTTGCAAGTGTAATCTGCAAAGGACGTTCCGCCATAAAATCGGACCTAATGTGTGATCCGATCCAACTTTTGGTTGGTTACTTCGAGTATAGTTAGGTGCAAGATCACTAAGGGTGGTTCGTGAAGCATCAGTGTTCGAAACTTGGTCGTAATAATTAAAGCGTGCTTGCTGAAATCAACCTTACCCTGTTGAGGAAGAAATGCGCGGGCCATGATTTACGTGCCATTGATTTTGACCAGGCGGCGTTCATCCTTCCCTCCACGGCGGTTTGAAGTTTGTTGTTTCTCATGTTGCCAGGAGGCATGCTATGGCTGCGGATCGGGCTTTTCGATTGTTCAAACAAGTGGCTTTTTTTTTATTTGCCCGTCCAGAACTGTTTTGACGCAGTCTGCGGGCTCCAAGAGCAAATGTATGTATGTACCAACGTTCATAGATACTTTTTCAGTTCCGTATCTCCCCGCCGCGGCCATGGAAAGAAAGCGGCCGGCCGCGACTCTCGCCACCGCGGCGCTGCGGTTGCGAGTGGCGCTACGAAAGCGAGCGTCGTCTGCTAGCGGGGAGCGTTCCGCTTGGCATCACCGGTCCTCACTTGTGGCTGCGTACTGCAACAGAAATAACTGTTCGCAGATGTTTCATCATTTTGTTGCGGCCGTTGCAGTGCGAGATAAATTTGAAACGGGCCGTATTATGCAAGGAGTCGTGTACGTACGCCAGGGGGTTTGAAGCGGTGGCTTGAATATCAAGAACGACAGTGTTTTAAATGAACGTTCGCGTAGCAGTGGCTGTAAAGCGTGCACACAAATTATCTTGCTATGCCGATTGCACAAATTTATTGCATCATGAATGATATTTCCTCACACGACTGTTGGAGCAGCTTTCCGTTTTGTGGACAACATAGGTGGTATTGTGCCTCACAACAACGCCCCCGCTTTCATTCCGGCCGCGTAAAAAACAATTTGCCGACGCTGGCTCGGTTCTTTTTCGAGTGCGGCCATTATAAAGTTGGCTGGGAGCCGTATTATCGCACTATTCTCGACTATCTGAGCAAAATAGGTGCACTGCAGGGGAACAGGCGACTCATAGTTGGACAACTCCTCTTGTCGCTCCATGGGCAAGTGCTCTCTTTTTGTAATCACCTAGCTTGTGCGCACACGCTGCCTTTGTCTTTTTCGGAGATCGCCGCCGAATCTGCTTCCGCAACAAATTAAGTTGCTGGGAAAGTTGGGAAAGTTAACGGAGACTGCACCTTCCTTCAGTGTAAGCCCGGTCGATCTCGGCGACTTTACGTTGATGATACCTATACTTCTTCGCAACGTCCTTTTCGAGAAAATGAAGCCCACATGCCTTGCGCGTTTTCCTTAGCTCATTGACCGCGCGGGGAAATATGGATCTGATGGCGGCGCTAAAAAGTGACGCTTCTGAGTGTTGCTTCTATATCTGCTCGTACAGCCAGGTGCGGAGCACGTTGGCATTGCGGTAAGCCAGGCTTATAAAAAAGCACACAATGTATTGACGAAGCCAACGAAATCCTCGGTGAAATCGGCACTGTTCAATAGCGTCGCAAACTGAACGCACTGAAAGGGCAAGGATCGCGCACAGGGGTAAAAAACAAACGCAAACGAAAGGAAGAAACTGCAATGTATAGACGCGCAACTACGCCGAAACTTTCAGGTCAGCCGACTTGAGCACGCGTACATGATCTTATGGAGGAGATGACTCGGAAGAAACCACTACAAGGAGCAAAAAAAAATTTATTGCCTTCTGTTTATTGTAGCAGTTGGCTTCCAAGAATGCACACAATTTCCAGATGTGTGCGCCCACTCACGCACGCACAGCAAACATGCGGAGCGCTTAACTAGGAAAAGTGGTTTTCGCCGTCCTGCTCCGCTCGGAAGGAAAACATAACTGAAACCGCATGTGAGTGCCGGGATGTCCCCGCGCAAGAAAAGCTCGGTGCGCATGAACCTAGAACAGGCACGGAGAAGAATAATCAGCACAACATGAGAACGTCGACTTGCCGGAGCGCGCGTCAGCGCTGTGCAAAGGCAGCGCGCGCGCGATAGAGAGAAAAGAATGGCAGAGAAATACAAGAACCCTCAGGAAAAAAGCAAAAAAAAATCTACGTAGCGTAACACGTTACGTAGGGTTAGTGGTCAGGTGATTTTTTTTCGCTGTTGGACTCCTTCGCCCTGATGAAAACACCGGCCCTCCCGAAATGTACGTTCCGCGCCGGCATCTCGGGTTGTAACCAGCTAGCTCTGGCTGGGTACTCGAAAAGAAATAACTGTTCTCGGAAGTTGCTCAACGTTGTTGCCGCGCTATTCCAGTTGGTGGTTTATTTGAAACGGGCCTATTATGCAAGGAGGTGTACGTACGCCCAGTGATTTTTAGAGGTGGATAAAACACCAATAACAATGACAGCATTTTAAATGAATTTTCACGTAAGCAGTATACAGCTGTCAAGCGGGCACACGATTTCGCTTGCCATGCCAATCGCGCAAATTCGTTGCAGCACGAATGATATTTCCAGCTGATAGCCATGCGCAGCAACTGCATGTTTTCTTTATGAAAGACATCCGTGTATCCTTTGTTGCTCCGAAGAAATCAAATTGTTTTGCCGGTTAAAGCTAACCCAAAATCCTGGATAAATTAGGAAGTTTTGTATTGATATTTGAATTGCATGTTTTCCGGTTATAATGTTAGCTTTAATATTATTTCTTTTTGTTCACTACTCTGTTTTGTTTTAATAATAGTTCTTTAGCATGCGAATCTATATACATTCCGTCCTCCTCCTCACAGTTGTACATTTTGTAAAGGGCACGTGCCCCATGCACGAGGCATGTGCCCAGCCTCTTCACAAGCATCACTGCTAAAGTGGGCTGTAAAATCTCGTACAGCCGACTGCGAATTAAAGGACCCATGAAGAGAAAACAAAAGTTTGTTTTATTCGAAAGATTAGGTGTTTCATAGTACCCCAAGCGCTTTCCCGGAAGCAAATGATGCTTTATTCACTGAGAAATAAGGCAATTTAAGCCAAAATTTTAAATCTCCCGCTAAAATTGAACATTCCGTGACGTGTACAATGGCGTCATAGAGCCGGTCCATGAAACAGATACTTAGTATGTCGACTCCATATAGCACCCACACGCGGGAGTCGATCGAGACGGCGGCCATTTTAAAAATACTAGTAAAACCTAGTGCACCCGCAGCCGTAGTCATGGAATCGCCTGATCCGGAGAACAAAACTCTCGCCGAGGAGCTCGGGCTTGCATTTAACAACCTCACACCACAAAAACGCTCAATGCTTCTAAGTGCACGAGCGGCAAGAGTTGTGGGATACGCGGTGGACGGGAAAGCGACCATTCCGCGATAGCCACAACAGACGAACGCCCAGCCGTCGGCACCGCTGCCTCGTCAGCCCCGTCGCAACGGACGAATATAGACTGGTACGTATGTGCCGTATTTTTATTACGGTTAATAATAGTTCAATGTCAGTAGCAGTATCACTTATGCCAGTTGGCCGGTGTCGTGTATGGAAAGCCGTTCGCGCGGGCTCTCTGCTTCGACCAGAAAGATACGAGCGTCAATGCGCGGTGTTTACAGCATTTTTTTCCCCAAGGTCAGAGCGATTTGACGAAGTCTGCGACGAGCGCCAGCATGTCCCAGGAGTGAGCTAACGTAAGGGTCCCTGCCGTAACTGAACAAACTGAAGTTTTCAGTGGTTGTAAACTGGAAACGAGCTCGTAACGACAGCAGCAAGCGAACACCATTCGAAACTTACGCGACGACTGGCACTATCTCGTCGCTTCTTGCTGTTCCTTACTCCCCTCGTTTCTATTTTTACCTTTGCTGGTTGGCGATATGACGGCCAACCTCCTGTGAAGGGATTACGATACGAAGCAAGGTCGCGGCTGTGCGTGCTGGAACGGTTCGTTCGCCCCGAAGAGCCTCGAACCCGAAAATTCGTCTGCGCGACGGCGAGATGTCGAGCTCGGCCGGCGCGCTAGTTTCGTACGCATTGGCGCACACGCTTGCGAGTTCGTTCGGACCTTCAACCGTTTACTCCACCGTTCTTTGTCATAAAAAGAATGTGCAGTATGTTTCACGGGCATTTAGCTCGCTATGCAAGCTGTAAGCCCTGCCTAACATGCGTTTGCTTTTGCCGGCTTCCGCCAATCGCAGAGCATTCCCAAGTGACATCACAGGTTCTGTTGCGGAAAATGAGCTGGTGGGTCGCATGGTCATTTCCTTTTTTCCTAATTATGTAGCTTATTTGAGCGAAGTTTGCGTTATAAGTGGTGTCGTTATGGTTCTAACGAGGCAATCTTTCGAATGAACCAAACTTGTGTTTTCTCTTCATGGCTCCTTTAAGCAAGTCGGCATTGCACCAAGCCCAGCACATGAAAGGCCAGCACATGTCAAGGCGAAAGCCAAGCCCAGCACATGTCTTCACCCGCAAGGGCGAAGACAAACGCAAGCGAAAAGAAGAAACTGGTAGAGCAGACACGTAACTACACCACGACCGCAACTTTGAGCCCAGCGGACCGGCCGCGCACGCCGTCAACGCTGCCGCCGGAGCCGCCGCCGCAGCCGCCGACACAGCGCAACTCGCGACCGGAGCGCCCTCTCAGCGCCTAGGGTAAACTCGCGCCCGCTTTGGAAGGCGCAGTTCCGAAACTGAAAAAGTATCTATAAACGTTGGTATGTACAGGGTGTTGCGGCGATAACTAGAACACTTTAAAAATTTTTCCTGAGCGATCCGCCGCTCTGTTCGCGCTCAAACTTCACACAAAGGTCGCATTTTGTGGTCTATTTTGTTTGACACCGGGAACAACAACGGTACTTACCTGTTTATTATGAAAATAAATAAAAACGATTTTCGCCTATGGGAAAATGGCCGCTGATTTGGACGTGCGAGCCAGCGCAAGTTGATGTTGGAACGACGGAACCACCTGCAGAGTGAAACGCATGTTTGGGATTCACGTACGGAGCCAAATGGTGCAGCAGACGACCAGAAAATGCACCTAGAAATGAGCTAACAGACGATCAGAAAACCCGGTTTTCGGGCTCGCACGTCCAAATTGCCGCCATTTTCCCATAGGCGAAAATCGTTTTTATTTATTTTCAGAATAAACAGGTAACTACCGTTGTTGTTCCCGGTGTCAAACAAAATAGACCACAAAATGCGACCTTTGTGTGAAGTTTGAGCGCGAACAGAGCGGCCGATCGCTCAGGAAAATTTTTTAAAGTGTTCCAGTTATCGTCGCAACACACTGTATGTATGTATTTATTGTACTATAAAAGGAAAGGAAGGTCCACCAGCAAGCGTAAATTGTCTCGCCTAGGGGCGGACACCGGAACGCCTGCTGGTGTAGGGGAGGTGGGATAGGGAGGAAAGAGTACATAGGAATAGGGGGATAGGGTAGAGCATAGAGTTTGAACCTCTATGACGTAGAGGGCTTACATGAATCCTTACATGAATCCTATAGGCAAGATTAAGAAGGGACATATATACAACGTATAAGTGGAAAAAAGAGAAGTTAAACAATAGAGCAAAGGCCAAATACATATAAACACTAGATATATAAATAAACATCAAGGTACAGGACAGAAAAGCAGAAAAGACAACTGCACATGCACATACACCTGCACACACACAGCACTCCACTGCAACCTGGGTGGTTACATGATGCTGTAGCGGAGTGCGCTGTGGAGCCCCGAGGCACCCAGGTATGCACCCAGGGCCTCGAGCACTTTGTCCCGCTCCCTGGCACTGCCTGGCGGCCAAAGCAGTTCCTCGAGCGGCCGCACTCCTCGTAGCACGGCCAGAAGCTCCGCCCACCCTGCCGCAAACTTGGGACACTTGTACAGCACGTGCGGCAGGGACTGCACGGGCACTCGGCAGTGAATGCAGGCGGGGCTGGCAACCCGCCCCAGTCGGTGTTTCCGCTCTTCCGTCCACGCGTCCCCTACGCGGACGCGCAGGACGGCCGAGCGCAGTCGACGAGGCAGGCGTGATGTCCGCACAGGCGGTAGGCCCCCTCCGACACGCAGCCGCGGGATGCCTGGTCCGGAGCTGTCGTAGGATGAGCAGGCGGGCGTCGTCCGCTGCCGCCTGGGCCACCATGTCCGAGGGAGGCAGCAATTTGAGTGCAGCAAAACATGGAGCTGCTCTGGGGCAGCTTTCAGCAACCCAAAATGACAGGCTTGGCCTGAAAAGAATGCAGTCTGCGCCGCGACATCGCGCAACGCAAGCACGATGCATGTATGATGTATGTATTTATTGAAAATTGCAATGGGAAGATCCGCCAACAGGCGTAAATTGTCTCGCATAGGGGCGGACACCGCAACGCCTGCTGGTGTAGGGGAGGTGAGATAGGGAGGAAAGAGTAATAATAATAATACTTTATTAGCATACATATTCTGGGAGACCCAAGCCTGCAAGGGCCGCAGAAGGCAGTGTGCCCGTACCAATAGGCCTGCGGGCCCAGCCTGGGTCCTGCATAGGAATAGGAATAGGAGGATAGGCGAGAAGGTTAACATGGTACATATATACAACACACAAGAAAAGTTGCACAACAAGAATAAATATAAAACAGAAATGAAAAAAAAAGTTAAACAATTGTGCAAATTGCTAATACAGAGAGAAACACTACAGATATAGACTAAATCATGGACTAAACGGGGATGTACAGAAGACAATGATGTGGCATACATGTAAAAGGGACACACACTCGCACGCACGTATCCACATACACCCAGAAAAGCTGCATAAGCAGATGATTTGCATTGCGCGATGTCGCAGCTCAGGCCACATTTTTGAATGAGATCATAGGTCGGGCATGTTTATTTGTAAATTTGTGTCCGCGGACTTCGCGATTGGCCATTCAGCGGCATTGTGGCAGAGCGTATCCACAGACAGTTTTTTAGGTACTGTAAGAGTGCTTCACCGCCGTAACACCACTAGTGCTGTGGTGCACCCTCTACAGGCTAGTAGGCGGATATCTATCTAATGGAGAGGGCGATGGTAGACCAAATCATCTATAAAGCTGGTCGTGGACCGAACCATCGTGCTCATCCTGCTAGGCCAGGCGCAAGACCATATAGTCAGCCAGATTTGGCAAGGTGGCTGAAGTGACCGAAAAATGCCTCGCACTAAAATTCACCGCATCTGCTTCGAGATAGTTGGAACAGTCGCCTCGAGTGATTGCCGGCACCTCGCCCCGCTTTCGCCGCGGCGACGACACACGAGTGCTTGCGGCGCATGCGCACTAGCGCAACTTTTACAAAAACTCTCCGGCAAGCTGAAGGGAGGGAGGAAATCAGGTGCAAAGGAGTGAAGGTAAAATAAGTAATCTACAGCGTTGTAGCGCTGCCCACTAGCTGGATGAGCTAGGTCACGTAGAACGAAACTGGCAAAACAGAGGTCGACCTTCGATCAACTTCCATTGCTATGTACCGGCAGTGCCTTCTACGTCTGCGTGCCACGAACATAACAAGCCCGCTTTTAGCAAGGCGGGCGCTGCGTGTCAGCACCTACAGCTTTCTTACGCCGGGGTTCGTATCCAAGGTCGAAGATAAGCTCCCGCGAATCCTACTCGACGAAACCCTTACCACGTACAACAGGATGCAGGTTTTTGATGTAATGGATACTTTGTTTCCGACTAACAAATTGTAAATGCTGGGGGAAATCAGCGACAGTAAGGGGGACTAAAACAATCTGAAACACAAAGGCAACAAAACGAACTGGCACTGACGCCAGAAATGGCAGTGAGGAAGAAATCAGCGCTATTATGAGCGACCAAACTGTAACGAAGGTGCGTAATGTAACTTTACGCAAGGACCTGGCTTTTTCTCAACGTCAATACCGAGGCAATGCTGTTGTGTGCGCTTGACGCAATTTACAGCCCGTACAAGTTCTGTGAAACAGTTTCTATTTCTAGCAGTGATTTTCACGAGATGGGTACTTCATCACTAAACTGGCAGTGGAGAGTCCTGTAGAATTATTTATTGCGCATGTGTTGTACGTTTCGTAGACCCCGTTATCGGTTCGTTGCGAAATACTTTCCGTGTAGACAGCATCAAAATGGTGGCTTGTTATTGATAGACGTCCTGGTAGCTGAGACACCGTATAGTATGTTGATCGCGAAAGACTTTTACAGTGAATTAGAAGTTGGTGAAGGGACAGTACTCGCGCAATATTGGTGTTGTAGGGGTCGAGTTGCCTTTGTGCAGCGCTCATGCACTGCCAGAGGCAAAAAAGGTTTGCACGCGGTTTTAACAGCCTACTGCAGATGAAATGCAGGATGCTTCGTTGCGAAAAACGGATGACGACTCAGTGGTAATGCAAACCACATGAAATAAACAATTAAGACAGAAGACAGTAAATGAGGCGGGCATTTTTATTGCAATGCAGGTTTACACTCATGCGTCAGTGCGACTAGCCACTTCCGAGGGTGGAATTTTCCTAGTACCGTCACTGCAACTTTATAACGTCGTGGTTTACAGCAGAGAATGTTGAAGCGCAACTAGCACTTGCGCACCTTCAAAGATAGCCTCGCCATCGAACGTATATAGTCGTGCTGACGGACTGTGCTTTACGCCATCTCGGACAAGGAACACCGCCTTCCTAACTGCGCGAAGCGCTCACAGACAGAGGGGGCGGTAAAGGCAGCGCTTACGCAGGACAGTTGAAATCAACGGTAGATGCACACACGGCGCTTGTTGGTCTGGTCAATACTAATGAGAGCGGGGGACGATTACTTCTGTGTATGCTATGGATCGTGGCAATGAGGAGAGATTGGGATGGCGGCAGACAGGGTATACCCTTGGTAGTGCTATTTTGTGGGAAGCTGGAGAAAGGGGGGGGGGGGGGGGGCATTACCTCTGCACCTGACCCAGCCCTGTGCTGCTCACAGCATAATTGTTGACTTGAGAACCTCGGGAGCTTCGCGTGCCTAGCGGAAATTCCTACTAGCCACTTCATCCCTGTAAAATTGCGAAAGCTGACAACGCTGCGGCTGCATTTGCGTCTCCGCACCCATTGTACACGTACGGCATCCTGTCTCCACCAATTTCCCCGGTTCCACGACGATCCCCTTTACCTAAATGGAATGTGCAAGAACCCATAGACATATTCTTGTTTTGTATTCTTAAAAATGGAAGAACTCCGTCATCTTTTAGGGCCCTTTCCGATGCTTTACGTTTCCTCACATGATCGTCTTCTGTTTCTACCTGGAGGCAGAAGGAGGATTGCGCTCTATGACACTTCTGGCCTCTCTCTCTCTCTCTCTCTCTCTCTCTCTCTCTCTCTCTCTCTCTCTCTCTCTCTCTCTCTCTCTCTCTCTCTCTCTCACCTTTTCCCGTTTCGTCCTTTTAAACAGTGGAGATGTTTAAGCTTTTATTTCCGCTGCCAGACAACTCAGCCCGCGGAAGCATATGGGTCCCGTGAAGAGGGAACCACCCCATCCGGCACGTAGTCGCCGCAATTTTGTGCGGCTAAATAAAGTTGTTCTCTCTCTCTCTCTCCCCAACCGAGCGCACGTGAGCGTGCGCCCCGTGAGTAGCGCCCGCCGTCGGCCAGCTCGACCTTCGAGAGCACTCTTCCTAGCGTTCGTGGCGTGACCTCTCGCGTGCTACTCGTCTCGCCAGTTCACGTGCGTTCGTTCCTGAAGTGGGGAGCCCAGAAGTCGAATTCTCGAAGCCGGTTGCCGCGGGTTCTAGCGCGTGCTAACGCGGCCCACTTAGGGAGAGATGTGAAAGCCTGGAGACAAAACGATCCGGCCTTTCTATCATGGAGAACTTTAAGCGTCAAGTTCGGAAATCTTTGTAAGGTGCAACAGCCGGTTCTCCGTCGAAGGACGAGGGGCCGCCAGCGCCGGTTTTTCTCCAGCCTTACACTATGCACTAGTACAAGCTGCGCCAATTTAAAGTTTTTTGTAAGGTTGTTGTTACACGGCAAAACTCCTCACCCAGAGAAATGAGGAAATCATGCAGTGAGGTTGTAACTTTAGTCCTGAGTCGGGGGCAACAGTTTCAGTTGGCTGCGATTTGCAACGTCCGCAAAGATACAGCGCTCCCTCTGTGCTTTCCGGCAACCTGGTATTTATTCATTCGAAGTGTCTAGAGTGCCGTCGGAAGGTACTTTAGCTGAGCGCTGCAGGCAAGGCTAGAGTGCCGTCCGACGACTTTCGAATATTTAAGGCTAGGCTAGCACCGCTGGAAGCGTCTGCCGTTGTAGTGTAGATGATCCGTCTTGGCTTCTTGATGGTGGTTCAAGACCGGCTCTTTCCTCGGTTTTGTTCATGATTTAATTGAAGGGTAATTTTTGTGGCTTAGGTCAGTGTTTGGTGTTTTAAATGACAGCTTTGTGTTCGTTAGGTCATAGTGTATTAGTTAGGTTAGGTTAGGTTGTTTTACGTTATCCACACCGACGTAGTGCCAGACGCGGCAATTGTTTTACAAAACACCGGTAGACGTCGATATAGTGGAGTGCTTATAGTACCCTCCGCCGGCACTTTAGACAACGCCTTATTCATTTTGCAAGAAATGCAGTTTCACAATCCCACCCCAATTACCCTCAACCACAACTCTGCCTCTTTTGCTACAACATTTCATGACACCGTAACTAGGAGATATATATGGTTCACACTTTTTCTCGCTCTCACTATATATATTCTTTCTCTCTTCACCGTCCGTAAAGCGACGAAGATGATGGGCATGGCGAGCGCATCGGCTGTGCACAGTGGCGTAGCCAGGGGGGGGCTAACCGGGCTCAAGACCCCCCCGAAATTTTTCCGGCCAGCGCCGTGCTGCCTGTTATGCCTGGTACGTCGCCTGTGAACAAAGGGGCATAACCTTCTGACGTGCTACTATTAAAAACATTCACGACTGAATGCCTGTCCTGACGCATTGGTGCTGACACAAAACGAAGTTCCCAGGTCAGGATAATTGCGGAGGGGTGCAGCTCCAAAAGCGATGGCGCCTTCGGGTAAGCTCAGCCCACGGGACGCCAAAGGCGTGCGTTGTGTCCCTTTGTGTGTGGCATGTCACCACACAGAGAATAATTGCTCGGCTGAGTCGTTCTCAGCAGAGTAGATTGGCTCGTCACGGTATGGCTGGGGAAGCATTGAGTGCGCAAAAAAAAAGAGGGACCGCCGGACATTGATGGGTGAAGACTGGCACGATGAAGGCCCGAAAGGGAAAAGACTATCTTTGTATGCGTAAGCAGAACCACGTGTAATCGGTGGTGGTTCTGAAGAAAACGATGGTTCTGCTTATTGGGCGAAACGCCTGCTTTAGCTGGATGACCGTCGGGGGGGGGGGGGGGGGGGGGGGGGGGGCAGAGGGCCTTTGTGGGTGAGGCATGCAGCCAAGTATGCCCCTCTTCTGCACGTCACCCCTTCATTCTTTTTCACGTTTCTGTGGAGCCCGGGAGGGTGTTGGCGTGGGATAATTGTATGGTCTCAGCTTGCGCGCACTGCATGTTCTCTCGTGAAAGCGGTGTTCCAGACAGACATTTTCTCCTCCGTGATTAGGCAGATTCGTTCGGCGGTATTTTTCGCTAATCTAGGAAACTGGGGAACACCAACTTGACAAAAAGGGCGCGCTGCCCCCAAAGCGGGTTTACATGAATGCGGCAGCAGCGTATCGCATTGGTTCGGCGAATCCGGCGCGGCTTTATTGTAAGCGCGAAGGCGCGACAATCACCAGCCCTACCACGGGCAGACGGCGGTCGCGGCAGTAACTAATACCCGATGGCCATCTTCGACCTCGGTCACAACTAAAGCCCCTCCATTGCGTCCACGGCCGCTTTTTGCCTGGGCGGCGGCTGCCCAGAGCTGTGTATATTCAGGGGCCTGAGTCACAACAACGCCGACATGAGACAACGGTGCAAGGGCAGAAGCGCCCTGGCTTTGGGAAGCTCACACTCGAAGTTCCATGCAACACACAAAAGAGGCCGCTGCCCCTGATTTATCCTTGCGTGATCACTGTGTCTTTTAATATTTAAATAATCGCTTCGTAATATTTACACGATGTCACAGTACCTTTATGTCTGCGAGCCAAAAAAAATATATCTCCTTTTATTTCTAATGCAATTTTTGCGTTTGAATTGGTTGTTGAAAGGAGCGCCAGGTATGAACCGGGTAGGTACCTTTGAAAGAGGGGAAACGTAAATTCTACTCATATAAATGCTCAACTATCCTATGATGCACAAAGTTGACGAGGGTTACTCAAAGCGTATCCGGACAGCGTTACGTTCATTAAGAGTTACCGCTGTCCATGAAGTACATGAAGAGTTAAAAATATATTTGTGTTCGCTGCAGCTTTAGTAGTTTGCTTCATCTACATTCACACAACGCAATGTGAGGTAGCCGCTGTCACATGGCGTGCCCGTTATCGGAACTTTTGTTGCCGCGTTTCATACCGACGCGCGCATTCACTGCTACACCCCATTTTAAAATCATCATAGCGTGAAGGGCCTTCGTACTGCTGACGAAAAAACCAACGTGTCTTTCTAGTAAAATTTTCCTTCAGCTCTTTCTGGCCTTTTTTTTGAAGTTTTGTGGGCTCAAGAGTATCGTTCTTTCAATGCTCAATCGATTTGGCATGATGAACGAATGTCGTAATTCAAAAAAACAGGCTACAGACCACAGGCCCTCTCAAGAGCACCAGCACACCTCCGCCCCCCGCCCCACGTGCGGGTGCGCGCTGAAGTGATTTTGCCTGGATCCACTACTGTTATACGTCCTAAAATATCGCATGAAGTAAATTTCGAGCATTACTTAAGTAACCGAAATGACCGAAAAATTATCACTGTAAACAACTTTGCAATTTTTTGCCAATGTATTATGTCGTAGCCTGAAACCATGCTTCAATTTGAACATCACGGTCGCTGTACCACCGTAACTGTACCATTACTGTCCGTTTCATGCTGAAATACGGTAGTCTGTGGCATTTATGTACGCAGGGCCATGGCATTTCGCATGTTTTCTTGGTATTCCGGGCAACAAAATGCTGACTCATTTCGAGCATCGACCCAAGCCTGAAGGTCATGTGCAGCTTCCCACTGCACCCTGTTTCCTGGTGGACCAAGGAGCGTCCCAACATAATATATTTCCATTTCCCGAGTCGCTAACAAAACCACAAAATTCCTGTGCGTCCACCAATGCTGTTTTATCGTTTACCTTTCAAACCGCCAGTGTGTGCTCGGCTCAACAATGGCAGCGCACGCGTCCACTAAACAGTATGTCCTTTCATTAATGTTTGTAACCAGAATGGTAGGACCTCATTATAATTCTTTCCTGAGATCTCACGACAAAATTCCAAATGCAGCAAGGTTTTGCTCAACTTGCATGCCTAACCGCAAGAGTATGGTCAAACAACGCCGTCTTCGCGTTATTATTTGTTCTTGATAAATTTAAAGTTCGTTATTTCATTGAACATTGCAGTGATTTGCTCTACCTCATCCAGGAGTGGTACTTACACCTAAGGGGGATTGCCGCCCAACAAAAGTTACTCAATAGTACACTACTTCAGGCAGACTGTAGGGCATTTACGCACGAAGCATTGAAAACTTGACAGAGAATAATGCAATTATTTCAGAACACCAAGGCCGAGCTTTTTACAGCAGAGTCGACATTTGGGCGCACCGAAACGTTAACCAGATTGGAGATGTTACAAAGCACCAGCTTCTCATATCTGCCTGGCGTCCTTAGAAGCTATAAGGTGGACTGCGTTACAGAATCAAAACAGAAGCCGAAATTTCAACTGGCATGGCTTGACAGTACCGATGGCTGAATTATTCCGCTTTGCGTGAGGGCTAATCCTACCATGTTCGTGTAATTTTCACTGTTAACAGCGCAGTTCTTGCGCGTGATGTCTGTGTAACACTTCTTGTATGCATAATTCATAGCCTGTCGTTTTTTTTTCTTAAGATAAAATCTGCGCTACGTATAACGTAAGTGCATAGACCCGGTGTATTCTGCACAAACTTTGCTTCATTGGCCTTACATTGGAAGATTCTGTACGGGCGCAGAAGGCTTATAAGCAAAACAATTTCGGCATTTAAACATCAACTAAATAAAAAGATCTCATTTTTACGGCCTACGTAATTTTATTGCGGATGTCACAGACACCATACTGCACATGTTGAAATAAAGCAAGTAATCACGTGAATCTGTGACCATTTAGTGCAAAGCTTGCACAATGTGCCCGTGCGTGCAATGTACGTCCCGTATCACGGGCGCAGATTTGCACCACGGGGTCTGCGGATTTTCGCCCACTTTACAACTTCACCTGGGACAAATACAATCACAATAAACACCAATATCATGAGAGAACCTTAAAGGGCCTATTTGAAGACAAAATACAACCTAGTTCAAATGAATAGCACTAGCCTTTGGTAACTCGCACAGCTCCATTCCAATCACAGATGTTTTTTTCAACCGAAGCAATGCAACAAATGTCATAATTTTCAAATTGTGCGCTGCAGTGAAGTAATATGGGCAGGAGTGATGTACATAGGCCAGCACTAAAACGTAGTTATGAGTGTGTTAACTGCACGTTAGAATTCAAATGATGAGATCAATGGAGGCCCCTCTACAATCGCACAATCATGTTCCTTGGCGGTGACTTAGGTCTTTGGGCCAATCGTACATACAAGATCCTGTGATAACATAGTGAATTTGCCGCCGGAAAGTGGGCGGGGATTCGCCACTGCTTCAAATGTTTAATTGACTGATTGATGGATTGTAGGATTTAACGCGCCGTAGTGGAGGGGCTACTGATTAATTTTGACCACCTGGGGATCTTTAACGTGCGCCGAAATTTTGTACCTACGGGCGTTTTTGCTTTTTGCCTCCATCAGAAAAGCGGCCGCCGCGGCCGGGAATCGAACCCGCGTCTCAGCAGCAGAACGCCCAATGTTTAGTTTATTATGTCGATTATTCCTTTGATTAGTTTGAAATAGAACTGGTATCGCTGTTATTGGGACAAGACAGTCTTTTTAATGAACGACAGTCTTTTTAATGAACCCAACATGTATTTTATTTTCATAGCCTTTAAGGGCGCTTGCAAACTGCCGCGCTTTTTTTTTCTTTCGGTTGGGGGGGGGGGGGGGGGTCGAGAACAATCTTAGCCCCCCCCGAACAA
>NW_027526203.1:174392008-174404508 GCF_048455015.1 Haemaphysalis longicornis
GAACCGAGGGGAACCGACATGGTGGCAGCGTACGTTCGAACCTGCTACGAAGGCACCGATGGAGGGGTCGCAAGCCCAGGAAGGAAAAATGGCCGTGTCCAGTTTTCAATGCAAGCCTCCGGAGGAATTTACTTTCGCAAGCCCAAGTGAGTGGCCGCAATGGAAGCGGCGTTTTGAACGTTTTCGCATCGTGAGTGGCCTCGCCTCGAAATGCGCGGTGGAACAAGTCTACGCATTGGTCTACTTTATGGGCGACAAGGCAGAAGACATCCTTGCCTCATTCAAGTTGACAGAGGAACAGAAGAACAGCTTCAACGATGTTTTTCAGGCGTATAGTTCGAAGAAATGTCGTGTACGAAAGAGCGACATTCTTCAGAAGAGAACAGCGGGAAGGTGAAGGTGTCGAAGAGTTCGTCACTGAGCTACACCGACTGGCCAAGTTGTGCAGTTTCGGAGAACTGCATGACGAGATGATCCGGGACCGGATAGTAGTGGGCATCAGGGACCGCAAGCTGTCTGAACGAATGCAGCTGGATGCGGAGCTGACCCTCGAAAAGGCCACCAACATGGTGCGACAGTCTGAAGTCGTAAAAGAACAAGCTGCTACGCTCCACGGAGACAAGGAAGGAAACGTGGACAGAGTCGGCCAGACTCGTAAAATGACTGTACCTCCAAGAAATCGAAAGGGGTCTGCAACACGAGACAAGAAGCCGCCTGAATCCAAAGAAAAGCAGTGTATGTTTTGTGGCTACTCGCAGCACACTACAGGGAAGTGCCCTGCACAAAACGCGACGTGCAACAAGTGCCGCAAAAAGGGACATTTTGCCCGTGTCTGCAAAGGAGGAGCACCAGTCCGCGAGATCGTCGGTAGCAACGATGCATTTCTCGGAGCCGTCTCATCCATCTGCGACGACAAGTGGATGGCTACTGTGGACATCAATGGGTCGCCCGTCACCTTCAAAGTGGACACTAGAGCTGATGTGACTGTGATTCCTGTGAAAACGTACCGGATATATTTCAGGGATCTTCATCTTCAGAAGCCAGGAAAGGTTTTGAAGGGACCCAATGAGCGACAACTTCCTGTTTCCGGCATGATAACGGCAGAGATGTCATACCGCGACACGTCGATGAAAGGAAGCATCTACATTGTGGATGGTCTTCAGATGCCTCTCCTGTCAAGGGAAAGCTAGCGAAGAACTAGGCATTGTAAAACGTTTTGATCAAGTCATCATTCAGAAAAGCAAAGCTGTCAACCCACAGGGTGAGTTTCCCAAGCTGTTCTGCGGTCTTGGTAAAGTTAAGCTCGCATACAAGATCAAGCTTAAAGAAGATGCTGTACCGTTACCGTTGACCACTCCTCGAAAAGTTGCCATACCATTAATGTCGAAGGCCAAAGCAAAACTTCGAGAGATGGTTGAGCTTGATGTTATCGAGCCAGTTGAGGAGCCAACAGAATGGTGTTCTGGAATGGTCATTGTTCAGAAACTTGACGGAGATGTACGCATATGCGTAGACCTTACTGAGCTAAACAAGTTTGTAGAGCGAGAAGTTCACCCTCTGCCTGTCAGTGAACATGTCCTTGCGTAACTTGCCGGAGCCCAGTACTTCTCCAAAGTCGACGCCAATTCAGGATTTTTGCAGTTTGAGTTTGCGGAAGAGTCTCGAAGCATGACCACGTTCATAACGCCATTTGGCAGGTACCGGTTCAACAGACTACCGTTCGGAATCAGTTCAGCGCCTGAATTCTTCCAAAAAAAGATGTCACAGGTTTTGGATAACCTGGAAGGCGTCGTGTGTAACATGGATGATATTGTCGCGAAGCGGAGGTCTGTTGATGTTTTCTAGTTGTTTTTAGTTCTGTGCCCGCAGCCAGGGCTCTTGCTTCCAAGTGCTCTGTGTGAAAACGGTTCGGACGCGGCTAGGCCCTGTCTCCCTTTTTTCTGAGAAACGGAGCGGAGTGTGTCTTTGCGCTCTGACCGACCGGGAAAGACGGCTGTTGCGAGGGTTAGGTTACCGCGCAGCAGTGGCGTCTCCGACCCCCGTTGCGTTTACACGCGGGCCGCTGTGTTCTCCGAACCCCCGGTCTCGTTCAAACGACCGCCTGTCTTCTTCCCTTTCGAGTTTGTATACCTTTACTTTATTCTCAACAGTAATTCTTTTGCCAGAAACGGGCACCTTCGAGTTTGAATATTGTGTCTTCTGTGATTGGTTCATTTTTCCTTTCGAAAATGTAGCTGATTGGAGCTAAGAAGCGTCTCGCCGATTGGCTGCAGAAAGCCTTGTTCCATTAGGTCCGCACGCTCCAGGATGCACTTTTTTCCCCCAATACGTCCCCCACCGGACCGCTTGAAGCGAATATAACGCGGCTCCAATGGCTATTGAGGGGCGAGCGGCAGCTGCACCAGAGCCTTGCTGCCGGTCGTCGGGGCCAGACGCCGGGAGCCCTTCGCCCGCCAACTATGTTTCGCTAAGTACTCTTGATTGCCTGTTTTCTCCTATTTATCTGTATCAGTTGTAACGTTTTGCCTCTATGCTTTAAATCTAAGTATCAGTAATTAAATCAGTTGACCTTTGAACCTCTAAAACGTTCGAGTGCTTCTTCGTCGGACTCATCCTTCAACAGTAGCGGTGCTGGACCAAATTACGCCGTTACAATATCCTGATCTACGGCAGGACACAAGCAGAGAGAGAGAGAGAGACAAACATATTTATTTTAGAAATGAGCAGGAGGATGTTCTTAGGGCCTCCACCCAGTGAGAGGCATCCTCATTCCAAGATGCCTTGGAGCTGGCTGGCCGTCCGGGCCCGTTCCACCAGTCGGCGCTGGTCCGAGAGCTCGGAGCTGGTCAGCTGCTCCACCCACTGCTCATAGGTAGGGTTGGGATTTGGGGTTAGAGTGGGGGTCCGTTGGCACTCCCATACCACGTGGTATAGGGTGCCAGCAACAGGGCAAAAGTTACAGGTGGCAGGGTATTGGGTGGGGTACATAGCGTTCAGTAGGGTGTTATGGGGATACGAATTGGTTTGGAGGCGCCGGAAAGTGGTTTCTTCGTCGCGTGTTAGTTGTGCATGAGGTGGCGGGAAGCGACGGCGGTCGTTTTTGTAGTGGGATAAGATTTCGGTGTATGTATGGATTGGTGCTGGCTTTGAGGCGCTTCGGTCGTTGTTTTCTCCCTCTGAGGTAACGGCCCGGTGTGTATGAGCACGGGCAGCGGCGTGTGCCGCCTCGTTCCCTTCGAGGGACTGGTGGCCGGGTGACCAGATGATGTTAATTTCTGGTAGTCTTTTTAGTTAGCGTAGAAGGTGCAGTGCTGGTTGAGAGATGCGGCCAATGAGAAAGTTTCTGCAGGCGGTCTGTGAATCGGTTATAACTGTAAGAAATTCCTCGCCTGTTGCAGCGGCAAGGGCGATGGCACACTCCTCAGCAGTCTCGATGGAAGTGGTGAAAACGGTCGCTGCTGCCAGTTCTGTGCCTTGCGTGCTAACGATACAGGCTGCATGTGCTTTCTGATGAGGGTACGGCGATGCATCTGTGTACCGAGTGCATGGTAAATGGTGATTGTCCTTATGAATCAAGCGAGCTCGTGCAGTGCGCCGCTGTTTGTTGAAAACCGGGTGCATATTTGAGGGTATGGGGGCTACGCGGATGTGTTGCCGAATGTCTGCTGGGATTCGAATTTTTGCATCTTCTCGTGGTGGGACGTTGTAGTGTAGACGGAGAAGTGTTGCTCTTCCCGTGGGCGTTATCTGTAGTCGGCGTATCTGAGATGCGTGGTGGGCCTCTTGTATTTCCTGCCAGGTGTTGTGGACCCCTAGCTGCAAAAGTTTTTTGGTTGCCGTGCTGATTGGGAGCCCAATAGCGGTCTTGTAGGCCTGGCGTATGGTGGCGTCGAGTTTCCGTATTTCTTGTGGTCTCAGGGCCAGGTATGGCGTGCCATACGCTATCCTGCTGATGAGAATGGCTTGGACCATGCGTAGGGTGTCGTGGTCACGAAGTCCGAAGCGACGATTGGAGACGCGGCGGATGATGTGCATGAGCTGGTTGAGTGTACGCTGTAATGGTGGTAGGGCTTGTAAGCCAGATCCATCTCTAGGTATAATGAGGCCCAATATCCGAAGTTAAGGGACATTAGGGACAGGGTGATTATTTATGTATAATTCTGGTTCTGGTATACTGTGTGCGGTCTTGCGGGTAGATCTCTTGCTGAGCGTTAGTAAACCAGACTTTTCGGGGGCGCACTCCAGTCCTCTGGATTGGAGATATCGTTGGGCGGTGTCAATTGCCATTTGAAGTGTCTCTTCCTGATCTCCGATTGATCCAGTGGGTGTCCATAGCGTGAGGTCGTCCGCATAGAAAGCGTGCCGGAGATGCGGAATATCTTGGAGCAGGGGTGGGAGGTCCTTCATGGCAAGGTTAAAGAGTAGGGGTGAAATAACCGAGCCTTGAGGTGTTCCTCGGGGAATTGCTGAAAAAGTGTCGGATCGCAGATGGCCGATGCGTACGGTGGCGGTTCGGTTGCTAAGAAATGCCGCGACGTAGTTGTAAAGTCTGGGCCCGCAGTTGGTAGTAGCTAGCCCTTGTAGGATGGCTTGGTGCGTGACATTGTCGAATGCCCCTTTTATATCAAGTGCGACAATAGAATATTTGTGATTGTTTGATATTTCAATATTATGTCTTCTTTAAGCTGCAGCAGGATGTCTTGGGTAGAGAGATGGGGCCGAAATCCATACATGGTGGTTGGGAAGTAGTTATTGTCCTCTATGTAATGGGCGAGACGATTGTGAACCATATGCTCAAGGAGTTTGCCCACGCACGATGTGAGAGAAATGGGACGGAGGTTTTTGAGTGTGAGGGGTTTTCCGGGCTTGGGAATTAGCGTGATATCAGCATGTTTCCACTGCGGCGGGAGAGTTCCTTTCATCCAGTGTTCATTCATATATGCGAGCAGATTTTCAAGGGCGATGGGGTCCAGATTGCGCAGAAGTTTGTTGGGGATCTTATCCTGTCCAGGAGTGGTGTTCCTTGTTAGGCCGTGTATCGCGGCTTCAATTTCCTGAATGGTGAAAGGCGTATCCAGTTCTTGGTTCGGTTTACCGGTGTACTGCAGTGACGGCTGTACCTGTGTAGTGGGCTGAGCTTCGAATGATTTCTGCAGCTCTTGCAGCAGGTCTTCATCTGTTCCGGGGTGGTTGTGGATTAATATTTTAAGCTTGTGCGCAGTCGTGGCTTTTGATTCTTTGGAGCCCATGAGGGAACGGAGAAGGTGCCAAGTTCTCCGGGTGCCGAGGGTTCCCTGGAGCGTATTGCAGAATTGGTTCCAGTTTTGCTGGCTTAGTTGTCGAGCATATTCTTCTGCTTCTTGTGTGAGTAAGGCTATACGAGTGCGTAGTTTCCGGTTGGTCTTGCACCTTTTCCACCTCTTCAGAAGGCCGTTTCTGGCGTCCCATAAGTGCTTGAGGTGATTGTCTATGGCCGGATTGTCTTCGGTAAGAGGAAGCTCTTTTGTGTGCTTGGCGTATGTCGCGATAATCTCAGCGGCCCAATCCTCAATATTTTGGATTGACTCAGTAGGCGAGTCTTCTCTGAAGGCCTTCCAATCAGTAAGTCTGGCTGTACCAATTCTTTGCCTGGCGTTTTTGTGATGAGCGATTCGGAGTTCTATAATGTGATGGTCGCTTCCTAGTGTTTCGTCTAGGCACGTCCATTCGTCATTCTTGATGTTGTAAGTTAGGGTTAGGTCGGGTGAAGTATCGCGGGAGACGCTGTTTCCAATGCGCGTGGGTGTGTCTGGGTTGTTGCATAAATGAAGACGATGCTGTTGAATTGCGTCATGAAGTTGAATGCCTTTTCGATCGTTTCGATGGTAGCCCCACATCATATGATGGGCATTAAAATCCCCTAGTATTAATAATTTATGTCCCTTAGTGCGCCGTTTTACTTCTCGGAAGAGCTTGTCAATTTCTGGCAGGAGAGCAGCGGGTGGGCTGTAGATATTCAGGACAAATAGACTTGAGTGCGTCTTTTTTCGGGGGATGACCTCCACGAAGGTGTAATCGATGCTGGTGGGGAGGGTGTGTTGTTGGGCCGTTTGATCGGTGCGTACGAGGATGGCGGTGCGGGCAAGGGTGTCTGTAGTGTATGTGGTATAATCTCTGAGGGTGACGTTGGTGGTGTCTGTTTCTTGTAGAGCGATGATATCGGGTCGGTGTTGTTGAGTGAAATGAAGGAGTGATGATTTCTTGCTACGGTATGAGCGACAATTCCATTGCCATGCGAGGGTGGTCGGTGGGGTGGCGACTTTAGGCGGAGAGGAAGGGGGTGTCCCCATCATCTTTGAGCGGTACTGTTCTCCCGGTGGGATGTGGGCGAGCGCCTTGTTTGGGTTTCTTGCGTTTTTTCCTCTTTGTAATTTCCAGTGCGGCAACGCGCTTTTTCCTCTGGGTAATTTCGAGTGCGGCAACGCGTGTGTCAACCGCTTGAATTTTCGCGTTCAGGTCCGAAACAAGTCCGTGGATGCAGCGTTTGAGGTCCTCAATCATGGGTGAAACAACCGCTGGAATGGGGGCGCTTTCAGTTGTTGGAGTGGTTTGTATTATGTCTTGGGGCGGTTGTGTTGACAGCGGAATTTTTGCACGGAGCTGAGCTATGTGCTCTTCGAGGAGCGCGAATTTCTTAGTGTTTTCGGCGAGTTTCTCGCGGAGTTGGGCGTTTTCCTGTTCGAGTTTAGCATATTGGGGGTCAGTGGGAGGGGTGGGTGGGGACTTGGTACATGCAGGGAGGGGTGGGAATTGATCTGAAGCAGTGGGTGGTACAGCGGCGGCTGCCGACCAGCTCACGTGCGGGGAGACCGGGTGCAGTGGTTGTGGAGTCCCTGGGGCTTGCCGCTGCTGGTGGGTCGAAGAGTAGCCTGCTGTTGCGGGCGATGTGAGGCCTCGTTCCCGGACCCGGATGGGAGGCGGTGGTGGCCGCAGCTTCTTGCGGCAGTCTCGGCTCGCTGTCGGGTGGTCAAGTCCGCAGAGTTTACACGTCGGCACGCACTCGTGGTCGGCGGCGGGATTCTTCACGTGGCACTGCGCGCAGATTGGTGTGTCAGGATTCGGACAGACATCTTGACGGTGTCCGAGTTCTCCACACACGGAGCAACATTGGATGGTTTGCCGGTAAGGGCGGCATCGCGTGAGAATTCCGTACGCCTTAACGTAGAAGGGTACGTGCAGACCGTTAAAGGTTATGACTGCGGAGCTTGAGGCTCCTAGCATGCGGGCGCTGATGATGCGTGGCCCCGTGGTAGTGATAATAGTGTGCAGTTGATCTTGCGTAGTGCCTTGATCGATGCCGTGAATTACGCCGCGAACGGTTCCCGGGATGTTTTTTAGATACGCCACAACTTCGTACGTTGCGGCGCCAAGCTGTAGTGTGGTGACGTTTCGCAGAGCTTCGACGCAGGCCTCGTCTGGCGTGCTGGCAACGATAAGATTTTGGGCAGCTTGTGGTTGAAGCGTCACTTGCGCGAAGAAGACATGCTCAGGAATGCGACTTGCGCGTTGGATGCTTTGGGTGATTTGCCGATCGTGCCAGTCAGAGATTCGGAGTCCCGAGCGTGGGCGAAATATGACTTTATAGTCAGTCTCGGGAAGTCGGGGAGCTGGCGCCGTGCGCGGGGTAAATGGCTGCTTACTTGTCGAGGGCTGCTTGCGGTGTTTCAGGTCATGCCGTTTTCGTAGTATTTGTTGCCACGGGTCGTCTCGTGGCAGTGTTCTGCCACTTAGCTGATCAAAATCCATTGTGTCTTCGGGCGCTGCACCTGTGGTGGTTGGTTGAGCGGCTGGAAGTTGCTTGGCTTGCATGGTGGAGAGTGGTTGGCGAGTCGGCGTCCGGTATCCCCGGCGCGGAGGTGACGGCAACCCGGCTAGGCGGTGGTAGGCCTAGCCGCGGCCGTCAGCGTGGCTGAGGCTTCAGTGGGGATTTTGGCAAATGGTAGACCGCACGTCGTCTTGGGTGGTACCGGCACGTTCGTGGTGGCCTTACCGAGCTGTATAAAGCAACGTTAGGGGTGATTTAGCTATTTGGCAGCCAAAAACAGACGTTAAAGCAGGAGCCCATACGAGGCCGGTCTTGTTCGGAAAGCATAACGCCCGTCTCAGAGCGGTTCTGGAAAGGTTACAGAAACTTGCGTCACGTTGAACCGTGAAAAGTGCGAGTTCAATGTTCAAAGGGTAAAGTTCTTGGGACAAATCATTGATAACGAAGGAATTCATGCCGACCCGTCAAAAGTGCAGGCTATCATTGACATGAGACCACCATCAAACACTCAGGAGCTGAGAAGGTTTCTCGGAATGGCAAAATACCTGATGAAGTTTGTCCCGAACATGTCAGAAATAGCTTACCCCATGAACGCTCTTCTAAACGCGAAAAGCGAGTGGGTATGGACCTCAGCCCAACAGAAAAGCTTCGAACTGCTGAAGAAAAAGCTGTCTGAAAGTCCAGTTCTATCAATATTCGACCCAGAGAACATGACTGTAATTTCAGCAGATGCCTCATCGTTCGGGTTAGGTGCAGTTCTGCGACAGAAGCAGAAAGATTGAGTCTATCGACCTGTAGCGTACGCATCCCGTAGCCTGCCAGAGACAGAAAGGAGGTACGCTCAGATTGAGAAACAAGGCCTTGCTGTGACCTGGGCATGTGAGAAGTTTCAGGAGTATGTCACTGGCTTACAGTTTACCATTGAAACTGACCATAAGCCATTAGTTCCGATTTTCATGTCGAAACATTTGTCGGACATCACTCCCAGGCTACAAAGGCTAAAAATGCGCATGATGCGTTTTTCCTATAAAATGACACATGTGCCGGGCAAGGACCTTGTTGCTGCTGACGCTCTGTCTCGAATGCCGCTACCTCACTGAGATAGCACTGAGCTTGAACAAGAAATTGCATGCTACGTTAGAAGCGTAATTGCCAATCTTCCGTCAACTGACAAGAGACTTGCGGAAATTCGACGAGAGCAAGCGGCAGATCCAATTTGCAGCACGTTGAGCAGCTACTGCAATGATAGATGGGCAGACCGCAAAGAGCTCCCTTTCAAATGTAAAGATGATTGGCAGCACAGGTCAGACATAGCTGTTCAAGATGACCTTCTCATGAAAGGATCAAGGATTATAATTCCTGGGCCCATGCGCAAAGAAATACTCGCGAAGATACACCAGGGACATCAAGGAATTGTTAAGTGTCGACCAAGAGCCCGAGAGTCGGTATGGTGGCCGGGTGTATCGACAGAAATCGAAGAGCTTGTTCGCCGATGTACACAGTGCATTAAAGAACAGGGATACAGACATGAGCCGTTGATGCCATCTGATTTTCCCGATCGACCATGGCAGAAAGTTGCCATGGACATGTTTCACTGTGGAGGGAAGAACTACGTGCTTGTGACCGATTATTATTCAAGGTATCCCGAGATCGCCCTGCTTCCGAGTATGACAGCGCAAGAAGTCATCAAGCACGTCAAGTCTATTTTCGCAAGGCATATGGCACGCCTGAGACAGTTTTCAGCGACAATGGACCTCAGTTCAAAAAACTTGATGGCTCTGCTTTCCGCCAGTTCGCGGAAGAATGGGGCTTCGAACACTTAACATCAAGCCCCAGGTTTTCGCAAAGCAATGACTTCGTTGAGGCAGCCGTGCGGATCATAAAGAAGAGCCTACAGAAAACGGGGGACAGTTATGTTGCTCTTCAGGCGTACAGAGCCACGCCACTTGCAAATGGCTTTAGCCCTGCGGAGTTGTTAATGGGACGGCGTCTGAGAACGTCTGTTCCGGCAGTGTCTAGTTCGCTAGATCCCGCTGTTGTCGACAATACACGCTCCGGGCGTGGGAACTGCGCCGAGCAGCCCAGCAGAAGAGAAACCACGACAGAAGGCACGGGGCTTGGATCCTCCGTGATTTAGAGCCGGGAGAAACTGTGTGGATAAAGAACCAGAACAAGACTGGAACGGTGCTTTCATCGGCGGGGTCTCCGAGGTCTTACATCGTGGAGACAGACACAGACCAACTGAGAAGGAACCGAATACACTTAGCCCCAGTCCCTGAAGTTGAGGTTCCAGACTCATCGAATGAATCAACGCCTGGGAGAAACCCGCCAGCTTCGCAAGATGCAAGGAGACGTGAGGTGGGAGAAGCGCCGGTTTACGACGACCAAAAGCCGCCAGAAACAAATGAACCCCAGGAGAGCTCATCCGCCCCACAAGGCTATACAAGACACGGATCGAGTGGACGCGTAGTCAAGCCTGTCCAACGCTTGTAAAAGGGAAGGCTGAGAGGGGAAGATGTGCTGTGTGTTTACGCCGAGACGCAAGGGAAACCCGAGCCGACGGCGCGCAGCCGGCGGCTCGGCCCGCCCGACGAGGGAATTACGAGGGCGCGACCCGGGGAGGGGAAGCGAAAAATAAAGGCACTCTCAGACTGAACGCCAGACGTGTCGGCTGTACGTTTCTCGCGCTCCGCGAACACTACAAGGACAAGGACGCTCGTTCGATTCCCAGATTCGACATGTGCCATTCACCAAATATCATGATCGTCTTCGTCATCATCATCATCATCATCATCGTCGTCGTCGTCGTCATAATGATCATCATCATAATCGGCTTCGTACTCGCCCTGCAGTCTACTTTCAACCTTCTGCGGTCGTTCATAGATTAACTGTGGCTAAGAATTTTGCTAAAGTAAACAACGCAACACCTCAGTGTGTACTACAGTGATCACGAGGGCAATGGCGATGTGTGACATGCCGCTGGGGAAAGAAGAGAACAAGAACGGCGCAGATTCCCTTTCCAACCACTTCCACAGTGTGGATTGCAACCATTTTTATCTAGAACCTATTTCCGAATAGGCACTTTTATTGTCGTTGCCTTCATCGACACATGGGATTGGCTAGAATCTTAAAATTTACCTTACGCCCAGTGTCGACACCATGTTTGTCAACGTGGCCCGTATCGACGAAAAAACCTCCGTCGCATGCCCCCGCGCGAGGGACACGAGTAAATGCAGAGCATTGGGGGTGGTCACGTGGCGTAGGTTGTGGTAGTTGGCGGTGGTAGTTGTAGTTGTTGTTGTCGTAGGGGTTGGGTAGTTGGGTTGCGAGACGAGAGAGAGAGCGAGAGAGAGAGAGAGAGAGAGAGAGAGAGAGAGAGAGAGACGAGAGACGTAAGTACGTAACGTGTTATTTATTGCCATCGTTTGCACCCCACCCTCTATGCGGGGCAATCGGTTGGATCTATATTATTATTCTTTTCTTTCTTTTCTTTTCTTTCTTTTCTTTTCTTTCTTATTATCCCTCTCGGGAGGGCAGTGCGCCATCGTCGAAGTTCATAAGCGATGGAAGCAACACCTTCAACCAGTACCGCGACGCGAGCCAACGTCAGCGTTGCAGTACCAGTTCAAGACATCGTGCCATCCTCTTCATCGACGGCGGCAGAAGACAAGGCGGCGAGACGGCGCGCTGCCGACGCCGAACGCAAGCGTCTGAAGCGCGCTGCCGACGCCGAACTTCGTGCACGAGAAGCCGCGGCCAAACGTCAACGTCGGGCCGCGGATCCTTCGCTCGGGAAACGAGTATGTTCGTAGCGCGCGCAGTAGAGGGAGAGGAGGTAGCACCTGCTGCTGCAGCGCCTCTTTCAGCGCCGGAGCACGCGCATGCGCACCCGCACCTGTTGTTGAGAGCGAGGAGGAGCGGTGGAGGGGCGCACGTGCTGGCTGGCTGCGGACGCCGATCGCCAACGGACGGGTGACATTGTGAGTTAAAGAAATGCTCTGCATTTAAAAGTTCGGCCAAGGAACCAAGTTTAAGCAATAATTTTCATCGTCGTTGTTTCAGCTCATGCAAGGAACTCACTAATTAAGATAATAGAACTCAGGGGTAAGTCTTCTTACCAAGGAATCTCCAAGAATTTAATAACATAACACACATTCAAATTGCTCCCTCACAAGACGGCAAGCCGTTGTCTCTCTTTGGTCAGATATGTATCAAGATTTCGAGGGTTATTCCCTTGGGTGACACATCCCCGACAAGAAGAGCGATCAAGGTGCCGCTGCTCCAGCGATAACCAATTGCGCGTCCTTCGACTCCACTGCACACTGGTTCCCACCCGTCTCTTACGGGCAGGAGGTTCGTGACACCACTCATCACATGAGAAGCCAGTCATTACCCGGGCCAAGGAGGAAATAAAGCTAGGCAAGTCATCATGATGATGACGAAGGGTCGTGGGTCGGTACATAGGTACGCACAGAAAATGTTCTTGGAGTCAAGCGCACATTATACTCCATCAAAAAATGTCACCACAGCACTATTTTCTCGCTAAAGTTCCTACTCCTAATGCAATCGCAGCGCCACAAACAACTGTCGGCTGACGTATCAGCACCTCTTTCGCACAGCCTTTCGACCTCGAAAAATACGCGCCAGTCCCCACGTAACAATCGGCACGCGGGCATATTACCCTGGTACAGAAAGA
>NW_027526203.1:174409508-174609384 GCF_048455015.1 Haemaphysalis longicornis
ATCTAGGCGAGCAATAAAAATTCAACGACTTTTGCACACTTTTAGAGTATGCAGCTATGTGTTTCCATTTACGATGACAGCGGCAACGCCTGCAGATGTCCCCCCCCCCCCTCCCGCATGGGAAAAAGACGCCGGCAGTCACATTAGAGGAACCTCATGAAATCGCTGAACACGTGCTATACATCTACTATACCATTGACTTATCTTGTGTCTTGAGGATCAACTCATATGCCACACATGCACCCCTGCACTCAGAGACGTTCCCGCGAACAGGTGCGGCAGACCTCTGTCCGCGAATTCCTGCTAGGTGCAACACCCCCCTCAACAGTCACAAGTGTGTAGAACATCTACAGTTGTGTTGAGAGGGATCCCCGCAGACCTACAAATTATGTTTTGTTAAAGTGATGGCATGAAAATCTTTTGTGCCTTCCCACTGAAGCAATATCTGCGTGGGAAAAAATTTACGACTAAAAATGCCCCACTGTCTCTGAACGTCGCGCGTTAAAAATATAGTTTTCCATAGTCTAATCAAATTTCTTTTTTTTAAATTGCAATAACCAAAATAGCTAATAGAAAATTATTTGATACTATTTCCCCCATACTATTTTTGGGCCGCCAGTAAGCGCGAAGAGTTTCGAATGTGATTGGTGTCCACCCACCCCGCGCGACCACCCGGCATATTTCCCGTTCCACGCTGTAGCGTAAAGCAGGTAGCAGAATCAGCCGTAAACTTTGTTACTTCGCTACGACGTCAGGCTGTCTTTACATTACTAACCAAAATTTTGAAAATCGATGCATCCAACGTGAAGCATTGAACATTGATCTACGGTCAGCATAAACGAGCAAAGCGTCGCAGATCAAGAGGGCGAGATTTTAGGATATTGACGAAATTTCCCCTGATCTCGCAAAGGGAAATTTATTGCTACTGTAGGGGTAACCGACCCTCAGGAGCCTCTTTCAAAGATGACAGCTCATTGCTTCGACGTCGAGCTTAACGCCGACGTTCGAGAGCTCCGTCCGCCGCTCGTCGGATGGCCAGCGGTGGTTGTTTTCGGCGAACCCATTTAAAATCTGTTGTGGTCTAATTGACTGGCAACTATTCGTTCTTGATGGGGCGTTGCAGTCGCTGTTGTTTTCCGTGAATCCGGTTAAAACTTGTTGTGGTTTAATCGGCACGCCCTTCGCTGTTGATGGGGCGTCGGTCTTCTTCGACCGCAGGTTTCGCCGTCCTTCAAAGAGGAGCCTGTCGAGCTTGGACGTCGGTGCTTCGCAGAAAATGAACAGGAAGAAGCTGAGGCTGTAGCTCCACGCCAGCATGGCGAAGCAGAAAGACACCTGGGAAGAACGTGAGACGGCGGCAAACGTTCGAATTCAAATCCAAATTAATTAATGTTGGCCGTATACATGCAAAGCATATCTTTCCGGCAAGGAAAACGTACCGTTCAATACAACTAAAAGCGTGGTTATGACTTAGCCCCTCGTTTTATTCCTCATTACTACGGGAAACAAGGTCTACGTGATCCTGGTAATCACATGCCCGATGCCGACAACACACCACTCTTCTGCCCGTTAGCCCGATAATCAGAAGGTGTTCGAATAAACATGTGGAATAAAGTACCTTCTGCAGCCCGGCTTGAAGAAGGGCTTGTTATGTATCGCAGTTCGTCCTCGCGAGATATAATGAGGCCAGCGAACAAAATACTCATTATTAAATTTAACTAAAGTTAAGTACACATAACAAAATACGACTAATAAAATTTTATTAACGCAACTCAATTGAGAACGAGGCCCTCCCTGTACATCTACAGATAACAGAATGTGCTGAAAATCGCAAGCCATTTGACTGAAATATTTAAAAAAGAGAGAGATACTTATCCGGAGTGGTTGCCGGGGCTACCAGCTTGATTTCTTACACTGCGACGAAGTAACATTTGCATGTTAAACAAAATCTGAGGTAAAATGCCATACCGCCTTGAAAGATGTTTCGGCGCTGTGAACAATACAGGTTACGCTTTTGCTCCTTGTGGAGTCCTGCCGAGGCTTGACAACGTACCACAGCGAAGTGCTCCAAGAGCATCCTCTCCCGAGAGACGTGCTGCGTCAGCTGGATGAAAGGCAGGTGAACGAGGTAGACGCCGAAGGCCAGCCTCGCTAATGGCGGAAACAGGCCCCACGACAGCAACGTGTGCACGAAACCTGGAAAAGAAGAGAGAATCTGCATTAGTGCCATCTATCGTAGTGTCAGTGCAAGACGACGGGCCGGTTTAGACCACCTGGAGCTTTGGGCTCTTATGACCGGTTGCCGCGATTTCGTATCACACCACTGGTAAGCCGCGCCATCAGAAGAAATAATCGGTAGCTGCAACGCCCGCGCTCAGATAGAATCTACACATTGATGGCAACATATGGAACAAGTGTCATCATATACCTAACTTTTAGTAAAGTGCTGACTTCTCCCTTTCCTCCGGTTTATGCCAATGATCGCAGTTCCTTTGTGGACGTCCATTTACACCCATATTTACTACACGAATGTAGGTAGTCTGATTGCAATAAAAATGTCGCCACATTAGGTATTTTGTTGAAAAACACACTGAGTTGCCGTAAATAATTTGTTTCTGAATAAAGTTAGCAGGTGTTGGTCTATTATGACCTCTTATTTTGTTTTTGTGCCATAGCCGTAACTTTCTTCCGAAAACCCCGGCATGTGTAAAAGTTATTCTGCGTCTTCCTTATAAGCAGGCTAGCAAAAATATTTTTTTCGTGCCCTACGGAAAATGTAGGCTAGAAGAGGTTAAAATGCAATGATTATCTCCTACTTGCATAGTACACGGGGGTGTTTTGCCAAAAGTAAACGGAGCCTGCAGTGGGAATGAAGTGAAACAGGAATTATTGAACGCGGTTTGTTTGTGTGGCTACGTGGCTCAACAGAAGAAAAAAATAGAACAGCGGAGCGGTTCCCTAATAAACGCTTTTCATCACTTTTGTTCCTCTCCCGCTTTGTTCAAAGCATTACTGGTGTTAAGTATTCACCGCTTGGCTGTGCCAGCGCAGTTACATTTACGGGGTCATTTGGAGTGCAGCAAGCAAAGGCGCGACTGATTTTAACATGAAACGTTTTTAGGCAAGTAGTCAAGCATTTCATGGCGGCGGCGGAGGCAGTGAAACCTCACTCGTACCTCACTCGTTCAACCACCGCTAAACTATCCGTGTAGCTCACAGCTGTGCAGTGCACGCCTCAACTCATTTAGGAGGAATGGTGAAGTCGTGGAAGACCCCAAGTGACGTCATAGGCCCGATCCGTTGCGCTCATTGGCCGGTCGAACCCCAAAGCAAGAAAGGAAAATAAATTGGCCGTTGTAGCGGAGCAGTCGACGCGGAAAGCGCTTGCGGCAGACGTCCCGCTATCTTCATCTGCTGCATGCGTTGATTTAAAAACAGCGCTAAAAAGTTCAGATTCAGCATGACGGTTGTCCTTTGTGATTCAAGTTTAAAGGGACCCTGCAACACTTTTTAAAACTTTTTTTAATGCTTGCAGGACGAAGTCACCCAACACACCCAGTACGTAGATTAGGGGGTCGCAAAGTACCTCAACCAAAAATTACTGCTCTATGCCCATCAGATAGCTTGAAAAGTCGCTCAAAAGATTTTTCACTCTTTCCCGGTCTTGACGCTTTTCGACGGCTCGAATTACGTCATTAAGGCCATGCAGCGGCTGTTGGCTGTTGGACTGTTTTGGTTCAGTTGCAGCAATGAACGCTTTTCGACAGCAACTTAAAAAAAAAGCCACAAAAACCAAAGCAGAAATGTAAGGTGTATCTGGAGCGACGAGCAAATCAGGCAGTGCCGCTCCGTGCTGGCGATATTAATAGCTTTCGCAGTGGTTCCAAACGTGAAGAAAAGAGTGAAAGCGCTTATCGAAAGTGTCGCAGGTTCTCTTTAAACACGGAAGTACATGCCTTTCTAACCTCCCCTCTAACGCAATCAAAACCGCGGCTTCACCACAATGCCCTCGAGTAACTAACCCGGGCTACCAACAAAGAAACTTCAGCAAATGGCAGCAAAGTGCATATCATTTCAGTCAGAAATGTCATCTGCGCTGTGGCACCATTGTGCTATGCCGAAGGTCATGTTCGCATTGCGCCATGCCGCAGCGCAGACCACGTTTATGAGTCAAATCGTATGCTCGGCATCGTCATTCGCCGAAATTGAAATTTTATCGTTGGCTGCATACATTGGCCGATTGAGGTCCTTGTGGCAAAGCAGAATCATAGGGCTGTCTTCGCGTAGGGGCAACACCATCTATGAGAGCAGCACACCCTTTCCTGAGGGCCACGTAAAAAGTCAACTACCGAGTGGGGTGAGTTTTCGGCCTAGACCATATAGTGATGCGTACTACCAATATAAGGAATGTCTTGGACGTGTTCTTGCCCAGAATGGCCAGATTTGGAGCGAAACGCGGGGTAGTTATGGAGCCCAGTAAAGGTTGACTTGGAGAAGCATGGGCAGAGGGAAGTCAAAGTGTTGCACTAGCCGGAGCACTTCCCGTATGCCATATTTCTCGCCCACCTCGTCAATAACATTTGTCGTTGTGTCGAAGTGCTAAGCCTTTTAATCAAGAACACAGAGCGAAAGGATACCGCAAAACCAGGAGAGAGGGAGCCTTGCTAGGCTACGCCCAGGGACGTCGGACGTGCTAAGCGCAGCGGCTGCTGCATGTGCCAATAGAAAGCCCGGTAGCTGCACAGGACGCCCAGAGGTAGGCATTACAGCGAGGATCGTAGCGTACAGCTGGGCTTATGTGACCTCGATATCTCCCCGTGTTTGAGCAGCGTATCGCCTCGATCACTTTTATCGTCTCCCATTAGTTCCAGAGAATGGTTGGATCAAGTGTTTCGACATATATTGATGCTGAATGCGTCACGTTCGGTGAGCTGAATGACAACGCACATGATGCCAAGCTCAACCTGCTTCCCGTGATCTCGAAGTGAAGGCCAAGCTGAGTAAAGAAAAAAAATGCAGAAACACCCAAGTGGGTATTGTCGAATAAATGCTTAGACTACACGGCTACACACTGAGCCACTATAAAGTCGGTTTGACTAGTTGACACACGTGCATCAATGTCATATATTTTTGCAGGCGTCCTATGGGTCCTGTGATATCGAGGTATGAAGGTCGGAGGGCCTTTGTATTAAATGTCTCCGAAGACCCTGTGTATCGCTATAAAGCACTATTTACCGAGAGCATTTAAAATTGTCTTTTTTTACAGCGCACAAATTCTATGCTGAAATTACATTGTTAATGGAGAATATGAGTTGGTTTATGAAAATATGAATGCCCTAAAGCCTTGTATTAATTCGTCTACAAAACATCATATGTCGATATAAAGAACCATGCACCAAGCCCGTTTAGAGTCTCCTTTACAACTACGCACAAGTGGATTGCTAGGAAAACATATATAGGAAGTCTGATATCAAGATATGATGGCCTAAGGACCCTTTAATGAATCCTCCTTAAGGCCCATGCATCCCTTTAAAACCCTGTACACTTATTCCTTTTAAAGTTGACTTTGTTTTTGTGCACAGGTGCATTGCTAGAAGAACATGAAGGCCCTGGCGCCCTGTAACAATACCATTTTGTTATGCGGCGAAAGTGGGCCACATCAAGCGTTACAGTCCGGCAGACAGGTTTCCTCCGTGAGTCCACAAAGAAATGCTCAAGTATTTAAAACAGAGTAAACAAGAATAACCAAGCGGCGCTACCCCCGCTTGAGCGCCACAACTCGCATTCACCTTAGTGAAACGACTCTCAATTTGTTGTGTTACTGGAGTCCGTTTCTTGTAAGTTAGAGAGAAACGGCATCAATAGCCCTGTAAAAATCTTTTACCTTGTGTGAAATTGTATACAGCTATCTCTTTCATTCATCACTCGGTGTCAGTGGCTTGGTCAACAGCTATCCTCACCTCCTCGTCCAGAAGCGCAGGCCAGCGTAACCCATGCGATGAACACGGACCACAGGATTCTGTCGAAGAAGGTGGCGGACAGCTTCCAGAACTCTGTCGTTGGCTCTCTGGCGCGGTACCAGCTCAACTTCATGAAAATGCAGCACAAGCCGCACGTGACGGCTACGCACCAACCAGCTGCTTGAGTCTTCTGTAATGGTAAGGAGCGAAATGCTCGAAGGAGAAAGTTCTTGGACACAACGCTTTGCTTGCAGGTCTACACTTTTTGTGAGCTTCACCATCCACGTCTCATTGCCTAGTGAAGTCAGAGGCGCACGTTCTCAGAACATTTTGATTGCGGGCATTTTCAATAAGACGCAGCCATTCTCATATATCTCTTTTTTGGGGGTACAACGGTATATAGCTCACTGTGCACATAGCGGGAACCTTGTTGACCACAGCATGCCTGTTTTCTTTCTCATAATCTGCCACATGAAGCCGAGGACTCATGAGTCTTTGCGGATCTCAGCGAAGATGTGGCAGTGGCGCGGTAAGTATCACTGTCACCTTCGCTTTGGGTCTAAGTTGCTGAAAATTTCAGCGTGTTTCTTGATGCATATACGGATGCCAAAGGGCATCTCCCAGAGAGTGTAGACTGGGCATGCCGAGGACGTTTTAGGTTCATCGTAAATACAGCGGGAACAGATACAAAGGAGACGAACTACCGTATGAAAAGCGCTAAAAACGCTTTTACTTTCATCGTATTACTTGTCTTCCGTTCTGCCTGTTCCCGATGTGTTTATAATGAATCCATATCAAGTGCCCCAACTGTTAGTTTTACTTTAAGCAGTTACACGTGCCGATCTAAAATAGCGCCAAAGAACTCATTAGTATCATATAACGGTATGTTTATTAATTGGTACTGTTGATGAAGTCCAAAATAGCACTTTTGTCTTTTAGTCGTGAGAGTTTGGAAATCCATCCCGTGAGCGCGAGTTAGGATCACCTGAGCGTGAGCGTGAGGTAGAACTTCTTCTAAATACAAAACTAACAAAGTTTGAAGCGACATGTTTAGAACCTTCCTTCATCAAGCAGTCGAGAAATATTAGGCCAGTCTATCTTGCCTGCGAAAGTAGGTGCGCACATGAAGATGTTTGAAGGCTACGCCACATCTAATTGCCCCCTGTCCATGGGCAACATACGCAGCGTATACGGTCATGCTCCGCGAACTTGGCGACCGATCAACGAAGAGGCAGAATCAAATCCTGCCTAGCATCCGCGTGTTTTCAATGACTTGCTGAAGACACGATTTAAAAGTGCGTTTCTAGACCGTCTTCTCAGCGGGTTACTGTGCTTTAGAATCAGTATGGTCAGAAGGAGTACTAAAAAACACCGCAGGAAAAACGCTTGGTACTTTTGCACAAATTCCAAAATGTACTTGCAGTGCAGTCAAAACCATTTCTGGTCAAAAGCCGTTACTAATCCGGCAGGTAACGTGAATTGAAGCAATACATTTAGGCAGGAACAATGTGATGATCGATCGAAATTTAATCGCCCTCGTGATAAAGTAACAGCCGCACTGTATGAATGATATAGGGTAAACAGTAAGACACAGTTCATTACTCATCACGAACAAATGCATTCTGAGCAGTGTGGGCCCTGATGCCATTGCATCGTTCAAGTTCTCTGAGGAGTTACAACGAACCTAACGAAGATAAGGACAAATACAGGAACACGGGTGAAAGAAGGTAAGTGTAGAGAGGGACGAGGCATGCGATGACTAACCACAAAACCATGAGTACGGCAATTAAGGGGCTTTAATGCAAGGCTGTGTTCAATTTCTCTATTTTAATCGTCACATGCGACGTGTTATGCGGTGTCCACATTACAGACAGCTTATGCAGCATAAACGGGGTGTCTTATAGTAAACGATTACTTCTCTATTTTAAGCCAGGGGTCGGCAGCATTTTGGGGCGAAGGGCCGAGGTACAAGAGGCCGACATGGCGGGGGCCGGACAGCAAAGAGAGAAAATTCGGTGAATGGACTATAATTTACAAAGCTCGAATAGAAAACAGAAATTATGTTTATTTTCAGCACACATGTCACAAGGTTGCGATTTACAAACAGGTTACAAGCAAAACAAAGGTTAGAGCTTTAAAAGTTTACAAGATTACAAGCTTACATGCTTACAACTGACGATGGGGAACAATGCTAACTGGATGTGGTCCTTCTTTGTTCCTGTGTAACCACATTTGAGGCCCAAACTATCATGTCGTCCTTTAGATAGGAAGTGACAAGGAGATAAGGGGGGAGGGGATCTGGCGTTGGGCCGGGGGTTGCAGGATGCCGACCCCTGCTATAAGATATAAGGTTTTGTTCTCATACTGCGCTGTAAACACGCATGGCGGTCGACAACAATGTTACGGTCTGTCAATTATTTTTCCGTAACCATAAGTTGCCTTAAACACTAACTCGATGCAATTGACAAGCGGTTTTAGGCCTCTCCCCGTGGAGGAAATTTTGCACGCAGTCCAAGTCGAAGCACCCTATCTCCACGACAGCAATTGCCCGCTTCTGCGTAAGTCTACCCCAGCCTTCCCTGCACTCACAGCTGATATCCTGGCCTTGTTGAACCGCTCCAGGAGCAGAAAAACGATAGGTCCGGAGAAGTAGCACACTGCATGGTAGGGCGGGTAGAAGTAGTAGTGGTACATGGTGTGGAAGAAGTTCCTGCGGTGGGAACAGAACGCGCACTGCACATTGCCTGTTGTTCAGCTTTGAAGCGGTAATCTTTCATAAAATTCAATATGAGTACTCAGTATACATTGTTTCATTTATTTAAGGCAGGGCGTATCGATGAAAAAGAATGATCAGTTATAAGTGTGAGGGAACATTGCAGCCACAAGGTTTTATTAGCTTTGGGTGTCGCTATCAAATTTTTTAGTATTTCCACATAGCAGCTCGGCAGATGCTTCATGTCCGTAGGGCCTTTCCCCCTTCGAAAAATTCCTGTACGTAAACACAGAACATGCCGACTAGCTGGTGCGGAAGACAGTCTTGGTTGCTGCTTTTTTTTTTTTTTTTTTTTTTTTTTACGAGCGCGCATTTGGGACCAATAGCACATTCTGTTCTTTCGCCGAAATGATTTTAGCGGTGGAATCGCCTTTTTTTGTTGCTTAGTCGCGTCGAACTGATATTTCCCTAACTTAAACAGGCGCTTTCACACGGGATGCCGCGGATAAAACATTCATTGCCACTTTTGCGTTCATAAAGCAATCGTGAACTCTTGCTACCCAGTGTATTCGGGCGAGCGCGAGCCAGTGGGTCATGCGTGTGTATCGGCTCGATCATCGACAATGATAGGAGCAAGTCCGCAAATTAGCGGTGTAACTTCCTTGGTTTCATTACACACATCTCTCTCTCTCTATCTCTCTCTTGTTCAATGCTCTTTCCCTGTAGCGTATATAGGTCCCTGGCGTAGTTCAGTTAGGAACTGACACGTTCAAGCTGATGCTCCGTCAATTTCTTTTCCCAATTAATTTTTCAGAACTTAGAATATGACGATAGGGGATGGGTGCCTTGAAGAGTTCGCAAACGCAACGACACTATTCTCCTGTCCGGTATTCCCCGAGTTGTGGATGACCCGCCACTGTCCCCGTCCTGGAGAGAGATCACAGTTCCGCTCCCTATTCCGCTTGATGGCACATCATCCCTCCTCCTCATCATGGGAATAGGCATGAGGATGATTATAGCTCCCATTCAGAAGGGATGATGCCGCGTCATTCTAAACAAGTGCTTCCACTCATCCGCATCCACATTAACGCACGAAGCAACGTGAGTACGATTAGGACATTGATTGTGCTGTCCGCGTCAGTCAGGAACAGTTCCTAACGATGGTGACGATTACGATGGGGATGTTATGATGCGTGTACGCGCGGTCACAAGTACAGATTTTCGAAGAGTATTATCCCACGCAAAGCGCAGCCACCAAAGCTACATATTTGAAAAAGAAAAAAAAGCGCAACAAACGTGGAGGTAAGAACAAACAAACCGAAAAACGGTTGTATGAATAAAACTTTACCAATATGAACCTTCACCAAATCGCCCAGATGTCTCTTCTTGCTCACTAAAGCTGTAGTTCTGCAGATTTATTGTAATAAAATTGTCATTAGCCTTTTGTGGATATGTTACTGCGCGTTGATTCTGCAACGTTTCGGATATGTGGCCTGAAACTCAGGTAGTCGCGACGATTCACTTTGTATTCGAATACTTCAGCTCTTCGCGTTCTTAGTAAGCACTGAAATATTAAGTCTGCGATGAGATCTACAAGCTTCACGGGAGTCTTCTGCTACCGAGTTATATTTCGGCTTTCAAAGTGTAAATACAGGGAACCCCATGGGAATGGAGGAAGAATACAATATTGACGCGCGACCTAATGCTCCCCGCCATTTGTTCTTGCGTTTGAAAGTTGCTTGTACGTAACTTTCATTCATGCCTTCTGTGCGTTTTATTTCCCAGTGCGAAAAATCCAACTCAAGAGCACATGCTGCCTGAAGAAACAAGCCGAACGCCCATGCCATACGAAAAAAAAATCTGCTTCTTTTTATCGTGAGAGGGTTTGCCAAGATAAGACCGCATAACAAAGGCACCACGCTCTTCTTACATATCATTTGAGGTTCGCTGGCCCCAATTCAAAGGAGCCATGAAGAGAAAACACAAGTTTGGTTCATTCAAAAGATTGCTCGTTAGAATCATACTGACACCTCTTTTAACGTAAACTTCGCTCATATAAGCTACATAATTTGGAAAAAAGAAAAGGGCCACGCGACCCAATAGCTCATTTCCCGCAACAGAACCTATGATGCCATACCAGCCAGCTCTGCGATTGGCGGAGGGAGGCAAAAGCAAACGCAAATTAGGTAGAGCTTATAAGCTTGCCGAACGGCTATTTGCGCTTAAATTTAGGGCACATTCTTTTTAAAGCCGTAAGAATGGTGGGAAAAACAGTAGAAGTTACGAAAGCACACGTAAACATAGAAGTACCGATGCGTACTGCTGTTGGTTCTGCGCGCACTATGCTTGGTTTAGCTGCACAGGACTGCGGGGCTTTGGGGTTGTCTCAGACGACACTGGCCGATTGACGCAAGCAACGGTGTCTTAGGTGACCATATTTGTCGAGCGAGCACTATGTTTCACGAAACGGTTATTTTCTCCCTGAACAAAAACAAGGCAGGCTTAAATACGTTCAAAAACAAACTAAAGGCAGAAAAAGGCTTGCCACGGTATGGTGGCGCCATCTAGGCTCTCTAACGGTAAACAAGGCTTCCCAATCGGGTGCAGAGCGGTCGGTTCCCGTGATGTCATTGCAGACTACGAAAACCCAGGATTTAGCGGGAAAATCAAAATTTTAACTTAAACTAATTAATATCTCAGTGAATAAAGCATCGTGTGCATTCGGACAAGCGCTGGGGGCACTATAAAACACGAAATCTTTCGATACCATCAACTTGTATTTTGTCTTCATGGCTCCTTTAAGGACAACTGGTTTCATTGATACATTCTGGTACCCATCCTCCCACTTTATTTATTTTATTTATTTTTATTTTAACATACTGCCAATCCCATTTGGGATTTTTTGCAGGAGGAGTGATACATCGTTTCAAATACACAAAATTCAAACGTGATTTTCGTTCATACAGGAAGAGAACAGTATAAACATGCGAGACAGGTTTTCTACATGAAAAGTGAGGTTACATATTACATATGAAATCTGAAATCACATGCATCAAACGTCACCAAGTTCATGGAAAAACAAAGCAAAAAAACATAACCAAATTCAATGCAGAATGAAACACAGACAAAATTTGGAGGCAATATTTTACAGCAGCGATTGAAGAACGAAGGAAACCAAACATTTTACGAAGCCAAGCCAAACATATTACTGAAGAACTACTCAGTAGTAGTGAAAATCATAAGTTATCCAGGGAGGGAAGGAAAACCACGGAGACTCACTTGATTAAATTCTCGGTGTCATTTTGGTTAATTTGTTTCGGTGATTTTAAACTAGCGTTAGGAATTGTTCTATAGATGCACTAGCCGTAATCGATGAGTGCATACCGTTCCACTCTCTTACAGCTAGTGAGAAGAAGCAATATTTAAAGCAATCAGTGCAATAATTGTATTCTTTAAACGTTAAAGTCTGATTATGCCGCGTGGGCCTCGCTTCAATGGTAGTGAGATACTTTGAAGTATCAAGGTTTAGATTTTTATGAAAAAGTTGATATAAGAATTTTAAACGCGCTTGTTTTGAACAATTCTGTAGGGTAAGCATACCGGCGTTCCTCAGTAGTTCTGTTGGTGAAGTATTTGTGTCGTACCGATTGTAAATGTACCTAATTGTTTCTCGCTGTATTCGCTCTAGTTTATTTATCTGTACTTTGGGATACGGAAACCAGATAATGTTAGAGTATTCGTGTAAAGATCTCACAAAAGCGTTGTAGGCTAATTTCTTTGTTTCTGGCGGTTCTGATCGAAGGCGTCTTCTGAGGGAAAACAGCCTTCCTAGTGCAGATGATGCGATATGATTTATGTGGGCATCACATCTGAAGTCTTGCGTAAAGATTACTCCCAAGTATTTGTGCTGGTGCACCCGGATCATAGGACTACTATTTATGTTGTAAATGTGTTCGTACCTGTTCTTCCTTCTTGTTATTGATAAATGAGCGCATTTTTATACATTGAAGGACATTTGCCAGTCATTACACCAGTAATAAACAGAGTTTAGTGCAGATTGTAATATCAGATGGTCTTCTATGGTGTTAATTTCCCGGTAAATTACGCAATCGTCAGCAAATAGTCGAATGTTGGCTGAAATACTGGAAGGCAAGTAATTTATACGAATAAGAAATAAGATTGGGGCCAGGACACAACACTGAGGAACTCCGGATGTACCATGTGTTAATGGTGAAAATTTGTCATTGTATTCTACGTACTGGAAACGGTTGATTAAGTAGTTTTTTATCCACCGAATCATGACGTCGTCGTTAATAACAGACTCTAGTTTTTTTATTAGCTTATTGTGTGGTACCCGATCGAATGCCTTTGAAAGGTCCAAGAAGATTACGTCAACGTGATTTTTGTTGTCTATGCTTACAGATATGTCGTGTGTTAGTTCAACAAGTTGAGTTATTGTCGATAGACCCTGACGAAAACCATGTTGGAAAGGTGATAATATATGTTCACGTTCTAGGTGTGCAGTTATGTGCTTTAGGATATTGTGCTCAAGCAGCTTGCTTACTGTGCAAGTTAAAGAAATTGGTCTGAAGTTTGACTCGGCGTCATAGCGGCCTACTTTGGGTAGGGGAACAATTTTGGGCGTTTTCCAGTCTTTCGGTAATGTAGCTGTTGACAAGGATTTGCTGAAAATCAAGACCAGATATTTTGCTACCAGTTCGGCATATCTTTTAGATGCGACGCTGAGAGGAGCATCTCTTGCCGTCGGCCCTGTCCTGCGTCCGTCGTCGTCGGCGTCCGCGTCCGCAAAGCTGCGTCTCTCCTCCGCTCACGCCCTCTCCTCTCTCCGATAGCGAAACTCTCGCACAGCATCTGCGGGCACGTGGCGCAGCGCACTCTCACTCCGCCGGTGGGCGGCGCTGCGCGCTGCGCGCGGCGCAAGGGCGCTGTGCGCATGTGCAGCGCCCTCTCTCTCCGCGGTCTCCTTTCCTTCGGGCGCGCTGCGCATATAAGCGGAGTGCCGCGCTCCGGCCGGTCTCTCAGTCGACGGTCGTCCGCGCTACGCTTGCTCTCTCTCTCTCTCTCTCTCTATCTCTCTCTCTCTCTCTCTCGCACTACCCGACGATTGCTCACGCAATTCGAGTAATCGAGCCAACGGAAACGCACAATGGAACCCCCCTCAGCGTCGCATCACACCAGAGTTCCCGCGAGGGGAGGTGGGCGTAATTTTTTAAGAAAGCGTTTGGAATATTGTCGGGACCATTACTCTTTTTTTGTGCCAACGTTCAGCAAAAGGTTTAACACACCTGCTTCCGTTATAGATAGTGGATCTAAATGGCGTAGATTCTGGATATCTATGTGTGGCATATTATTGTCGTCGACAGTGAAGACGGACTTAAAGTAATCATTCAGCGAGTCAGCAGTGACAGAACCTTTGTCTTGGGCATTTGCCTTTTTTCTGGACTTTTTTAGGCTTAAGTAGTTCCAAAACGTTCTAGGAGAGCTTTTCAGAAAGCCCGGGAGTACTTGGCTGAAGTAATTGTTTTTGGCTACCTTTATTTTCGACTTCATGTCGTGAAGTGCGTCAGAAAGCTTGTTTCGCGCAGATTCTTCAGACTTTGCTTTCAAAGATTTTCTCAATCGTTTTAATTTGCGTTTAGCATGTATTATGTCTCGCGTTATTCATGGTTTATGTTTTCGGGCTTTTTTAACTTTACGGGGAACGTAGTTATCCATGCAGTGGAAAATTTTTTCTTTTAATTTCTGCCATAGCGTTTCGCAGAGCGTTATGTCGTTTGTGTAATTTGTGCTATTTCCAAGTCCGGTACCGCTTGCATATACAGAACCACATAAACACGATAATACAGCAAATAACGGAGTAAAACCCTGCTAGGATATTTAAACCACATAAAGCATGATTTTGTGCCTTTATTTAATGAAACTTATCGAACAACAATACTTTTGATATTTTCTGTCAAAATTTGCTTAAGGCGGCTTGTTTCAATGACTGACAGCCTTGTGCATGTGGTTTTGCTGAGAGGCACTTCATGTGATTTGACTACGTATAACACGCACTTGATAATGAAAAACAAAATCACTGCCTGCCCACTTACGAAACCGATTCATCGACGACGACAATGAATGGAGGTGTGTCATTTCCAGCCACTTGCCACGTCGCCACAGCGCATCCAACCAACGACAAAGCAGCAAAGATGATGATGGTGCAACGAGGTTTGCTGACAGAGAAAAAAAAAAGAATGTCCATTATTATTTATTAAGGAAATATGTTGGCCAGCAGCAATGCTGCGGCTATCATTATGCTTGTACAACTTTGGGCGTCTACGGATACACTTCCACAGAACTAGCAAGCTACAAACCGAGCAAGGTGCAAACCGAGTTGCTGAGATTGGGGTCAGGCTATAAAGAAACCATAAGTTTGTTTTGGGAGATTATGGCGTAGCCACAGTTGTGAAACTCTCTGCAAAATTATCCTTAGCACTCAATGCGGTACTACATGTGCCTCTCTGACTTTTGTTTGTTTAGATTACTGATTTTGGGATTTTAATGTGCTTTTGGTATTGCGGAAACTCCAGTTTGAATTGTTTTTATTTGTTCGTGGTGCACGAAACTGTTCGTGCTTTGTTAATTCGAGGAACAAACAACTTACGCGAACCCTCCGGATTAGCTCTAGCTGAAAGTTCCAAACTCTTGCCTATCCAAGGTTACACTTTTTTGGAAACGTGAACTGAATCGGCCAAGAGCGTGAATCACTCACGTTTTGACTTATTGTGTGTGAATATTTTTTTTCATTCCTGAAGTAGATGTACGGCAACGTTGGTGCAATTTTCATCCTGTGTACAATTCCAGATATTTATTTAGGTTATTAGTTTCTATCAAGCATCGAGATAGGTAGTTTACAGGACAGAAGTACTGAACTTATGTCTATTGCGTGAACACTCTCGGCGGGGGTCTTAGACCTGTCTTAGAATGCACCGCAAGGGTGGTAAAAAATTTACTGTCTGAAGAAAAAGGTATTAGTCATTCTGCTTTTCTCATAAGTTTCAATTTAGAAGTGTAGAAAGTCGACAACGATGACTTTCATTTTAAAAACAATTTCATTTCAGTTTCTACCTTCGTTAAACTGTTAAACTGCGACGAGCAATATTCTGGGAACAACAATGTTGCTTTGCTTACACTTACCGTTCAAATACGATGAGGATGAAGAGGCTCACAACGAAAAATTGGAAATCAACTGACAGGTACCAAAAGTGAGCCAGCAGGGGCTGAAATAACGAGAAAAAGAATTGCAAGAACTCCTCGGGGGAATAGTTAAACAAACAAACAATCAAACAAACAAACAAACAAACAAACAAACAAACAAACAAACAAACAAACAAACAAACAAACAAACAAACAAACAAACAAACAAACAAACAAACAAACAAACAAACAAACAAACAAACAAACAAACAAACAAACAAACAAACAAACAAACAAACAAACAAACAAACAAACAAACAAACAAACAAACAAACAAACAAACAAACAAATAAATAAATAAATAAATAAATAAATAAATAAATAAATAAATAAATAAATAAATAAAGTATACACCGACCCCTTTTAAAGTAAACTTCACTACTGCTCAGGAGCATTGCTAGGAAGACTTTTCTTCAGGTGCGTAATAAACCGTCGGCTACTGAAGTAGAAAAGACGTAGGCCCTTTTATTAAAGACCTCGATAAGGCCTCATGCATCCCAACAAAACTCTACAGTATAGCGACCCCGTTTCCAGTGGGCTTCACTGCCACAGAGTAGTGTTTTATTTTGAAGCCATTTTCAGGGGCAATATAAGGAGTGATATCAAAGTATAATGGCTCTAGCGCCTTTTATTAATAGCATTTTCGTAAGCGGAGATAGTGCGACCCATCAATCTTTAGATATAAATAATTCAGTACGTGTATATAAATCATAAGCCCTAAAAGAAAACAACGGGCGTATAAGCTAGCGTTGTTCTCGATGCTCTTCGCGCATGACTCCAAAGTGGAGTTATTTCTGTGCGGCCTGAGAAAAGACTGCGCGAAATTTGTGCGCCTCGCTTTGCGCTTAGCTTTGGACGTGAAGGGCGACCAAAAAAAAATTAATTACTTTGGGGAGTTTGAGACTTCATAGTGTGATATTGCACCATCATCATGATTGTCTGATCTACCTTTAAAAGCACTGATACATTGGTGCAAAAAGGAAGGAGGACGAGAGAAATAATAATACAAAATCTTTCAAGTAATAATTGAAACGTTGGTGGTTCAATGCGTCTTTCTTGCTACACCTGGGCTATGAGGCGCGCCGTAGTCGAAGGCTGCGGATTAATTTTGACCACCTGGGGACCTTTACGCGCGGGGAAATCTCTACACACGGGCATTTTCGTTTTTTGCCTTATTCCGAAAAATGCCCCCCCGGCCAGGACCAAAACGCGACCTTGGGCTCAGCACCACAACCAATTACCTACTCAGCCACCGAAGCTGCTGTTTTAGCTACTATATCCGGCGTGAGGTTATCGAAGGTGTAACTACCCGCAGAACTGTGGGCTGAGTACTTCAGCCCTCCGATCGCGCGCTTCTGGAGATCGGCGGCCGCAAAGCGCCGCAAAGCCGTGCCCCCGTGTTGACGTCACGGCCGGTCTGGAGCGGAGCTCCGCGAGCGCGCACCACCGGCTCCGATGAAGCGCGGCGTACGCTTGACGTGTGACGTCAACACGGGGGCATGGCTTTGCGGCGCTTTGCGGCCGCTGATCTCCAGAAGCGCGCGATCGGAGGGCTCAAGTACTCAGCCCATAGTTCTGCGGGTAGTTACACCTTCGATAACCTCACGCCGGATATCGATTTGACTGATGATCCGCTACAATTTTTATATTAAACCACACACCTTACGGCAGTAACTTAAAAAGTTAATTGAAAAGTTGGCCGCGTATCTGCTCCTTTCGTTGCAAATGTCGTCAAAAGACGATAGTCTTTACCGACTTTTGCCAAGTAAATGCTTCCCTTCGCTTTCCCGCTCACCTCTCATGTTGTTCCTCTTGCGTCGCGCTCCTCCCAAGGGAAAGACGCCAAAGGAAGTTGCTTAAATCATTTTAAATTTCCCGCGTTACACTGCTGCAAACCGGGTGTCTCGGTGCCAACGCTGCCGTACGGCGAAGACGCGCGTGAATCGAGGCACCCTACTTCAACGTTTATAGAACCGCGTTTCCCTAGTCCACGTGCGTTCCATGTAGAACTGGAACCTATCTAGTGGAACCTTTCGTAACTGTTGCCACTTGAATTCTTCAAATGCCGCCAGAAGCTATATGGCGCGGGCGACAGCAGGCGTCGGCGGAGTGATATTTTTTTCTTCAGCTGATGAAGTATTTAATCTCGCCAAAATCAAACATGTACGATTTTTTATAAAGGAACGCTGGAAATATCACTTCTGTATTAATTTGTTGTCTTATATAAGCGTAATGTCTTGTTGATCTTCAACAATATTGACAAGTATGAACATTACACCGGACTTAGACGGGCACATTTAGCTGTGAATATATAAGACTATTGCGCAGGCATTGTTTTACTTTGGCCGGGTGGCTGAATCGAGTCACAGACAGACAGACGGACAGACAGACATACAGACAGACCAAAATTTCTGGGTTTAAGTAGCCCAAGAAAGACTATGGTCTTTAAAAGTACTAATTATTGTCACCGTGAATAGCCACTAGAACTCGTTTTATTGCTTCAGCCACGGCCTCTGGCCACTTCACGCCAGAAAAACAATTTTGCCTCCGAAAGCATATTTTTTTTAAATTACTTAAAGGCTTCCCTGAAACACCCGGTATAGAGGAACTCTAGCAGCACGCAGCATTAGAGGAGCGTAGAAGCAGCACAGGTGGCGACCGCGGCTGTGCTTGTGGCCGTGTGGACAGCCTTCTCGGCCGAGGCGGCGAAGTACAAATGTCGGTCTTCTTGGGGGTGCCGCCCGTACCGTTCAGTCACGACCAGTCGGCTCATGGGTTGGCTAGTAGTTTCGCCACAATACAAGAACATAACTTCGCCCGCTTGCACATATTATGAGAAGGCGGTGCCCGCAAGGATACTGACTTAATAAAGCGTACTCCCCTTGCAACATGTGTAAGGTGCATAATTAAAAATGTGTGCCCGACCAAGATATCATACATGCAAGTGAAATAAATATACAAATCCCTACATCCATTACCACCTGGTAACGCCGGCCTGCATTTTAGCCTCATTTCTACAGACGCCCCTTAACTATGAAAAACTGGTAACAACCGGCTGATTTGTTACTTGCTTATTTTTGGTGAGCCTCTTTATTTCAATTCTACTCATGTTGCATCATTTGGGCCAAGTATATGTCTGCGTGATATGTATTTATTTATTCCTAGAATAACTGCGCCATCGAAATGCTATGTGATCAAGCGTGTTGGACCCACCAGTTTTCCAGAGCCATCGTCTTCGTAATTAAAATTGTCCGCTTGCAAAAGCAGAGGCAACCAGTGCCTGGCGACTTCGCGGTGAAACTTGTCAAAGTAGGCCTTTGCGTCTGGTCCTGACGTGAACGCCGGGAGAAGACACATGCACATCACTATGAAGAACGCTGGTATCATGGTTCTGAAAGTAAAACATGACAAGAGGTGTAGTGACGTTGCTGACCTTCGTTTAAGCTGCACCTTACCGAATGTAGCGTCTTACTACAGCGAAAAGGAGAACAATCACTCCAGCATGTTTCTGCTTTGCCACGACCAAAGCTAGAAGAAATCCACTGAAAAAAAAAACCACGAAGTTTCAGCTAACTGTTTCTTAGCCTCTCAGAAGAACCATGTACACTTTGACAATGAAGGAATAGTCTGAAAATATGGTACTGCAAGACATTTTTTGATGCACGCGATAAAGCACATCTGGAGAGGCTATGCGACTGCGTCGAATAGAAAGAGGGAGCCAGAAATACACAGGCATATAACGCATTCATTAATGCAGGTTATGTTAGCATAAACAAAACCTTGTCCTCGCTACATTTGCACCATTTGCGCGGGTCTGCGTTGTCACAATGCACGTGAAGCACCAATCGATGCGTTTAAGGAAGCGCATTTGAGGCATAAGGGGGCGCACGCGATTACGTAAAAATTTGATCGGTGCTGTGGCATCACGCAATGCAAGACGACACGTTTTCATAGCTTATTTCACAGCACTTACAACATTTTTCGAGTCGTATACTCATACGCATAATAACTGGCCTGATTTGTCCTTTTGATTTCTTTGATTCATCATTCATCTGCGTTCTGGCAAAACAGACACAAGGGCGTTTCGCTAAAGCCACCTTCGGGCAGTGGCTTTGGCAAAAAAAAAAAAATACCGAGCGCACGTGAGCGCGTGCCTAGCGGCGGCCACCCGGCGCCGTCCAGGCTTGCGCGTGGGCTTATACGCCACATGCGGAGCTCCCGCCTCCGTCGTCGTCTTCGTGTAGCAACCGGCGCGCCACGAGTCCGCCGCGTCGGAGACGATGACGACGAATTTGTCAAGCCATCCCTTCGCAATCCACACGTGTAGACGATTACCGGACCAGCTGACGAAGAAGTGGAGGTCTACCGAGGCGAAAACGCGCTACAAGAGGATTTGCCCCAAGCGACCGTGCCGTCGGAATACGACGACGAAAGCGGTGACGACGTGTGCTACTGAATAAAACACTGTACACACTTTAATAGTGTTTGCTTTGCGGTGCCTTCTAAAATGGCTTTGCACTGCTTGGTTCCGGCTACTCCCTGTCTCCTGGGATCCGCTGTCAGCGTGGGGAGAAGCTAGGTTGGCCACCAGCTCGGCTGTTGCTCCAGCCTTGCACCACTAGTGCAAGCCGCGCCATTTTTTTAAGATCTTGCCATTGCGACTGGGTCTCTTAATCGTGCAAGAAGGCGTCGGCTCACCCAAGAATTGCAGGAGTTTGTTTGTGAGAAAAATGCGCGAAACTTCAGATTGAAAGCAAACTGTCAATTAGAACATTCGTGATATAAATTGTGATGCCTTTAACGCATGTATACCGATGCAACAGACAGAAAATGAATGAGCGCATGGGACACGCAGTACTGTCCAATATCACCGCCACGACGCTTCCATGGGGATATCTGTGTATGTAGGTCTTTTTCGGCTCCCTGCCCATCAGAACTATTGTGGCGAAGACGTTCGCCTGAATTCAGTGGACCTCGCACCATTTGATTTTGTCTTCCACTGGAGAGACCTGTTTTATCGAAACCTCGCAATGTTGCAAGTGCTTTGTACTCTCCTCAAGGTGTAGTACAATGTTTATTTGAATACAGCATGACCACAACTGCAAATAGCGTGCGACCCAAGGAAAATTATAGCGAACTATAGGTGCGAGCGTAGCTTCCCTACTGGACGATTTTTTTTTTTCATCTTTGGTCTGTGTTACTGAAACTACGAACCCGCTAGCGCAGCCGAATGAAGCCTTATTGTGCCATTGATTTCCTTCCTTCTTCGCATCCCTGATTACTTGCGGCTTTTAGTACTTCCCAGTCTTTTTTGTTTTTGTTTTTTTAAACAAAAGAGGCAAATATATATACACGAAATCGACGTTTGGCACAATAACTTCGAAGTTCGTATTTCATGCCCAGAGAAAATACCGCATTGGCTGCCCACGGTAATTTGAACGTTGTCTGCGAGGATGTGGGAGAGCTTTACGGCAGTTGTTATCGGCAGGAAAAATAATAAAATCGTAATGATGCAATTATAAGTTCAATTACTAACGCGATTCCCTCGTCACACCGTATTACTGCTTTAAAGTCGCAAAAGCTTTTGATACATGGCAGCGTACAAGACGCATGGTCGTGCTTACCTCAAAAAGAAGAACGTGTCGACACCTATGAATCCAGCAGCCACAATCATAGTTGTCCAACGGTCACTCATTATGACGTTATTCACAACTCGGGCTGCAATGGAAGAGAAAACCGTTATGATAGTGCGATTATTCGGAAGCATACGCGCTTCAGCACATTACTTTTGGAGGAATTTTATAGTTAACATTTTTTGAAAACTCAGTAGAAGCTTCTTACGAGCACTTGATTTCACACTAGAGACGCTGGTTAATACCCACAAGCCACATCTAGGTTATGCAACACGAAGATTATGAGCTATGCCGTTGTGGCAATGGTGGCCCTAAGTAGGGTTTGAAAGGGGTGATCACCCACCCTTTGGCCCGAAAGAAAGCTTCCTAGACAATTCCTTTTTATGCCATCTCGTTTTATTTTCACCTCCTATCGAAGCAAGCGGGCACACATTTGTTTCTAGACCCAGCGGTATATCACAGACAGAAACGAGACAGGATGCAGGATGCTGTAAAATACCGAACAAAAGGACTCACAGAAATCTAAAATCATTGTGTTGCTTTGCGAATTACGTCAAATATTGTTCAATGCATGTCGTTCACTTGCCGATAGGTTGCAGCTCCCTACAGTGGCTAATTCATGTAGGATATTGTTTGGTAGATTGCTCATATAGCTAAATCATTCTAGGAGTATACCCTTCCCACAGACGCGTATGAGAAAGAGGAAAAGGTAATTGAAGATCGATCAGTGAATCTGCAAGAATCCGTGAACATCTCGTTTCCCTCCCTCGCGGACTTGGAGCTCGGCCCTATGTGCGCGCCTTGCTCCGGGGTCGGGAGTGCGCAACGAGGCGTTTCTCGCACGCCCCTTGTACTCTGTGCCTCCATGCTAATCCTGAGGACTGGACATTTCAAAGCATTTCTTGCTGCTGCTCACTAAACCGTGAGATAATTTCCACGTGGGATTTGGTCAAGGGAAGCGAGCGAACTATTGCCTGTTCACCCAAGAACTTGTTGTCCAAGTTGATAAATGACAAAAAATGGCTGACGGTGACTATACTCCCTAACGCGAAATTTGTGCTCTGCGCGAACTGCAGTCTTCTCGGTCACAGCGCATACTGTTTCGTCTCAGCAAGCAATCACGTGATCAGTGAACGCACGGCGGCGCGCACTACCCAGCCCAACGTTACTAGAATAAGCTCAGTTTCGGAGCTCCGCACCCCCGCCAGCGGAGGAGGGTGGGCCAAACTGCGGTCGCGAGAACTAGCGGCGCTGCAGTCGTCTTGCGCTTAAGGTCCCGATCTTACTTGCGCTACTCCCGGCGCGTCGTCTGCTTTGGCGGCGGGCGGCCGCTGCAGCCGACCGCGGCAGCTTTCTAGTACTGCTATTGCTAAACTTAAACATCTATCATCTTTCCAGTCGACTAGCTTAAACGCCTTCGTCCTTTTAGTCGACGTTACCGCATCACATTTGTGCACTGTTTAAGTGGAAATGCGTTGGGTCGCCTGTATGCACTAACCTGCAAGCGCAGATGATTGACTAGCTAAGAATCGACGGTCGGCCTATATTTTAACTGTTTACATTGCATTTAACTTGATTGATTGTGGGGTTTAACGCGCCGACGCAACGCAGGCGATGAGGCGCGCCGTAGTGGAGGGCTCCGGATTAATTTCGACCACCTGGGGATCTTTAACGTGCGCCGAAATCTCGTACACACGAGCGTTTTTGCTTTTCCAGAAAAGCGGCCGCCGCGGCCTGCGTTTAACTTCATGTACGGTAGTTTAAAATCCAATTACCCTTTTCAGTGTAGTTTTTATAACGACTGCGTCGTCTTACCTCGACCAAAAACGACCCAACAAGTTTGTGAAAGTAGTGCCTTTTTAAGTGCTTTTATCTCCACGCGGCAATAGGACAGTTTTTCTGAATCTCGTCGGTGCAAGGTCCCGTTAACCAGCTTCCGATGTAGAGTTCCTATGCTCAACTTTTATATCCGCTGGGCTGGTCCCACCTCATCTCGCCTTTGTGCACTCTGTGGTGCATACGAACATTAGATCACCAAAGATGAAAGTTGGCTTTACAGTTCTCACGCTCAGTTCATCTGTGACAAACGCACTCGAATTTTGTGAGTTCACATTAAAGCTTGAATCCGCAATTTAACGGTGCCCATGGTACGCCTGAATTCACAAAGATATTTGACCGCCATTTTGATATCTTGAACTCAAGAAATCTGTTTAGCTGGTCATACAAGACACCTCTCCGAAAGGCGAATCTGTCTTCAATGAGGACTTTTTTATGAAAAAGGCTGAATTGTACATAACATGACACAAGTATGCACAAGAAAGACCAGTGTTTGAGAGCCTCAAGAACACTGTATTTGCAGGACTCCTTATATGTATGCACGGTGTCAGCACCTTTTGATGTGTTTGTGGCGACGGGAAGCTGCCGAAATCTCTCACGCTCAAGATGACTCAATACGACATCGAAACATTTTTTGGTTGCGTAAAAATAAAAGGACCGACGAGATTCAGCACCGACGAAATTCAGAAAAACTGTCCTATTGCCGCGTGGAGATAAAAGCACCTATAAAGGCACTGCTTTCACAAACTCGTTGGGTCGTTTTTGGTCGAGGTAAGACGGCGCACTAGTTATAAAAACTATGCTGAGGAGGGTAATTGGCTTATAAACTACCGTACATGAAGTTAAACGCAATGTAGACAGTTAAAATATAGGCCGACCGTCGATTCTTAGCTAGCCAATGAGCTGCGCGTGCAGGTAAGTGCATACAGGCGACCTAACGCATTTCCACTTAAACAGTGCACAAATGTGATGCGGTAACATCGACTAGAAGGACGAAGGCGTTTAAGCTAGTTGACTGGAAAGATGATAGATGTTTAGGTTTAGCAACAGCAGTATTAGAAAGCTGCCGCGGTACATCTGCGCGGCGGCCCGCCGCGGTCGGCTGCAGCGGCCACCCGCCGCCGAAGCAGATGACGCGCCGGGAGTAGCGCAAGACAGAGTTAGTAGTATAGAAGGCTCTGGCGCAAGATAGGGAGCCTACATAAGCCGCGCCTTGACGAAGGCGCGGCTTATGTAGGCTCCCTAGCGCAAGACTGACTGCAGCGCCGCTAGTTCTCGCGACCGCCACGCGGACCGCCACGCGGACCGCCTCTCCGGCGGAGCTTTGAAACTGAGTTTATTCTAGTAACGTTGACTCAGCTGTCATCTCACAGCGCGTCGCCGCCGCCGAGCATGTTGTTGCAAATCGGGTTTGAACCTCCCGCGCGGATGTCACGTGGTTCGGATGGGCCACGCAACGAGGAGGACGCTGAACGACCGACGTACGTGCAGCAGGCAGCGCGTGCTTTGCGTCTTTGGCGCGGCCTCGGCATACTGCCCTCCCCTCACACTTTCGCTATACTTTCATCCTCCGGTTTCCTGAGGGCTTATATTCGGTGCATTCTTCGCTCTCTCGGTTATCTCGTAGCGCGTAGCCACCGGAGTGCGTCTCAGGAAGCCTAGGCATACCGCCCTACCCCTCACACTTTCGCTACACTTTCTTCCCCCGCTTTCATTTTGTCTTCTGCGCCCCCATTATTCGCTCGGTTACGCGGCCGGCGACGCCGTCAAACCACAGTAACGGTCGCTTAACTGCTGCACACTAAAAAACGGCCGCCCCTTAATTCGGCTTCTTGTTGTGCTTACACCACGTGTCCGATGGGCATCCGTAACAGTGTCCAATCACGACCGACGCTATGCTGAGAACACGGAGGCCGTGCAGGAAACGGAACCGGTAGGAGTCCGACTCTTTGTCTTTGGCGACACTCAGAAGGGCCCGGATGTTGGAGACCAACGAGAAAGAAGTGAGCGCTTGGGCCAAAACGCCCGCGCATTTCTCATTCCCTGAAAAGAAATAGAGAACATTTGGATGTGAACTTGTTACTGGGATTGTCCATTGATTGATTGATTGATTACATTGTCTATGTTAAATGTTTTTGTTTCCTTTTTTTACATGCGCCAGAACAAAGGCCAATCGTCTGCCCGTGGACACACTAAAACAGTTGCATGATTGGTTATTAATCTACGCTTGGTACATTGACTTGACCGTTGTTTTTGAGGAAATAACCTATTACAATGGATTCATTAATTTCGCGAGCTTAAAAGAATAACGCCGCTGCTGCAAATTTCTTAAGTATCTATGAAACTTCTGTAATGTTTACGTGGTTTAAAAACTAAACTGGATGGCCTATTGAGGTCATTCGCATTAAGTTTCCTCGAGAGTAACTTCATGCGAATTTATTTTGCGTCATATTTTGGTTTGTGCCACGTGGGAGAACTTCCTTTCTTTGAAACTTTAGTTGTGTAATTTGCCGAAGAAATTCCGACGAAAATATTTAGAGGTGCCTGGTGAAACTAATTTAGGGCAATTTAACTCGTCTTTTAGAGCAGAGATCATAAATACACCATAGCAAGCACCGTTAACCTGTTTACTGCGATACAAATGCAACATCTGACACGTGTAACGTTTCTGGAATATCTAATCCGCTTACTCGTTAGCGATAACCCTACCAATCAGAATAAAAAAAAATCATTTAAAATTTTGACGACGCCTAAGATTGACCTTTACACGGTACCTATACGGGGCCGCGTACACATCACGTGAAAACTTTCCGACTGGTCAAAACTGTCTGCTCCTGCTCACACGTCCTCTGCCGGGGCAACGCCTTACGATCCCACGGGTTTCAGTGTGCGCAGCAAGGTTGCACTTCGGGATTTTTCGATCGCGTTGATATTTCGCTCACAGTCAACGCCGCCGACGACACCGGCTCTTCTGCGGCACGAGCCCTTAACACGGCGCATTTAAATGGCCTGGTGAAACTGCGCAGCCTAGATGAAACAGTCGACTGCCTGTTCAGGAGGAAAACAAACCACGTGCAGCGTTGAACTACGGCTTAACTCAATGTAAATGTTCCGGGACATCATTTATAGTGCCCAACAAGCTTCTTTTCAAATTATATGCGAATTACGTGGAAACGTAGCGGGAAAGATTAGTGTATAACACCAAAACCTCGTCATTTCGGTGCTTGCAAAGGCAGCATTGAGTATGCCCTTTCAGCTCCTCGTTTACTTACCGCTTAGGGGCCAAATACGCTAAACGGACTTTATATTTATATTTCGAGTCTACCCTTTTCTCTGTGGTAACGATAGAGACCTAGAATTATTCTACTTCAGTTGTTTAATGCCAGGCAAGCCCTCGGAACGCAGTCGTCGAGAACGATTTAGTCACCTAAATTTTGACATTAGGAAAAATAACGATAAAACGGCAGAGGACTCCTAAGTACTTCTTGACGGTTCTGAATGCGAAAGCATTAGTGCCCAATTGAACGCTTGTGACGCTTTGCTTCCGCCCAGCGTTCTCAAAGGGTTCCGTCCTCTGGCTGTGTGGACGATTTGCCTGGCTTCCACCTTTCGCTTTAGAATGGCTTCCATCTCTCTTCTACGCGTTGCGCCGCTACTCGTTTCTGTCACCATGTATAGGGATAGTTCCGACGATGGAGGATTTCACTTCCTAGCCGTTCGGTCGCTTGACCGCACGCTTCCGCTCCCTTATCTTATCTGCAGTGTACTGGCGTGGACGGCCACTTTTCGTTACTGCCTGCCAAGTTTAAGCGCGTGCTATTGAAACGCTCGCGCTATGGAACGCTTCAAGGATACGGGGTCTATGAGCTGTTTTGCTGATACGGGAGCCGACGCCGGCTTCTCCGCTCGATAGGACAACGTAATGCTTTCGCATTATTTACAGCAGCATGCAACAACGACATCAACACCAACAACAACAACATGCGACGCTGTTTCCTGCTTTGTCTTTGATCCTTTTGTTAGCGGTGCAGACATGTTGCTGTCGCTTGATGGGACAGGCACTCGTTCAGATCAAAGCCGCGCGGTTCCAGTTCCGCTTGACGGTGGCAGCGATGGTCGGGGTGCAGGCGGCCCCGATTTGTGTTTCGCGAAACGAGCGATAGCGCGGGGAGTTTATGTTGCGGTCAATTACCGCACAGGCACAGTGTGAGTATTTCTATGTGGGAACGGGGAAAAACAAAACACTGTTGGTAGTTTTTTGTCGCTGAATGTTCTTTCCCTAAACGCGTTTTTGTCTAAATCGTTCAGTTTCTTCTGCGGCCATTGTCTTCAGTGCCAGCATCAGCTGCGAGCCGCCCTTCTTCACGAACGCCACTTGCAAATGATCAGGTTATTTACAAGCACTAATAATTGCCCTTGCATGGTAACAACGTTGTTACAATGCTGCTATCACCGATATGCTTGAGCAGTTCTTATTGCGCCGACCGCCAACGCAAGGGCGTGCTTGCATCGACCATTTCCTCATTACATAGCGGCGTAAAAGAACAACTCCTTCTCAGCCTGCGCAATCGTTTTTTCCTAAACAAACACTCGTGCAGCGCGCAGTGAGTCACTGGATGGGAACTTACCATGACTAGTTGACTTGAGCCGGGTTGACAAGTGCAGATCCGCGGCTGTGCTGAGAACTGTGATAAAAGCTATAATGCCCAGAACTGATCTAGAAGAAAAACAATGATTAGAGATACAAAGGGTCAAGTTGGGTAGCACGTGTGTTTTCTTGCCAACACAATCCGCCCGTTCGGACTGAGTGTCGAATCCTAAGCGCCGCACTCACATGATGATGATCTGCGTTCCGTTGAGAGCAGAGAGCTCACCAGTTACGCAGTTTGTCACACGAAAGTCCACTTCACGTGGGACCACTGAAACGAGAAGACAGAGCAAGAAACGTTGGCGCGACGCATGCACGAATGATGCGAAGGAGCGCTTCCGCAATGTGTTTTAAATGGGCGTGCATTAACATATCCCGCCCCGTCCAGAACAATAATTTCTTCTCCTCTACGCTTGCACATGCACCTTTCTGTAAGCGACGAGGAAAGAGAAAAAAAATGTCACCGTGATACACCGCGCGCAAGTGAAAGTGTTAGCAAAGTAATTTTTCGCTTTGGTAGAATTTTATCCATATGGGTTCAGCGAACAGTCATAAAGAATATTCTGAATCTGCGCATTTGAACGCTTTTTTTATTTATACGCCTTTTGTAGATGGCACTTTAGTTCATAAAACACCCTGAAGGGCCTTATAACCTATATGTCCAGTTTGTGCCCATTTTCTCAATTAAAGTACCGAATGATTTTCTAATGATCCGTATGCTCTCCCCCCACCCCCTTTATTCCCCATTTCAAACCTTTTCCCCACCAGGTCGCCTTGCCTATTTCTCATTAGAGCCTACCAATCAATCCATTTATACGGTGATACTCATGCCAGTCTTTGCGAAAACATCTGCCGAGGCAACTGCTCCGAAAAACACCGTCGTATTGAAGGTGGGCGCCCTAAGCAGTCAATGGCTACAGCATTTATAGGGGCGTCCTCGCCTGTTTTTCGGGATGTCCGTTCATCGCCCGTAATCTGATAGCATGTCTGCACTGACTCGTACATCGCAGTCCTCCTCAGATTCCAGACAGCCCGTAGCGTGGCCGAACTAGTGGCTTAATTTCCGTAAGCCTCAAAGTGCGTCCAGACTTCCCGGAACTACACAAATGGGGGGGGGGGGGGATGGTAGCTAGGCGAACTAAACCGCCGAACGGGGTAGTCTAGTCATTGCCGGTAGTTGCGTGCGTATACGTCACAGCCGCCGATATTGCGCGCCTAAAACGGGCAACGCGCAACTGGCTCTCAATTAAAGCGAAACCTTCCTTAGTGGGGACGATGGCGTTCTGTCAAAAAAATAATGCATGTCCCTCTAGACCGGCTGCCCGACCGGAAAGCTCTGACAAGATGTCTGAACACTCAGCGCGTGCGTGAAACCGGTCTTACATTGTGTCAGAACGGTTACTTGAAAATCGCGAAAACGAAACGGTTCTAGATAAGACAATACACGCATCGATCATGAAGAAGGGGTACAACAGAATACCTTTATCTCATAAACCACGTATCGGTGTACATTTAGATCGTTCCTAGAAGCGTTTACATAATGCGCGAAGAATCGTGGCCTGAGTTCGCTCTTCATAGGCGATTTGGGTCCTTGAAGGCTTGAAGACCGATTGGACGCATTTTCAGCGAAGGTTGGACGAACTTTTAGCTTTAGCGCTTCTCTCAACTTTCTTCAGGGAGGGAGGGTAATTCCTTGTAGACTTTTCTTTGTACAATTAAACGCCAACTTGGCGTTTGTTTGTTTGTTTGTATGAATGAATGAATGTATGTATGTATGTATGTATGTATGTATGTATGTATGTATGCATGTATGTATGTATGTATGTATGTATGTATGTATGTATGTATGTATGTATGTATGTATGTATGTATGTATGTATGTATGTATGTATGTATGTATGTATGTATGCACGTGTGTATGTATGTATGTATGCATACATGCATGCATGTATGTATGTATGTATGTATGCACGTGTGTATGTATGTATGTATGTATGTATGCATGTATGTATGTATGTATGCACGTGTGATGTATGTATCTACTTATGTATGTATGTATGTACTTATGCATGCATGTATGTATGTATGTATGTATGTATGCATGCATGCATGCATGTATGTATGTATGTATGTATGTATGTATGTATGTATGTATGTATGTATGTATGTATGCATGCATGTATGCATGTATGTATGTATGTATGCATGCATGCATGTATGCATGTATGTATGTATGTATGTATGTATGTATGTATGTATGTATGTATGTATGTATGTATGTATGTATGTATGTATGTATGTATGTATGTATGCATGCATGTATGTACTTATGTATGTATGTATGTACGTATGCATGTATGTATGTATGCATGTATGCACGTGTGTATGTATGTATGTACTTATGTATGTATGTATGTATGTATGTATGTATGCATGCATGTATGTATGTATGTATGTACTTATGTATGTATGTATGTATGTATGTATGTATGTATGTATGCACGTGTGTATGTATGTATGTATGCATGTATGTATGTATGCATGTATGCATGTATGTATGTATGTATGCATGCATGTATGTATGTATGTATGCATGCATGTATGTATGTATGTATGTATGTATGTATGTATGTATGTATGTATGTATGCATGTATGTATGTATGTATGCATACATGCATGTATGTATGTATGTATGTATGTATGTATGTATGTATGTATGCATGCATGTATGTATGTATGTATGTATGCATGCATGTATGTATGTATGCATGCATGTATGTATGTATGTATGTATGTATCTATGTATGTATGTATGTATGTACTTATGTATGTATGTATGTACGTATGCATGTATGTATGTATGCATGTATGTAGGTATGTATGTATGTATGCACGTATGTATGTATGTTTTCTCAGGCCTGCAAACAAAGAAAAAGAAAGAGTCGCCGCCATGCTTTACTTGGACCGGGTGTCCCACAAACGTATGAAAACTGGGAGGAAGGCCGGCGTCAGAGTGGTTTTTTCCGCCACCAATGAGCTTTTCAATATCTGCAGAAAGGTCTACAGCGACGACCGTAGCTTGGGACGTTGCGACGTCAAGCATAAATGCCCCTACATGGATTGCAGTCTTTCCGTGGTGTACAACGTCCCGCTGTCCTGCGGGAGGTCCTACGTAGGGTGGACGGGGCGGCGTTGCATCAACGATCGCCTACGCGAGCATACTAATTCGCCCAAGACGTTCCAGGGCAGCTACTCATTGCGGAAAACATAGCTGCTGCCTAAGCTCGATCAGGCCTCGATTATGACCAGGTACCCGGACCAACGCACACGTTAAGTTTCGGAAGCGTTCACAATCTATAAAAAGGGGGACTCGTGTGTAAGCATGCATGCCATCAATCGCACTGCATGCTAAAAAGATGTTATTTGGGCGGCGTGGCTGGGGTGCGTGACACCACTTTTAGATGCGGAGCATCTCATGCTCGGGGCTGTGTCCCTCCCTCCCTTGTTGTCCGCCGTCCGCACTCTACTGCGCATGCGCGTCTCTTCAGCCCTGTCAGCGTTTGGGCTGACGTCAGCGCAGTCCACTATACAAAGAAATAGCTAGGCGGCGCCCGGTTTCGATCCCACGACTCTCTGGCCGCAAAGGGAGGTACGTGGCGCTCTTCCCACTGCGCTACAAACCGAGACGGGGCATCTTGTTTTTTTATATATATTTCGCTGTTTCTTTCAATAAAATTTAGTCGTCAGTCAGCGCCCATCCTTGTCAGCTTTTCTCGTCCTGTCCCTTGCGCTGTTTTAATCATGGATCCTTACCGACTCGCCCAGCTTCGCGCTCTTGTTCAAACTATTAAGTGTCTGCATAAATGTCAGGGCCGGTCGTCATCCGCGTCGCAAGCGAAAGTGATCCCCAATTATCCCCCGCCATGCAAATTGAATTACGAAGACTGATCCGAAACGGATGTTTTATCAGCAGCATTTCGGAACTACCGGCACAGGGGCAGCCATGCTTATTGCCGAAGGGAATAAAAAGCGCTGAGTAGTGCGCATGGTGATTGGGCACATGTTCCAACCAAATACAAAACCCCTACCTGCGCGAAATGTGCACGTTGTCGTCGAAACGGCAGCCATGGAGTTCCGACGGCTGGCCCACATGCACAAACGCACCATGACGTTCATCTGATGAAGTGACTGTTAAAAAGGGCGTACGATCTTTCTCTATTTCCGTCACGCCCGCGACCACTGCAGAAGCTACGCGCCCTCGGCAGCACAGCATGGTGCTGTGTACCAGATAGATACTTCGCTACTTACCTAAGATACTCCGTCCGGATTTTCTTAAGGGTTTCTTTAGCTGCTTAAATATTTAAAATGATCATTAAATACGTTTAATGCTTCAACTGAAACGAAACCGGCCACTAGTTGTGACGGCGCATTATGCAACAAAATATGATGCCAAGAATCGGAAGAGCGCGATAAACGGGGAACAACTTTCGGAGCGAGTGTCTGTGGTCGGATGCACGTTGGGCCACTTTGCTTGGCCGAGGTGTTTCATGACAGGATATACCTAACTGCTCGGAGTGTCTATTTGCACCGATAAGAAGGTGTATGAGGTGCTAAAATAGATTTAGGGCTCATCTTTACCTATTGCGCAACGATGCGGAGCAATACAAGCTCGAAGCGAGTAATAATTTTTAATTGGCATTGTTTTTTTTTGACTGGGCAGCCACTGCAGTCTAGGGAAAGGCACAAGCTTCTAGTTGAGTGCTCTTTTCAGCCCCAACTCACCTGCACTGATCAGCGCTTGAAGGTCTTGCTCCGTGCAGTCGTTAAGTGTGCACACACCCAGCCGGAACATGGGAATTTGAGAGCCAAACACGTGGTTCTTGAACTTGGCAATCTGGAATGTATTAAGAGATTTCGTTCGTAAACCGTAATTTCCCATCTTTTTGTTCATTTGTGGTTGATGCGCAAAAAAAAAAAATTCTCCTGCTAGCTGTCGTTGTACAAAGATGGTCAGTGTGAAATAAGGGAACAACTTCACGGTTAAAGAACCAAAAGGGATACGGGCTACAGCAACAGCTGTTGATGCACCGAAATTCGATAATGATTACTCTCAAAGGACGATAATTGATAAGGTATGCTAAAGTTGCCTCTTGATACTGTAATGTGATAATATATAAAAACAAACGACGGCAAATACAAAGCACGAAAGAAGTCAGGCCGCTTGTAACGGCTGCAACTCTACAGGCATGGGCTTACTGCGGGAAAGCATCGGTACGAATAGCGTGGGCTCTCCCACCGCGAGGAAGCAGCGGTTGGATTTGTGGGGACCGGCACTGTCCTCCGGCGCCGTATGAGCCGTAATACCGGCTACAACACAAAACGAAAAAGAAATGCCACGAAAAGTAGAGGGTGGGGCGGGGAGGGGGAAGGGGGGGGGGGGGGCAGGTGTGCATATATGTGGTTATGGGTTAAGGCAGACGGCCCTACAAATATTCCTTTCATTTTATGCTCCCCTACCCCGGAAGGGGCACTCACGACGGATACAAAATGTGCTCCGAATCTCATAAACTACTGACAGCTGTGGCTGTATAAAGGAACATACGAACCGGTTCTAGAAAATAACACAGTAATTAAATGTTGCGAATTGGAAGGGGCAGCAAAAAGGTGAGCGTAATAATATCTAATCAATGGTAGTTCAACAGACATGTCCGTCAATTGATCGCATAACCCCTGCAGTTTAATGAAAATCACAAAACGCCGTGAAGATCATTCTGCTCCAAAGTCGCCTTCTTCCTTCTGTTGAGTAGTGGTATCGCAGCATTCCTTTCTCAACATGAACAATGTGGTGTTAAGGCCCGTTCACACTTGCGACAAAGCGACGCGACGAAGCGACGAAAGCGAAAGCGATCGCCACCCTTGCTGTTCACACTTGCACGCGACATCGAGCGACGGCGACGACGATTTTTTGCTTTCCTTGTTATTGTCTCGCGCTCGGAGCGAGACTTCACGGGAGTTTCGCCGCTTGTGGAGACGCAGCATCCGGGTGCTTTGGCAGGATATGATGTCAGAAAGTCTCGCCTCCTGCTTCCGCTTCAAAAGCGACGGCGCGATGGAGGCGAAAAAAATTGGTCGAGACCGATCGCTCTTGTCGTGCGACGAAAGCGATGCCAGGCGACGAAAGCGACAGAAATTTTCGTCGCTTTCGTTGCGTTCGCTCCCTTTCGTCGCAAGTGTGACCGGGCCTTTAGCTGTTCCTCGTGAGACGGTGGAACGGAGGAGTACGAGGAGTGCACTTATTTTTTTTATGCCGCTTCTGTTTGAATCTACGTCGACAACGACGGACACGACATATTTCGACCTAGGTGCCATTAGAAAGTTATAGCAAAGTGAAAACCGGGTCCTGGTGCGGCACAGTATTCGACCAGCGCCCATGAGCATGCTCAGAGGCGGCGTGGTTGCGCGCATGCGCAGATGCGCGGACCACGTGCTAAGCGTCGTACCCGGACCTGTACCCTGCTCTGCTTTAACTCTCTGCACACATCTTCGCTGTGAAAAGAAAAACGGTTAAAATTGGCAGCTCTCTCTTGTTCACCGAGGGACCTCTAAGCATGTAATGTTGTGCTGTTATTGTGTTCCACTTGCACGTCTCTACCGATTCGCAAATGCTCTGTACTACGGGCTTCGCATTTTAACAAAAGGGGCAAGCAAAACATTTGCATCCCTTACTCGGTCCCCGAGGGGGGTCCAAGTATCCTGCCTTCATAAGTGATGAAGTTCAAACCGTATTTAGGACTATATAATCAAACGCGCATTTTCCCCCGTTGGTGTTCGTTTTCTGGTTTTGCTTCTTGAGCTTGTCGACACTGTTCCGCTTTGGTCTGTGCAGTAGCCCGTCGTTCTTCTTGCTCCGCTCCCCTGCTGGGCCGCCGCGCTTCTTCCCTCAGCATCTTAGCAGCCATTCGCAAGGAACGAAATAATCGTGGCCGACGTGCATACTGCCATTTTTCTTATCCCTACAAAAGGCTCCTGTCTCTTTTTGTGGCGGACGAGCTTCGTGTCGAAGGTCTCCTCCGGCCGCCATCCCTGCAGGTTTTGCCCCGTGCGAGACGAGATGCGCCAGCGCCGAGGCGCTCAGGGAGAACACAATAACCGCATTTAATGCTTTAAAGGAACAATGTGTTAGTCGCCACAAAGAGATTATTAAAAAACAACTACGACCCCAGCCACCAAGCAAGGGATCCCGCAGAAGAACGTCTCTGTGTACACCCACGCATGCACTGCCCGAAGAAGAGCGCGAATGAATACCTTCGATTACCACTGGCGGCAAGCAAGAAGTCTACGATGAGTTCCACCCCGTGCGTACTGACGTACATGCATGGTGTGACCCTAGTAGCAGTGCATCTCATCTGCTTTTGCTTCACAGCGGCCGTCGTTGAAACGAATGCGAATAAACCTGAAATCTGCCACTCCATGCCGGTATTGTTGCCGGTGCTCTTTACTTAGTGGTGCATACCCACACGGGAGATTGGTCAGGAATCCGGAGGTTCGAGGGGGCAATGCGCCCACTGCAGAGCGCTAAAATTTGGCAACGTAGAAGTTTGTATAAAGGAAAGAGCTCACAATCACACATGAAAGAAAATATCGATACAAGGTTAGAAACGAAATAAAAATCAAATTTTCGGACAGGTACTCAAGAAGGAGGACGAGGAGAAAGTCTTTATTGCATCAGGAAGACGTTAGGTCAAGTGGGGGAAGCGGGAGTAGAGGGTGGGATGTTCGTAGCTTGAGACATATTGAAAATAAACCGTTCAAGTTGAAGCTGGCTGGCTCCTTACGAAGGCGGAAGAGGCCACGGGGGGTGAGAAGAGCAGGCTCACGGCTCTAAACTGCTCGTGCTAGACCGCTTTCTAGAGAGTAATGCGCAATTAAAGTCAGCGTGGAGGGTTCCAGCATTCGAGGGTCGATGTATGAGGAGGAGACCGAGCAGCTAACAAGTCATAGGCGCCTGGTCCCGCAAACGTATCAATATAGATTGATTATGATGACGATGATGGTGATGATGATGGTTCTTAGTGAATGACACATACTCATTCCGGGGGTCGGCTAATCATCAGTTGTAGCAAAAAAATCGGATCTAAATACAGGACCCTGTGTAAAGTTAATTTTGAGTATTTGGAAGGCAGTTTTAATGTAAAATTAAGGATAGAGAGGACGAAGAATTGGGAATAATTGCATAAACAAGGAATTTCGTTAGTTACTAGACTAAACAAAATCAATTATAGCTGAAATTAATTGCAATTTTCTATAAAACCCAGAAGGGCAGAGCTGACACCCCGCCGGCGTAACCCCGTCTCCAAAGCCCCTAATAAAAGAAGCGCCGACACAGATACGGCAGCCCCCAGGCTTCGAAGTTGCACCTCAAGGAACTGATATCTGGCAGGCAGACAGGCCGGGAAATTATTGAAGCGTTTCACATCAGGAAATTGGGAGCTAATTGTGTAAGCCAAACGTCGATTGCGCTGTGTGACAAAGAATACACGTACTTAGCTAGCACGTGCCTTAGCTAGCATTCTTGATGTTCCGATGTTTCGTATCCCAGTTATCAGCCCGGTGTGGCCCTTTGTTCATTCTTCATGAGTTTCATGTTAAGGTTTTGTGTGCTGACTATGTAGGGGAGGGGGTACGAGGGAGTGTATTTGATTTGAATGTTTTGTTTTCTCTCTCTCCCTCTCTTCTGTTGTAAACGTTTATTTTCCGCACGGATCCCGTGAATAAACTAGTTTTGAGTCAGCGCTCGTCCTGTCCGTTACCTTCGTCCACGCCTTTTTTCGCGCTGTTGCCTAGAATGACGCCATACCAACTTCCCCAGCTCACCACTCTGTTACTGATATCTGACCTGAAAAAACGTTGGCAGGCCAATCGGTATAATAGCCGACGAACTCACCTTCAGAGCAGTGGCTGCCCATAGATTATCGCGCCAGACAAGACCTGTGAAGGTGTCTATTTAATTGAGGTACGCGATAGCGAGTGGCGGTTAAAATCGTGAAGGCCACCATTGCAAGAAAATTTTCAGGTCGTAAAAGTATCTCCTGCTGCTTTTGAAGCCTTACATTCCAAAGCTGGGCGCCACAACCTCGTCTCTTTGGGCGGCCCTTCAAGCGTCTTGGAGCGCACTTCCACAAGAACCAGAGGATAGGGATGGTGGTACGTGGGACCAAACATTCCAAGCGTTTCAAGATGCTGAGTGATAGTTGTAAGAATTAGAGTATTATGCTAGCGGACAAACATGTCGCAGTTTCCATCCCGTAAAAACCGATGTATTCATAGGAGGCTGGAATTTCGCAATATTTACAAGTTCACTGTGAACTGCGTAATAATGAAAAGTAATTGAAAGTCGGCGTAATGTTAGGGTCATCGTAGAGGCTAATTGTAATATAGTTTGTTTCTGGATAGTTTTGGGTAAACAAGAGTTACATCGGTTTTCTGGAACCATACTCCTTCCTTCCGTAGATGGCCATGTATTCAGAACAGACGATAATTTTGTAACATTCGCAACTACACTGAGAAATAATTATGACAAGTAAATGAAACTCGGTGTAATGACAGAGTCGTCCTAGTGTCCAATTTCAGCAGGATGTTTTCAAGATGCCCACATTAGATTAAGAACTACAGAGCATTGACTCTAAAGTTGGCTTTGCCGCAAGATTCCAAATTTTTTGACGACGCGACCATACCCGCGGACGCAGCAATTTTTTTTGAGAAACTAGCCATAGACAGCCTCGCTGTAAAAACGTCCAGCGAAGGTAGCGAACTCACGCAAGCATTCCTGAAGTCGAGAAGAGCACCTCGAAGCGAATAAGGCTAAATTTAACCCCGGTCAATCCCTTTTAAGGATATAGACCATTATCATCGAAGGCACTATAATCGCCATCGACCACGGATCTTTGTGAAGGCCAAGAAGACGTGTTCCGATGCAGCACAAAAGCGAGCTCCGTACACCCAGCGGAACGGGCATGCCAACGGCCAGCGGCGCGTTCGTCGCGTCGGGGGTGGCTCCGGACATTGCTGGTTCCCTCGTTCCTGACATTAAGAACAACTTTCCCGCCACCAACAGCAGTGGAAACAGTGAAAACCATGGCACCAAGAGTCACGAAGCAGCAGCGACCGCACCTAAGCCAGCAAAAAGAGCACGGACGGCAGAGCCCTCTCTCCGGCCACTGATTGAACATGGCTACGCACAAAGTATTCAGAAGCTCGGGAACAGTGACCAGAAAAAACTTAACCAGTATCTCCGCCGGGAAAACAACAAGCCGCTTGCGAAAACATTAACCAAGAAAGATGAGTGCCAGTCCCGAAATCCCAGTGCCCTCTCCCTCCCCGGCCCCCATACGAGCAAGTTGAATAGGGGTCCATGCCCAACACTAGGCTGCAATGGTAAGGGGCATGTGTCGAGCTTGCATTTGTACCACAGAAGCCTGCCAGGCTGTCCAAAAGCCGCAGAGGCCCTCAACAAAATGCCGGCATTCTACAAGCCCAACTCCAAATGTCCAACCCCAGGATGTGACGGGAAAGGGCATGTGTGCTCCGACAGATACCGCCACTGGAGCCTTGCCGGATGCCCCATTGCCGCCAGCAGAGCCGCTCATGCGGCAGACGGGAACAGCGAACACTGCCCTCCGGTCACCCCAGCTGAACTTCGAGGGGAACTCCGCGAAGGAGCCCGAGCGATAACCATTCAAGCGCCCGACAAAGCCGCCCAAGGCTACTACGTCGTATGCAAGCTTGTCGAGCCCACGTTTGCTCCATGCAAGTCCACCATTCCCACCCTGATGGCGCTGCCCCTTTTTGCAGCTGTAGTCGAAGCGCTACCAACAGCGGAACCCGCTCCAACCAGGCTACCAGCGGCGGACCAGCAGCAGCTAATACAGCAGGAAGGCATCAACCCGCAGTTCCAAACCACGCCTAAGTACAAGGAGTAAGAAACGGCCGCGTTGCTCCCTATAAGTGTTTTTTCCCTGTTAGCGATTTCGTTCAAAAATTGACTGCCGAAATTCCCCGCCGCTGAGAAGACCAGCCGTTTGGGGCAAGAAAGGACAGACAATGAAAAGGATGAAACAAAACTTTTTTTTGTTGTTTTCGTGTTGTGGCTTGGGGGATACAGCCTGGGCCAACATGAGCTGAAGGGCCGCAAAAAGCCGCTGTACAAATTTTCGCTGGTGCAGCCTTGTTTTTATATTCATCGCACCAAACCGGCCGCTTTTTCGCACTATTTTGAATTTTTCGGAGAAATTAATTACGCGCATCTTTCCAGTGGTCGCCGCTGAAGCAATCGTTGAAGCAATAAAACAACCGGTGCACTAGGAATTGTGGGTTGATTAGTTCGGAGGTTTACGTCGCAAAAAAAGAAAAAAAGAAAAACCTGTTTGAAGCTTTGCTCGATTTCGCCACCGGCGCAAGCATTACGTGATTGCTTTTAGTTGGCTTTCTTTCCAACCCTCATCACCCCCTCTTACTTCTTTTCATCGCACTTCACAACTTTTGACCGAAGCTTTGAGCCGTGGCAAGAAAGCTTGCCCCGTTTTTAAAAAATAAACCTATGTATGTTCCATTAGATACCGTCAGAAGATTCTCTCGGCATTGGAATGACTACATCTCAGGGTGCCTTACAAGCATCTTCCGTGTGCTATCAGATGCAGAGCTTCATTATTACAGGCGTGAGGAAGCAAACTACCAAAACCACATGAAGAAGCAATGAGCAATAGCTGTAGGCAACAGTGTATCTAAGAGTTTAATTATCAGTATGAAACGATCGATGTTTGGGAGTCCTGCATCCAGAAAGCCGATAATAAGAGTCTCAGGCATTCATCGAAACTTCCGTAGCCCTGTTTTCAAGCGCGGCCTGAACAGAAGAGCGAGTTCCCGGCCTTTCATGCAAAAGCATTGAATGCCCCATTAAGCGAAAATACGGCATCCGGCGTCGGCGTGACCGAAAGATGGCCCGAAAAATGGTCCACGCAAACATACTAAAATAACAGGGAAGAAAATAACTGGGTCTAACATTCAAACCAGGAACCGTGCGAGTCGAGCAGTCATCCCCTGTACCATGGCCGAGACTTGGTTTCAGCTCACAGAAGTTGGACCTATAGTGATTGCGTTGTGGCCTTCAGCTTAGAAACGTGTGTTAGAGACATGTCGTTATGCCCACAGGGGTAATCTGAGCGCGCTAATTAAAGAAGTAGCAAAGCGCATTTACGCTAATAGCGAACATCTTACAAGGGCGGAGAAGAAGAGAGTAAGTTAGAAGAAGAAAACAATTTCTTTCCGTGGGTACTCGCCGATATTCTAGATGAAAAGAAGAAAACCAAATCAGAGAATAAAATCACTCAGAGGGAAAGAAATCATGATGATGGTAATGGAAGGAAACAATCGCCCGGTGGTCTACAAGTATACACTACAAGTATGCTAATTACAGGCGTACCAAGGCATGTTTACGCCGAGCGCGCATGTATATGTTAGCCAGGCCGACTGGCAAAACCTCTCAGTCATAGTAACAGGAAGAACACGACGGAAAGGCAAAACACATATATCCATCAGTTAACGAAGACATTGCCGCAACAGAAGATGGCATAGTTTCCACCGACCTCTATTAGACATACAGTATCGCATAGCTTGAAATAAAATGTAATGCTTTCGTAATACCACCCCTAGTTAGCAGTCTTAAATATCTCCCTGAATTTGGTATTATTATTATTATTATTATTATTATTATTATTATTATTATTCACTTCAATATTTAATAACTGTCTCCGGTCGGGAACGTTTCCTCGCTCATGGAAAATCTCTCGCGTATTCCCTGTTTTCAAGTCAGGCCTAAAAACTGATGCTATAAACTATAGGCCTGTCTCGCTGCTTTGTTCTGCCTCTAAAATTTTCGAGTTATCTCTTCATACGGTCTTGTCTTTCTCATTTAAACATGTCCTCATTCCTAATCAACATGGATTTATGCGTGGTCGTTCAACTTCCACGAACCTTGTATGCTTCATGGAGAAGGCTGTCCCAGCAATCGTTGGTAGAAGCCAACTGGATGTGGTCTACTGTGACATGAGCAAAGCCTTTGATGTTGTCAACCACTCGTTATTGCTTGCAAAGCTCACTCTGTTAGATGTACACGCTTCTTTGGTGGGTCTTATACGTTGTTATCTCAAGGAGCGATATTGCTATGTAAGTGTTAACGGTCAAACATCATTTAGGTACAAAGCAACCAGTGGTGTACCCCAAGGCTCCGTCCTGGGTCCCCTTCTTTTTTCCATTTTCATTAACGATGTTGCTTCTGCCATTCAAAATTCTTCTTTTTTGTTGTACGCTGATGATATAAAAATCTTTAGAGAAGTGCGTAGTGTTCAGGACTGTAATTCTCTTCAGGTTGATATTGTGTCATTCCATCGTTGGTGCACCAAAAACGACCTTATTTTGAACCCTTCAAAAACTAAAGTTGTCTCCTATAGTAGAAAAACTCAACAACTGCAATACCCTTATGAAATTGCAGGCACCACACTGCCGAGGGTGACCGAAATTCGGGACTTGGGAGTACTGTTTGATTCTTCTCTGACTTTCTCTTCCCACATTGCACAAATTACCCGTCGGTCTCTTCGTTGTCTGGGTGCTGTTTGCAGGTATTCTAGAGAGTTTAAAGGTCCGCTTCCTTTCTTAAAGTTGTATTCGGCTCTCTGCTTACCTCTTCTTGAATACGGGTCTGTTGTCTGGAATGGAACTTGCAAGTCCAATAGTGACCGTATCGAAAGGGTTCAAAATAAGTTCCTTTCTATCTTTAAGCACCGCTTCCGTCATGTGCAAGACGACGCAAACGGCATCATGTCTCTTCTGAAAACCATTCCTTCCCTTCGGTGTCGACGAATGCGAGCTGATATTATCTTTCTCTATAAACTTCTTCATGGTAATATTTTGTGTGCCGATTTGGTTACACTTATCAATGTCAATTTGCCAAATAAACTTTTCAGAAAATTTCCAGCTTTCAGACCAGTTGCTTTAAATAGCCGACGCTCGTCCATCTGCCGAATACAATGTGCATATAATGAATATTCCGTTCGGCTTGATATATTCCAGAGCTCCTTTACTTTGTTCTCTAATGAGTTGAAAACTGTTGTAGCTTAAGTCCTTTATGTCATTCCAAATTTATGTACCCTATGTATTATGTGCAAACTGTTCTTGCTTGCTTTTCACTTTTTCTTGTTTTGTGTTGCTTGAATATTTGTACGTTTTTAGTGTCAGTGTTGGTAATGCTGAAGCTTTTCCCCCTTTTTTTTTGGAACTTCCTAATATGTTGTTAGAAAACCTTGGCTATATACGTATACTCTATGTCATGTTGATTCAATATTTGCTTGTATAGTTCCTATTTTTCATATCTACTGAACGTTTTGCTGGCCGAGTGGCATGGCTTGCAACACTAAGCCTGCCTTTTCTTTTTTGACTGTCTGTTCTTTTTTTTTTTTTTTTTCCTTTTTTGCTTTCTAAGATTTCTGTAACTATTTTTACTTTATTGTTTATGTCATACATATAGTTTGTGTATGTTGTCTTGTCTTAATTGTAGTGTTTTTTTTGTATGGTGTACCAGTACCAAGACCCTAGGGTTGTTCCTGGGCACCGAAAATAAAGGTTGATTGATTGATTGATTGATTGATTATTATTATTATTATTATTGTTATTATTATTATTATTATTAATCTGTTTCCAACTCTGCCAGCTGTTCCGCTCTCCAGAAAGCAATCTCGTCCTTCTCGCATTGGTGCTCATGCAACAAACTCCTCATTAATACATCTAAAACTAAGGTAATGACATACACAAGAAAGACTGACAACATCTTGTTTCCCTATAACATCAACGGTGAATTACTCCCACGTGTGGTAGAGGTTAATGACCTAGGCGTCACTTTCGACAGTAAACTGAGCTTCTCTCCACATATTCAGGTAATTACTCGAAGAGCTCTACGATCGCTTGGCGTTGTCTGTCGCGTGTCCAAGGAGTTCAAGGAGCCGATTTCTCTTCTGAAGCTCTACACAACTATATGTCGTCCTCAGCTTGAATATGCATCTGTTGTCTGGAACAGCACGAGCAAAACAAACCGTAAGCTTGTAGAAAGGGTCCAAAATAAGTTCATATCTATCTTCAACCATCGCTTTGGCGATAGTAGTAATTATAACCCTGGATCGCCCTCTTCATTGACGCTATCATGCTTAACTTCCAGGCGGAACAAGGCTGATGTTCTCTTCCTCTTTAAAATTATGCACGGCATAGTGTCTTGTGGTGAGCTGCTACAGCATGTTCGTCTTTATGTGCCGCTAAAGTGGACCAGGAAACATGATACCTTTTGCAACCCCAATTGTCTGCGTGTCTTGTGCCCTGTGTGCCGACTGCAATGCACGTACAATCGGTACTCGGATTACCTTGATATATTTAATGATTGCCCTACTCTGTTTCGCAAACATGTCTGTGAGTTTGTATTGGCGTAACTGCCAACTTTTGTTATTCTGCATTTGTCTTTTATCCTTGAGTTCATGCACTCAAATGACTTTCATTCCGTAACTTCAACATAAGCTATCCTTTCGTTTTTTTTTGTATTTTGTATTTTATTTTGTATTTGAAAGATGTGTACATTATGTTTCGTGTGTTTCTGTTTCCGTGCGCCAGCACAAAGGCCGACCCCGGCTGTTCCTGGGCACGCAAATAAATGATTGATTGATTGATTGATTGATTATTATTATTATTATTATTATTATTATTATTATTATTATTATTATTATTATTATTTCTTTCATGTGACTTTCATGTCTTCGCAATATGACACGGTCCTTCTTCAGAGTAAGGGGTGTCATGAACAAGTCTCCCGGTGCACTAAGGAGGTCGACGATTTGAAAACTGCGGTCCATGAACAAGCAGCCCAGATAGAACGTCTGCACGACCAACTTAACGACACTGAACAATACAGCCGGAGGGCAAACCTAGACATCCATGGGATGCCGGTTGAGCAGGAAGAGGACTTGCATCAAAAACTCTCATCTCGCTGATAAACTGAACTTATCAGACTTTTCCGCTTCTGATGTGCTCAGCGTGCACAGGCTTCCCAGCAAGCGTGACACAACGCCTACGATTATTGTGCGATTTGCGTCCGTCCGCTGCACGGAAATGCGGTTGGGAGCACGCAGCAAACTACGCTTTTGTTACATCAGTCAGGCGCGTCGCCGAAATTGTCTTCCATGAAAACTTGACCAAGCGGAACCGTAACTTGTTCTGGCACGCCAGAACGGCAGCTGCAGATAACGGCTACAATTTCTGTTGGGTCAAGAGCGGCAAAGTCTAGGAAAAAAAAAAAAGACGAGAACGCGCCTCTTCTTCGAATTGTCAAAGTCGCTGACATTGCTAAAATTGCTTAAAGGACATGTCAGTTCACTTCCTTGATTTTTCCGACTTCAACGCATTTCGGCACTCCTTAAGTAATAGGTCTGAGCAGGATCTAATAGTTGTTAACATTAATATTAGCAGTCTTCGAAAATACTGGGACGAATTCAGCAGTCTTGCAGAATCCGCAGCTGACTTCGTTGATATTTTTGTTCTTACCGAAATAAATATCAACACACCTACTGGCTTTTTTGAATTGCAGGGTTTCAGCTCGCATTTTTTCACTCGTTCATTTCGTCGAGAGGGCGGCATTGCCATTTTCATTCGCCAGCACCTTGTAGTGACGCCTCTGGTTGCAACTTTGGCACATGCAGAATTATTAGCCGTTAAGGTAGCTTATGGTACTATTTCAATGGTGCTATTAGCAATTTATCGCCCTCCTTCTAATAGTATTGCCAGATTTTTAATTGAAATCGATACCTTACTTAAAAGTTTTGGTGCAGTAGATAAATTGTGCTTAACGGGGGACTTGAATATAAATTTACTACAGCCCGCCCAACCTACAGGGGCAGATTATTTGGGAGTGCTTTGTTCGTCTGCCCTTGAAAGTCTAGTCAATTTTGTCACTCGCGAAGAGGTTGTCCGCGGGAAACTGGTTCAATCTTGTTTAGATCATATCGCTTTAAGGGCCGAAAATTGCTCTTTTTCGTCTTGCTTCATCGCTCAAAGGTTGGCGGACCATTACGTTGTGGTATGTCGAATATCTGCTAGTTCTTCTGCGCCTACTTATCAGGTAGACAGGGTACCTGTTTGTCGAGATATCCGTTTTTCTTTCGTAAATAAAAATATGTTGACCGTATGATTTCCAGTTTTGAGTGGTCATCTCTGATAGTGGATACCCCGTTTCCTGCAACAGTGTACGCAAGCTTATGCGAGCATCTTAAACGATTCCAGGCTTCAAGTACTGTTTCTGTGATTAGGAAGCGGCGTAAAGATTACAGTTGGCTAACCGCGGGCGTCATGCAAGCTATTTCGTATAGGGATTGCCTATGGAAGCGTGTAAAGCGCGCACCTAAAGATGAGGCTCTGCGCGCGCAATACAAAAGTGCTCGCAACAGAGTTGTGGCTCTTCTAAGATCTGCCAAGCGTACACATTTCTTTCAGAAATTCAGCCTGTATGCAAAAAATCCAGCGAAGACATGGCATTTAATTAACAGCTTGCGTAGAAAGACAAGTAATCCCCCGATCATTAAAGCTTTTTCGGATGATGCGGAAACTGTGGCGGACACATTTAATCATGCGTTCCATATCACTCCCGATAATACTTTACCTTTACTTGATCCTTGCTCACTTGATAAATCCGTTCCTTCATCGGCGTTTCTGCCTTCAGTTTCAGTTTCAGTTTCAGTTTATTGTTTCAGTAGAAATGATATAGCGCATGAATAACTCTAGGAGGTCCTATAGTCATAGACTGGGGATGGACCTCCTACCAACAAGTACGAACGAAAAGTACACCTCACGCGGTTAACAGCAGTAACAATCCTAAAAAACACGAAGAACATGATTACACAATCAAGCCAAATATTGTTACTAAAAACCAGAAGTATTATACAAAAAAGGTAATTAAAGGGGGATATTCATCTACATACCACAGATAGAAGTACAAAATAACAATCGTTAGGCCAAAATGATCCGGCGAAGCTGCCTCTTAAAAGAATGAATTGAAGGAGATGATTTGATGGTTGGGGGTATTGAATTCCAGAATGAAGTCGCCAAAAAGTTCGCAGTTAGTTTGCCGTAGTTAGTCCTACATTTTGGTAAGAGATAATTGTTGTAGTGTGAGAATCGAGTGCGATCAAAATGTGGGTTTTGGTCTTTAGATATTAACGAAATGGGTAAGTTTCCTTGACAAAATTTATAAGTTAGGACACAAAGAGAATATATATTTAAATCACCAATAGACAAAATATTAAATCTGCGGAGTAATGTTAACGCATCACATGAAAAATGGCTGTAAATGATTATTCTTAAAGCTTGGTTTTGTGTGTGCTGTAAAGGTGCCAAGTGGGTTTGATTAGTGTTGCCCCAAGAAGAAATGCAATATGCGATATGGTTGTGAAGGAATTCGTAGTAAAGTGAGACTAATACGCGTTAAGTAAAATAGGGACGGACTCTAATTAGTCTTCTCAGGCCATAGGCCGTTTTACGGGTTAATAAAGATATGTGACTGGTGAATTTCAAGCGCCTGTCCAGTTCAACGCCGAGAAATGTGGCATGGTCTGTAGCATGAAGCAAATTTGGCCCAAGGCTTATGGAAGGCTTTCCCGGAACAGTTTTAACCGGGGATCAAAAAATCACGAGGTGTGATTGAGTGCCATTAATATTTAGCACATTATCACTGCACCATTTAACGACTTTAGCGGCATCAGCATTGAGGTGAGAAATTAGGGAATCCAAACATGTGTTAGAAGAATAAATTGTCGTGTCATCAGCGTACAAAATACAACTAGAATGTTTCATTTGGTCTGGAAGGTCATTAATGTATGCAAGAAATAAAATGGGTCCCAAAATTGAACCTAGTGGCACTCCAATGTTGGTTAGTCTAGTACAAGAAAGAGTATCAGAAATAGAGACCACGTGCTTTCGATCAGGTAAGTAATTGCGTATTAGGGAAAGCGCTGGACCACATACACCTAACGCATTTAATTTAGCAAAAAGTATGTCGTGATTTAAAGAATCGAACGCTTTAGAAAAATCAATAAACAGGGCACCGGCAAATTTACCTTCGTCAATGGCTGTTTTAAGATGATCAGTTATAGTAACGAGAGCTAATTCAGTAGAGTAACCAGGTCGAAAGCCAAACTGATTAGATGACAGAATACTAAATTTTGAGAAATAGCAGGTTAAACCACTAACAAACAGCTTTTCAATTAGTTTGCTGAAGAACGACAAAATAGCAATTGGGCGATAGTTTGATAATGATGTCTTGTTACCCTTTTTGAAAACAGGAATAATTTCGGCTATCTTTAGGCAACTAGGAAAAACGCCAGTTTTGAGAACTATGTTTATTATGTGTGAAAGCGCGTTACTGATAAGATGTGCTATAAGCTTTATAAGAGAAGAATTAAAGTTGTCTAAGCCAGCACCTGTATTTTTTTGACTGAGAATGGTCATGCGCACTTCATCTAGGGAAACAGGTCTCAGAAAGAAACTGTGTGGCAGACGATGATAAGCGTTGGCAGTTGGAAGCGAAAAATGTGGCTGATCAGGATAGAAGGAAGCTACGAAGGCATTGGCAATGGCTGACGGATTATTTAACATTTTGCTCACCAACCTGAATTGCAGTTATAGGGGGGTTTGACGGTGCCTTATTTAAAAATTCGTTAATTATTTTCCATTGTTTTCTTGAATCGTTGCCAGCACGGTCGATTTCTTTTTAATAATACTTCGTCTTAGCGTTTTTAAGTAGCCTACCCAAAATATTCGAATAGCACTCGTAACGCGCCAGCAGGGTCAAATTGAATGGCTTCTTTTTTGTTTTTTTATACTGCGCGATACGGTGAAGACCCCAGCGCCCTATATACAGATGCTACCCCCTACCCTGGGCGCACCGGCCACGTAGCCTGTGTCGTTACTCATACTGGCCAATGCGTCACTGCCGCCACTACTACCGCATGCTCAATCAATGTCACCGAAGAAATAGCCATTGCCCTGGCCGCCATTTCCCGCCCTGACCAAGTAACCATCCTCACCGATTCGCAGACAGCCTGCCGAAATTACCAAATTGGCCGAATTTCTCCATCAGCACTTCACATCCTCAAAAACTGCTCAACGACCCCTGACATCCGCATCGTCTGGGCTCCTGGACACGCCGCAATCCCCGGCAATGAAGCGGCTCACGCCGCGGCTCGCGATATGATACACCGAGCCATTGCCGACGGTGGCCAATGTTTACCCCCTCACGATCAACTCCACCCACTCAGTGGCTACACGGAGATTCTCGCGCATTACCGGCAAACTCGCCGTCGTCTCCCACCACCACACTGGCGCCTCTCCAGAGAGGACGCTACAACTTGGCGGCGGCTCCAAACGAATACCTATCCACATCCCACCCGCCTCCACCTCATCTTCCCCACCCAACACTCTTCCCTCTGTGCTTACTGTCCCCAGCCTGGCACCCTCTACCATATACTGTGGAGTGCCAACGAACTCCAGACTTGCCCCCCCTTTCCAACCCAACCTTCGAGCAGTGGAGGGCTTCCCTGGCCAGCCCGGACCCGGATATCCAGCTTAAGTTGGTGACCAGAGCACGGACGGCCAGCCGAAGTCAAGGCATCCCGGACTAGGGACGCCTTCCACGGGGCGACGCCCACACATCAGCCTCTGCTGGAGAAATAAAAATTTTTCTCTCTCTCTTATAAAGATTATCTTTCCTGCGCATGCATTTTAGAAGACTATCGGTCATCCATGAACATCGAGGTGAAGCAAACCTTTTCTTGCTCGTGTTATTGTGGTCGACTCAGAAATAGCGTTAGAAATTATGTTACAAAATGTTTCAAAAGCGAGTTCAGGATCATTTTGTGCCGTAACAGGGCACCCATCAGAATTAGCAATTTTGTTAAGAAATGAAGCCTTGTCTATAATATTTCTTTTAACATGCATATCCGGATTTTTGATATTGCACTCTATTCGCACAAATATTGGGTAATGATCCGTTAATGAAACTTCAATGACACCAGATCCAGGAGTAACCAAAAGGTTGGACAATGCGTGATCAATTAATGTGTCCTGTCCTGTAATATTCCGTCGAGTCGGTATAGATATAAGGGATTCGAGGCCATGTCCATTCAAAGTATCTGTATAAGCAGCATGCAAAGAGTGTTAATGTCTAATAGATTAATGTTGACGTCACCCATAATAACGATGTTTTTTCGTTCCAGTGAGAGTGTGTGCAAAACCTGGTTTAATTCTAAGCAGAAATCCGACACTGACGATGAAGGAGAGCGATAAATAGACCCGATAATTAGGCTTTTGGAATCAATATTGAGAAATGACGCATCAAGCTCAAGCCACACAGACTCGCAATGCACTTGATTAATTGATAAGTCTCGACGCCTGGAATCTTGTAACTCAGTGGAAATGAAAACCGCTGCGCCACCATGACAGCTGCCGCTGCGGTGACACTATTCTGCTGTATAAGATGAAAAAGAGCACAGGTTGCCATCAGCTTCATTGAGCCAAGTTTCACTGACACATATGATCGAGAAATGGTGATTGAGCGATGCTAGGAATGTAGTTAAGTCGTCAGAATGCTTTCGCAAGCTACGAGCATTAAAATGCACAAGAGACCGGCAAGGTGTTTCAAGATATGAATCAAGATCGGACGGTGTGAAGTATGAAGCCATGATGAGACTGTTTAGGAAAAATGAACATTAGAAAAGAGATCAGATTCAAGTGAAAATAGAGAGGTCAGCTACAGAGTTAATGCGATGACCCCCGGCTCTCCTCAGATTTGCGAGCGTTGATTCGACAGTTCTTTGTCCACAGGAAGCGCCATCCCTTTCCTTTTTTGAGCGCTAAGGCCTGAGCAAACAGCTTCTTGTTGTCGGGTGTTAGGTGCTCATTAATGAAGATGGGTTCCTTGTTCTCTCCTGCGAAAAAAAGACTGCCAACGACCAGCCTAGCCTTGCGAGCCTTCGCCAGAAATTTTTTTTTTTTTTTTTGGCGCGTGTGCAGAACCTTGCAATGATGTTTTGATGACCAGACAGTGGGAACACGATGCGCAATGTCGACTTCCACCGGAGAAAGAGGACATGATGCCTTTTCAGCGATGGCAGTCACAACGGCAACACAGTCTTCATCCTTAGAAAACGGCACTCCCTTGCCTCTCTAAATCTGAGCTGAGGTCCATACTGTTCAGTTTCCGAACTTATTGGTTCGGATTAGTTCGGTTATGATGGAATAAGGGTAGAGACGCTTTGCAGGAACTTCGATGTTTTATCGGACGTTCTTCTTTTCATTCTTAATGGATTTATTAATGGCGCAGACATTCCTAACAATTTAAAAACTGCTATCGTTAAGCCTCTCTATAAAGGAGGTCCGAAGGATAAAGTCGACTCGTATAGGTCCATATCAAAACTGCCCATTCTTTCTCAAATTCTAGAAAAATACCTTTTACAAATTATGTCTTCATTTCTAGAAAAATTTTCAGTTATGTCGCCTCGGCAGTATGGTTTTGTCTCTGGCCGTGGCACAATTGCTCTATTAGAAGAATTTGATGATGACCTGTTCAGTACTGTTGATAGTAACTTATTTGCATGTGCTTTATTTCTAGATGTTTCTAAAACTTTCGATTCTGTGTGTCATAATCTATTGCTAAGGAAACTGTACTTATTGTGTTTCCGTGGCCCGTTTTTTGATCTTCTGTATAAGTATCTCTCGGAGCGCTCTCAGGTTGTGGCTACTGATGATCATTTTCATTTCAGTAGACCACTATCTCTGTTTGCTGGTGTTCCACAAGGTTCCATTTTGTCGCCCTTGCTTTTTAACATTTACATGAATGATTTTTCCATGTCAATTTTTAAATGCATAGTTTACCAGTACGCAGATGACACAGTCTTGGTTGCTAAACATGTGAATTATGAAAAGGCGATAACATGCTTCATAATGACATTTGTAATGCTGTGCATTGGTTCTCCGAAGCCTTAAAATCAATTCTCGTAAAACTAAACTAATCTGTTTCCGTAATCCGTAATCCGTTGAAAACTACTGTGAGTAAAGCTCCTGTTTACATTCATGATCACCAGTGCACCTCCTGTGAGTGTGAATTTGTAAATTATGTTGATACTATTAACTATTTAGGCATTGTTTTTGATTCCGCATTGTCTTGGCCTGAACACTTAGCATATGTCTGTGGGAAACTCCGAAATGTGGCTTGTGTGCTGTACAACATTATATTGTTCGTTCCCTTTCACGTCAAGAAAAGTATTGCGCATGCCCTCGCCTATAGTGTACTAAGGTATGGGATAAGCATTTTTTATTTTTGTTCATCCCGTTGGAAAGCTCCGTGAACAGCCTATTGAAAAATATATTGATGTCTATCACTTATGGATTGCCGTTGACAGATGTGCAGGATATATTCAAAACTTTTAATTTGCCGTCATTTGATGCTTTTTTATTGAAACAGTGGTTGTTAAATATTTTGGTTGCCTGATTTTAAGCATGAAGTCAAGTCGGCCCGGCCTGTGAGAAATCAGCCTCGCTTTTCAGTACCCCGCTCCCGTACATCGTATGGTATGGCACGTAGAAGTGTTTATGCCCCAAAATTATTTAATGATTTACCCCAAGAAGTCCTTGCCGCACAATCAAAACAACAACTTAAAAAAGCCCTGCTGACTTTTCGTTAATTCATGTGCCTGACATTTTGTTTGACATATACAAGTATTGTTATGCGTCTTGTAATTATGGAAGTGTGTACTAATGTGGATTCTGATATCTTTTCTGCGATAATTTTATTATGTTCTGCTTACGCTCTGTTTAGTTTATTGAATTCGTAAATATTGTGTTCGCACTTTCGTATTTCCATGTACTCTATTGCCTTCTTTTTTTCGCTTCGCCGGCTTGCCAGGCCTAGTCACACAAGCCTATATTGGCTTCGACAGGCCTGCCATTTTACTTTGTAAATAGAAGGACAATAAAGATTATTGTTATTATTATTATTATTATTATTATTATTATTATTATTATTATTATTATTATTATTAATTGCCGCGCGAACCATGCGTTTTGACCTCTTTATTTATGTTTTGTTACCATTGCCTGTCTGGTACCGGCTGTTCTTATCTTGTGTTCTAAGCGAAATGCGTGTGTACTTTTAATTTTGTATGCCGAACCGGCAATCTTGTTTTGATAAGAAATGGTGTTCTTTTGTTTGCCTACAGGGTTCTTGTTTAGTCTAAATCGTTCTAGACTCGTCTGCGGAAAGAGACAAATAACTTTATTTCCCCACAAGTAGAGAACCTGGGGCTCCGTCTGTCGCGTTAGTAAGCTAGGAGAACACTGACGGCTTCTTGCGTCATCTGGGCGAAGCGTATACATATATAGTTGGAGTAGGAGATCGGGGCTGCGCAGCAGGGTCTCCCAGTGCTCTGTCTGTTTGATGTCTGTGGTGGGTAGGAGAGTTGCGGGTGGTTTCCGTTAGCATTTCCAAATAATGTGCGAATGGTTAGCGAGGCGGCCGCAGTGCTGGCATATATTTTAGAAGAATGAAAGTGACTGTAGCTTCGCGTACGTGTCGGTCTCCATGCCTTGGCCTGTGTAGCGTTAGGCGTGCTGTGTGCCGCTGGGAACTCGCACTGCCATGTTTGTGTTAGGTTGTAAGCACCCTGTAGGGGTATGGTGATGCGTCTGTGTGAGTGCTCTGTTGCCGCTGCAGTAGGGTTTGATGCGGCTCGGGTGACGATCTCGCAACCAGCTATGTGGTCCAGTTCGTGGCTCCGTAACCCTTCGTGTGCAGGAATCTAGACTAGCTGGGTTTTTTTGTAGTTAGATGTTTGATGTCGCTCGACTATTTTTGACGAATTTACTCTGCTGGCGGCATAAATTGGACACTTGAGGGCATTGTGGTGAAGCTGGACCACGGGATTGCCTTAGAGTGTGCGTCAGTATTAAGGCTATCCGGATGTCTCTGAGCACGCTTATAGATCGATGAATTGATCGCTAACAATAGATAACTAGATTATTATAAATACTAGCTAAATAATTATAGATAGATAGATAGATAGATAGATAGATAGATAGATAGATAGATAGATAGATAGATAGATAGATAGATAGATAGATAGATAGATAGATAGATAGATAGATAGATAGATAGATAGATAGATAGATAGATAGATAGATAGATAGATAGATAGATAGATAGAATGATTGATTGACTGGTTGATTGATTGACCGATTGATTGATTGATTGATTGATTGATTGATTGATTGATTGATTGATTGGTTGCAAGTTATTTTCTTTTTCTAATACTCTACAACTCCTGAGGCTACGACGAATCAGGCTACATTATTTTGCTTTTCATGCTACACCTGCCAAAGAAACTTCAAACTATCGAAGGACTAGGGCATGCTCTTTACGCAGACGACCTCACGCTGTGGATCAGAGCGCCTACAACTGGGAGACAACAGGACGCTCTGCAGGAGGCTATCGACGTGATAGTAAACTACTTGGACTCTTGCGGCCTCTAGTGCGCTCCGGAGAAGTCCGAACTTCTCGTGCTGAAGGCTCGAACTCAAATACGACCATCCAAATTTCTTTATCCGGATCCCAGCGTCACTCTTTACGTGGTGGAAATTCCCACGGTCAACTCCCTTCGTGTACTTGGTCTTACCATACACAAGGATGGATCGGGTGCAGCTCATCTTCCCAAGCTACAACAAACAGTGACAAAAGTCACCCACATCGTTAAAAGAATCACAAATCAATGAAGGGGGCTCAAAGAACGAGGCACCTTACGGATCATTCAAGCATTAATAACCAGTAGGATGACGTACGGCACCTCATACGTAGCCTTAAAAAACGCTGAAATGAAAAAAAAAAAAAAAATTGGACACACTTATCAGGAAATGCACCCAAGACTGCTCTAAACGCTTTTTTTTTTCATGGCATCCTCGTTCATAACACCCACCCGGCACAACCGCACCGCCTAAGCCAAACTATCATCCCCCACACCTTCGTCCAAATATCTCGACTCCCCCCACGCGTCCGAGCGTATGCATCCTCAACATCTACAGCGCCCCAAAAGATCACCTCAAGACTATAGAACCCCTCTTTCAAGAAGCGGTACAGATAGCTGGATCCCACCCCCTTCTTGTCCTTGGTGACTTCAATGCCCCTCACTTGACTTGGGGCTACCGCTACGCCTCAAAGAAGGGTACCGCCCTGCTCCGGGCCAGCCAAAATCATCACCTCGTCCTCCAAAACGACCTAACCGTTCCGACTAGAACCGACAATAGCGTTAGCCGTGATACCATACCTGATCTGACCTTTACCAGACACTGCCCCACAGCCCAGCGGTACCGGCTTGACGAAAACCTCGGCAGCGATCACTACCTCATCACTCTCCGCCTGCCCTTCGTTCACAAACCCCTCCGCAGAGGCACCGCACGCCTCACGAACTGGCCCAACTTTCGCAAGGATCCCACCTCCTTACCACCCATTGGCGACAGCCTGGACGACTGGGCACAAGCCCTAGAACAGAGGGTTTGCGCCCACACTCAATCTATAGCCCTCACAGACGCCCCGCCGGCGGCTGATCCACACCTCCTCCACATGTGGGATGCCCGTTGGGGCCTTTCTAAAAGATGGAAGCGCCAGCGCCACAACCACACCCTCAGAAAACGTATAGCCCGCCTGAACCAACAGATCCAAACGTACTCCAGCCAGCTTCACAACCAAAACTGGCGGGACTTCTGCACCCGCCTGCAAGGTACCCTCCATACCCGCAAGACCTGGCACCTCCTCCGCTCCCTTCTGGACAACCACTCTACTCAACGTCTATCAATGCACCGCATCCATCAACTCATCCGCAACCATTCGCAACCCCCTCGCGAGCTTCTCCGCACCATCAGGCAGCATCTCTTTGGTGATCCGGTCACTCATCCCCCTGCCCTTAACCTTCAATACACCGGACCCCCCAACGCCGACATGGACCTCCCCTTCACCATGACCGAACTCCACTCAATTCTTGCCCGCCTCACCCGCAACACCACCCCGGGCAGAGACCACATTACCTATAGAACTGTGCGCAACCTCCCGGGCGACACCCTTGAAGACCTCCTCACATATTACAACAGCAACTGGGAAGCCGGCACGTACCCCTCACAATGGCGCCACTCCACCACCACCCTCCGACCCATCGCCCTCACCTCCTGCCTCGGCAAGATCTATGAACATCTAGTTCACCAGCGCCTCTCCACCTACCTCGAAGACCGTAACCTGTACCCCCTTACCATGTTCGGTTTCCGCCAACATCTTTCCACCCAAGACGTCCTAATACAAATAAAAGAACAGCTCCTCGACCACCTCAGCCGTGACACCCCCAAAACACTCCTCACCCTCGATGCCAAAGGGGCCTTCGACAACGTTACGCACCAAGCCATCCTCGATAACCTCAATCACACCGGTTGCGGCCACCGCACCTACCAATTCGTCTCTGCGTTCCTGCGGGACCGCACTGCCACCCTCCGGCTCGGCCCTCTCCAATCCCCTACCTTCAACACCCCTGCCAAAGGCACACCGCAAGGCTCCGTTATTTTCCCCTTACTCTTTAACATCACCCTCCTCCACCTCCCCAGTCTCCTGAATACCATCCCCGGTATCCACCATGCGCTTTATGCCGATGACCTCACTATATGGACTACCAGTGGCTCCAGCGGTGCGCAACAAGACGCCCTCCAGCAAGCAATCGACACCACTGTCGCCTACCTCCACCCCAGAGGCCTCACGGTCGAACCAAGCAAGTCTGCCCTCCTCGTTCTCCGAGCCCGCACCGCGGCCGCCACCCACAGCCCACCCCGGACCCACAAGTGACCATCCACGGCTCTCCCATTCCCCGAGTCACCACCCTTCGGGTACTCGGCGTTCCTTTTCACTACGACGGCTCCGGCGCAATTCTTCTCCCACAGCTCCACAAAACAATCACCCAACTTACGCACCTCATTCGGCGCATCCGCGGCTCCACCTACGGCCTCAAAGAATCCGATACCTGCAAACTCGTTCAAGCCCTCCTCATCAGTCGCCTTACATACAGCTGCCCTTTCGTCAACCTCAAGACACAGGAAGCTAACAAGCTGGACGCTCTGATCCGCAAGACCTACAAAGCAGCCTTAGGCCTCCCTACTTACACTTCCAACACACGCCTCCTCCAGCTTGGCCTCCACAACACCCTCACAACCATTTTCCCACCTGCCCACCTGCCCAACGCACTTCCCACCTGCTTCGACTCTCCCTCACACAGGCTGGTCGACGGGTACTTCAGGTCATCGGACGCGCGGCCCCTGCCACCCGACACGCGCCCCAACGTATTCCCCTCTCCATTCGTCAACGCATACACGTCCCTCCCGTCCCCAAGCATATGCACCCCATCTACAACCAAGGCCGCCGCAACGCCCGCGTCCGATTCCTCGAAAAACGCTACGGCTCGGATCCCAACATCCGCTATACCGACATAGCGCAGTCCTCAACCCGCCACAGAACCACCATCGCAGTCCTCAACAACGAGGGCCGCCTCCCCACCGCGGCCTCCTACCGCCACATCCCCACGCTCACCGCCGAGTCGCTCCCCATCGCCCACGCTGCCCTGACCCACTGCCACCAACCCTACCTGACCATAATAACCGACTCGCAGCAAGCCTGCCGCCTCTACCAAGCCGGCCTCGCCCCGCCAGCAGCCATTCACCTCCTTCAACGCCTCCCTGAAGACATTGACCTCTTCATTGTCTGGACCCCCGGCCACTCCTGCCTGGCAGGGAATGAGGCGGCCCACGCCGCAGCCCGCGCACTCATTACCCGGGCACTTCCATCGCCTAGCCTCGACCAAATAACTCCCCCAACCCCCGACCCAGCAGCCCTGACACCTCTCGACCCCACGCACAACTCCATCCTCTCCCACCACACTAACTCCCGACGATGATACCCGGCCCCCCAACCTTCCCTCACCGCCCAACAGGCCTACATCCTCCGCCGACTACAGACCGAAACCTACTTTAACCACATCATTCTATCCCACAATTCCCCTTCTCTCTTTCCACCCGACTGCCCACATTGTCACATCCCTCTCAACACCTACCACCTCGTCTTCTCCTGCTCCCAACACCCCCGTCCCCACCCCTCCCCTTCCCCTGAGCAGTGGGAGTCCGAGCTGACCAGCTCCGCACCGGAGCGCCAGGTCGCCCTGGTGCGGCGCGCACTGGAGGCAGCCCGGACAAGAGGCCTCCTGGACTTAGGAGGCTAACCACGCCCTTATACCCGTTCCCTTTAAGCTCAATAAACGTTTTGCCACCACCACCACCACCACCACCACCACATGGCATCCACCGACAAGCTGCTTAAATTAGGCGTACTTAATACGTGGGAGGAGATGGTAGTGGCCCACAAAGCCAACTCTAACGCCTCAAGCTCACTCCTACAGGCAGAGCAGTACTTAGCCAAGCATCCTCAACAACACAGACTGCCGCAACACAAGACATTGCAAGCGCCCATACAACCGGTGAACACGACATTGCTGAAACGTGGGAGGCACTGCTCGTCTACGAGGATCGGGAGAACCAGAAGAATCTGGTGAACCGGGCAAAGACGACAGCCACCGCCAGAGGTTTCCTGGACTGAGGAGACCTACCCCCTCGGACCGGCAAGGACCAAGTACTAGGTAGTCTTTTCAACGAATAAACGTTTCTCTCTCTCTCTCTCTCTCTCTCTCTCTCTCTCTCTCTCTCTCTCTCTCTCTCTCTATCAAAATTCTTCACGTAATTATTTCTTGTTTCTGCCGGCTTACAAATGTCAGCTATAGAGTGCCGACCGAGCTTACCCGGAAGACCCTTCTACTCCATACTCATAACTTATGCTATCAGCACGGCCCTTTGGTGCACATTAATTAAGCACGATCTCTAGTCCCAAATATTGATCGGTTTTATAACTCACTAATTTAATTATTACGTTTGTGAAACTCGGAATATGTTCGCGGGCTTATCTTGTTCCTTCCACTTTAAAAATATTTTTCATTACCCCTTTTGTATTATTTTCTTCTTAAAACATCTATTTTAGTGTTTATCTACCCCTATACTTTGTCTGACTTCTATGACTGTTCTGTCACAGATTTTGGCGATGATTTGAACCTTAGAGAACATCAATAACGCAATTTTTGTTTGATGAACATCCATTTTTTTCTTGTATTTTTTTTTTTTTAAATTTTCAACTTGTTGCTGTATTTCAGAGCCGTCCTTTCTTTTTCGTAGTGCGCCAGAACGATGGCGTGGGCAATTCTTGGTTCGTTAATAGATGTTGATCGATTTATTGACTTATTGTCATTCCATTGTGTTCGTCCAACACATTACAGCGGAATTAAACAATATAGGAGTCTTCCATAATTTAGTTCTAGCATAGACAAAACTTGTGTATGCTAGAAACTCTTGCTTGTGTGTGAGAGTTTCTATTGGAGACAGAGCGCTGTAGGACTGCTGGGGAAGCCGGTTAAATGATAAGGTGAGATGAAGTTGGCTCTTCAAAGTTTCAAAGTTTCAAAGTATATTTCAAAAAATGCAATAACGCGCGATTACATAGTATAAGTATACAAGAGGAGGTCCCAAGGTAAGAAACCGTGGGTGGGACCTCTTTTGAATCGGCAGAATAAGTTGTAGGCAGCGAAACAGCCAGCGAACTAACAGAAACAGGAGCTATTTTCAGGGCGGAAATAGACGCCATTAAGAATGGCGTGCGCGCCATTTCACTTTAAGGAAGAGAACATGAAAGATGAAAAAAGTGTAAAAAGCAAGAACAAAACGAAAAAAAAACGTAAGCAAGAAATAAATTCAGATAAAAGTAGGTTGGAGGGTGGGTGTACTGTGCGCAATCCTGAAATTGATTTATTCACTTTTGTTCTTCTTCGGGTATTGCTAACTGGTTGGTCGTCATGCTGAAAGCAAACCTCGAACTTCTGTACGCGTGGTGCGTAGCTCACGAAAGAAAAAAAAAAACTCCAGGGCCATCTCCACTAACGCGAAACCTGGGGAGGGACGAAGCATTCTGTGTATAAGTGTATTCTTGGGGCCTTGGTGTTTTTGTTCACGGAGATGAAACCGTTGGGGGGTAGAGGTATACAGTTTTGCTGTAAAAGTTTCGTGTCTTTTGATGCACGAAGAGGGCGAGGCGTTGGAAAACGAGTGTCCCTGTGTGTTCTTTTATTACGCGTTTTTTGCCCACGGAGATAAAACGTTCCAGCGCGAGACGTTGAAAAACGAGTGTCCCGGTGTTTTAGCACCGTGACTACACGAAACGACGACGACGACAGCAGACGCCGACAACCCGAGCCCCTAAGGGGCGTCGCCGCTAAAATTAGTGTAAGATTCTTTCGTGGATTCTTAAGAATGCGTGAGTGTATCGTCCGCCTCCCTCGTGAACCCGAGGATCCGGCCGATTCGCACGCCTTGCTGCAACTTCGGCGCTCCTCGCGCGCCCCTCGTTCACCGTGCCAACCGTTCCTTGCGCTACCCAGTGGTGACGTTCACTCGCTTTAGCAACAGCATTGTCTGCCTGTCGCTCTTTTCAAACGAAGCTTATTACTCCAGGTACAAACCCAGGAAACACCTGGTAGCGTCCCTCTGACCGTCAAGCAAGCACCTCGTGCACTCAAGGTCAAGCAAGCGCACGTGCCGTTCTCCGCAAGAGAGAGAACAAGACTTTATTATCACTATCCGGCGTGTGAGGGAGTGGGTCATGCCGCGCAGGGCTTCGCCACCCCTCTGTCTCGCTAGACCTCGGAAGTGCCACCCGACCACTCTTCGGCCCCCGACCCATCCAATTCGCGGCGGTGACGGCTTTGGCAGTTAAAGCGTCTAATCACTCGTTCGTTCCGAGGGGAGGGTTGCAAAAATGGGGATAGAGGAAAATAGTAGTGGCGAGTGCCATCAAAAAACGATGCAAGAAGGCGCCGGGATGCATCGCATTTTACTGCGCCAAGCAGCGTCTGTGTTTAGTATTGCGGCGCAATTGTGCTCGCGTTGAATGCGTGCTCCAGCCCGAAAACCGAGCTTTTGCTCGACAAACTTGGCTTAAATGCGTTCAGTCACGTACGGCAAAGTTTATGACTACGGTTGCATGTATGTGTTGTGATAAACGTTTTCGTGATGTTTTCAAGACACATGCACGATGGAGTGGTCCGATGCGAAGCACGATTAGCCAGAAATATGGCTGCCGCGACCAGCCGCACGCGTGAATTTCAGACACATGTTTCCGATGCGCGCGTGCGTTGCGTCGTCGGCGTCGCTATAGTGCCTAGAATATGCCAGTATATTCCAGGCACTATAGCGTCGCTTCGCTCACTGTTTTCGCTCCATGGTTGCCTCCCTGTTTCGGCGCGCTGCGGCCGATTTAGATACGTGCGAGAGCAATCCGAGGAGGAAAAGAAAACATTTATCAACCTAAAGTAAAAATTAATAGTGCTATAGCGTTATACACTGCATGGTATATGTTCAGCAAAGCGGTGCGGGAACGTTTAGCGTCAATGGACGATTTCGCTCGTCAATGGTGTTAGTGCCGCTGGCAACATGTGTCTACCCAGGTGCTGTTCATGCACGATGCGGGCACGTTTTCTATCTTCTGCCACTACTCTGAGCTGTTCGCTGGAGCTTTTCGTCACTGCCACCTTCGCGCCGGCCTGAGCCATCTAACCCACCGACACAAATCACTTACGAAAACAAATGGAGAAGCCAGAAAAAATGAGCTCTGAGGACAAGTGGCGGGGGCCCTTTCTAACTTCGCCGGAGCGGCGGATCTACGGAGAGCTATCAGCGCCTCTTCGGGGCCTTGGACTCAGCTTACGCAGGGACGTCGTCGTGACGCGCGGCCCCCACTCGTGCCCTCATTGGCTGGGGCCGCACGATAGTCGCAACGATCGCACAATCGCACGCTTGCGTCTGGCTCGCCAGTCGCACGTCGTGAGGCTCGTACGTCTAGCTCACCACGCGAAAGCCGGTCCTGGGCAACCGTCGTCCCTATCAGCAGCATGCCAATCGCGTGCTCTCGGTGTGCATGTGCCTCGCCCTTAACACCACCAATTTTATCATAACGCAACTCAAAGCGGCGTAAAGAAGAATTAAATAAAATATGGAGTGAACAGGGCAAGGAAAACTAGCCTTCGTCCTGTGTTGTTCTTCCTTATGTTTTCCTTCCCGTCCTTGGCGGTAGTACAATGTACCCAGCATCTATAAACCAACTAGCGGACCTTTGCTTCCTGAAATTGCGCTTTTGGCTGGGTAAAAAAAGAAAAAAATTTAAGTTGCAGTCAATATTCCCTTCCATTATTGCGGACCCCAATTTGTATCAAACCATCGCAGTTTTCTATTTTAATAAAAAAAAAATTGACCGCGTATCTACTCCCTCCGCTGCAAATGTCGCCGAAAGAGGATAGTTTTCTGCCGTTCCTGCCACGTAATGCCTCTCTTTTTTTTACCAGCCACTTTCACTCTCTGGCACTCTCTGGCGATCAACGCGGTGGAAGTTAGCTCAAGACAGTTCACTTTTGCCGTGTTCCACTGCTCGCGTCATCCACTGGAACCTTTTGTAACTTTTGAACTTAATTGGAACATTGCCACGAGGGGGCGCCGCGGGCGCTTTTTGTATTTTGAGGTCAAAATGTTTTTTTCAAGGCGAATGTTTTTATTTGCAATCGCCAAAATCAAGTAACCGCGTACTTTTAATTAAAAGCACAATGCAAATATCACTGATGTGTTGATGTCTTGCCTCAGATATGCCTAATGTTTTCTTTTGCTCAACAGTGTTCACAAGTATAAACATTTACACCAGATTTAGTAGTTTATAAATGCTTTGCATACACAGACGTCTCGCTCAATAATTGATTTAACTTTGACCGGGCGGCTAGGTCGAAGAACCGACAGACAGGCACACATACATGCCGACAGACCAAATATTTCTCCTTTGAGTAGCCCAAGAAAGACTACAATCTTTAAAAGATCACCCGTCGCTCCTTTTCGTGGGTACAATAAACGTTTATTTCTATCTCATCCCTAATAATTTTGCCTCCAGATACGGGAGGTTAGCCGAAAATGTGACCACGACCGGAAAGCTCCCAAAACTACAAGCAAATAATGTTATGAACTAAGCAATGGTTTTAAGGCAATGCTTCCTGCTTCCTGACTCAAACCAGGTAATAATAAGAACTCGTGAAAACAATTAACGTCAATACCCTCCAACAATAAAACACTGAACAAACAAAGGCTGTATATTCACAATCAAGCATGCTTCTGCGCCAATTAAATGTGAACAAATTCACAGTATAATTTCAAATTGGGGTGCAAAAGACCAGCCGTAAGAATAAATCGAGGCCCACGGACAGCGTATGACCCAAACCAAAGCGATTTCCCAAGACTGGACATACAAGCATAATGAAAGATCGCAAGCTACAAAACATCGAGGATAATCCTCGCACCACTGCACTTGTTTTCTCACTCTGCTTATTCATCTTCAATCCTACCTGCTTACTCCCCATAGTTAGTTTGAATGGAGCTGCTCAGACATGAAATGATATTTTACTTACTACTCCCCGCTATTCGCTGGAACCCGCTGGTTTGCTGCCGTATACAACGCACCTGATTGACCCATCTTTGAGATCAAACTATTAAACTGGGGCAATTAGAATGCGCAACATGCAATCGGACACAAAATGTGACGGGAGAAATTTCGTGACATTGCTCAATGCAAACATGACGTTTTGCGTTGAGTAGTGTCATTGCGCAGAGCCCCTGTGGGGTATGCATGCCTCGCATCGTTATTCGTCGAATTTCCTCTCTCGGAAGCAGGGATTGACCGCTCCAGTGCGTTCCCGTGAAGTACACCCTCTGCAATCTTTAAGCACGTAGACGTGGGTTGGGAATTTAATTTTGAAATGCATAGCATTTTTTGGCCAGTAATCCCGGCTTGCGGGCTTGGCTTTCTCGGATAAGTGCACTCGAATACGGTCACAACAGCTGCTATTAGCCCCCCCCCCCCCCCCCCCTTCCCTAAAAAAAAAAAAAACTACACGCACGCACACATTTACTGGCACTAGTGCTACCCCCGCACCACAGGATTTTTAACACCGGAGCTGTTGTAGGTCGCGCAGTAAATCCGCTGTAGGTCGTGCGTCACGCAGGGGTTGGGGCAGGTACCCACACCCACCAATAGAGGGAGCAGAGGTCTCGCCGCAGCTATAGGGTGCCTGGGTGGCGACAGCGCGTGCCGCCGCTCTAGCCCGGCTTTAGTTCTAGGCCTGGCCGTGCCTAGCCGCAGAGGCCTCGCACACGGCAGGAATAGAGCGGAAGGGCGCTAGTCCCGCCGTGCCAAGCGGAAACCGGCTGCCAGACCCGCCGATAGAGGACGCAGTGGTCTCGCAAGGGCGTCTTTCTCTCCCTCATGCTAGGGTAAGGAAAGGGGAGGGAGCCTCCCGCCGCTGGTGTTTAGCTGCCCATTCCTTTGCTCGAACCACAGAATTTGCGCGGCTACGGCGCTGCCGTTCCAGGGCGAGCGCCCGTTCGAGCCGACACAGGCGAACCACAGCTCCGCCGTTTCAGCAGATTTCACCCCGGGTGGAGCTGGGTTTAATTTTTCTTCCCGTAAGCGTCCACGGATCCTTACCTGTGGATGGCTCATTGTAAATTGCGAGTAATTCTCCAAAGCCGAAGTATGCTTTGCGTGCAAAGACGAACATCGGAGGCGACATTTGATTAATTCTTTTATTATTGGTTCCATTGAGCCTTGATATAAATAGTTGCTGAACAGACTCACCCTGCTGTGGGCCATGGCCATCGCAGGCACGATGTAGGCCTCTACATCGCTGTTGTTGCCGGAAAAGTAGAACAGGTTGCAGTACTGGCCCCGTGCCGTCACGTGACCGTGGCTGTCCCTCACCACTGTCTCGACGCACTCGTCGAAGGCGCCCAGGTCGGACTTGCTCGCCTGCAGTGCCCCCGTCGGGTACTTTCCCGACGCGTCGAACACTGCGTACGGAGCGTAAAAACACCGGCTGTGCATAAGCCGTGGTCTCAATCGTGAGCGTGCCGCTCAATGATAGTGGGCAGCGAAACAAGCTGTACACGACATAACTCAAAAGAGTGAGTGGAGTGTCCCGAAATTCACGTGATGGCTGCGTTATAAGCTCCTTGTTCTCAAAAATCAAAAATTTTCAAATTTGGGGACAATCCGCGCCGAAGCCATACACCTGGGATGTGAGGCGTGCCTTATACTGGAGGGATCCGGTTTTCACTTTTCGCCTCGTTCGCGGCCGGGATGGAACCCGCGTCTGGGATCGAACCCGGGAACGAACCCGCGTTTACGCCGGGATCGAACCCGCCTCGAACATACAGAGCGGGTGGATGCGCCGTAATAAACTACTGTTATTTGTACCACACAGGCTCTCACACTCCAAATGAGAAAAACGAAGACGCCTTAACCGAAGGAATCAATACATTCATACTTTTCGTGACCTTCAGCCTTTTCGTGGATGAGAGACTTAAAATTCGCTCATGCATTCGGCAGATTATTATGTACTGCATTCGGCATTAATTACTGGCGATTCATTTTGAACACAGACAGTACTTGACCATTGCGTTAGCATCGCGTACGAAAACCCCAGCCGAGGCGGAAGAGGCAACAATAGCCGTAGCACTGACTCAACACCCCACGTCCCCCACAATTATCTCCAATTCCAAAACCGCTATTTAAAATTTTGCCCAGGGCAACATTTCTTCCCTGGCACTCAAAATTCTTCAGAAGAATCCCCCCTTACCGCCGTAGACATACTCTGGACACCTGCCCACGCGGGACAGGAAGGTAACGTAACCGCACGCTCTCAGGCTCGAGATCTTACCCTCCGAGCTGGAGTGCCACGCGACCCATCTCACGGGCAAGGTCATCCAGAGAAAGTCTCCTTAACTATACAGATATTACGAAACATTACCGCCTCTGCCGCCGAAACCTAATACCCCCACACTCGGGACTCACAAGAGCCCAAGAGGAGAGAGAGAGAGACAACCTTTAATAGAAAAGGATGACCACTGGTCACGATGGGGAAAGGAATGGGGAGGGAGGGTAAGAGAAAATAAACAAATTAATGCTGGTCGTTCTCAGTAGTCAATAACTGGGCCAGTTCTTGGAACCTGCAATTCATGGGCCAGTTCATGGTGATCCCAATAGGGTTTGTGCACATACACCAGTTCGTTCGGGGGAGGACCCGCTCAAACAACCCGTGCCAGACCGCTTTTGATTGAATAAACCGCTATTTCATATAATAGTTGTGCATCAGTTTGTTGTGGATCGGGATGGGGCTGAGGAGATTGAAATGTACGGTGCGTGGCGAAAGCTGAGCACCACCGCCCAAGAGGAAGACTGGAGACTCATACAAACAAACACATAACCACACCAAAACCGCCTGCACCTAATCCACCCAGCACAAGTCCCATCCCCGAACTGCACCCTCTGCACAGCCCTAGCCACCCTACCCCACATCCTGTGGGCGTGCCCCCAAAACCCCTATCCCCGAATCCCCACAGCTGAGCAGTGGCATTCCACGACAGGGAGGTACAGACCTCCCTGATCGCAAGGGCCGCCTCGTCGTCGTTGGGCTGATAACAACGACCACCGACTGCTCACGCTAAAGACAAGCTCAGTTTAATAAAGTGTATTCTCTCTCTCTCTCTCTCTCTCTCTCTCTCTCTCTCTCTCTCTCTCTCTCTCTCTCTCTCTCTCTCTCTCTCTCTCTCTCTCTCTCTCTCTTTCTCTATCTATCTATCTCTCTCCACGATTCTAATGACAGCCTCTACTATACCGCATGCCTTGGCAATACAGGTACAAAACTGATTCGAGGCTGATTCTACGAGATGTCGAACATGCGTGTACACACGCATTTTTTGTTTCTTTTTCGTACATTTATTAGTTGTGCGCTAGCCAGGGTATAGCCTAAAAGGCCAATCCGTTTTCATCTAGCGTGCGTACTTCGCGCGAAAAAAAAAATGGCAAAGGTGGCACGGTGATGCGCGGTTTTCGGCGGCTGCAGTTTTTTCCAACTTTGGGGCTTTGCGCACGGCAAGGTGTAGTTGTTGTGACTAGAATTCGTTTGAAAACAAAAACTTCACCGAAATTACAAACAGTTAAAAACAAAGTTTGCGGTCTGCCGTCAACAATTTTTTTTAGAAAAATCGCGAATTCGGACCAGACGCTAGATTGTATTACAATAGTGACCAACTCGTAAGGGACAGGTAACGTCCGCCAGATATTTCTGAACATATCTGTAAAATATCGGTTCTCTAGAAAAATACAAAAAAAAGATGGACTGTTGTTCTTTTTTTCTAAAAATGCGTAACTATAAAAATCAAAATCGAAAACCCCGGTCTTGATTATCCTAAAAATTGTGGAAACGAGACTCATCAAAAGAGCCAGCAACCCTGCTGAAAACCATATTGCATTACTTTGTGTGTTTTGTTGCAGAATGTCTGGATTTGTAGGCATCGCCAAAGGCGCACTTCGCTGGTGTTGAGATAAGTATGAGGGGAGCCCGGGTTAGTTGAGGCAATTCAACCAACTTTTTTAGCCAAACGCTGCTTACCTTCCTCTATTCGTGTCGCTTGAACGAACTCCCCTCAAACCCCCCCCCCCCCCCCCCCCCTCCCCCCTTCTCTCTATACTTCAATTTGAGATGGCGAGCCACGGGATTTATGACTACCGCTTTGACGCTGTCGGGCCAGCTCATCGCCGAAATTATATCCCTTTCTAAGGGCTAACATACTAGGCAAGCTGAAGCAAGTATTGTTTCCCATTTATTTAATTTTCGCATGATAGTATACGTCGACAAGACTGCGCGCAACATACAGTTCACATTAAGAAAGGGTTTGCAGGCCGTTGTGCCGAGCAGAAAACATGTACCAGATCCGGTATGTATATGCGGTCAATTTATAAATACTGCCTTGCCGAATCTACCAGTGGAGAGACAGGTGACACCCCCTTTTTTCCGAGGTCCTGAAATGTGAATTAACTGCGAAATAATCCAACTGACGACAAATACAAATAAATTTTATTAATTTACTTGTCTTGGTCCTGTTATGATGCTTTGGAGTGAAGCTTCGCTTAAGCGAAGTTTTCTTTGGCCCCCAGAGATTCCTACAGTTGCAGTTTCATTCACGTAGACCGTGAAAATTAAGGCTGCATGCTGTTACAGACGCTTGTATAGGTGCGACAGGAATTTTATTCTCAAATAGTTTCCCGCAGACGTTAGCAGCCATTCTGCCCAAGAGATAAATCAGCGGAAGATGCTGGCCGTTTACTGACGAACGGCAGCCATTGAAAGCTCAGCGCTACGGGCGTTTACGTATATCTCTCTGCATGGAGGTCGGGCTTACAACCCAAGAGATGCTCCGCCCGTGTCGAGCGAAGGTAGGCCTTGTGCAGTCGCCGGAAAATATAACAATTGTATGCTGCTTACAACTCTCCACAACAAATAAACCCTAAATTTGTTTAAATAGGATACCCATGAGCAGTACGAGTGTAGCCTCCCAGAGTCATCAACGCCAGGATCCGAGTGGAAGACTTGAACGCGCGGGGCCCATTGCGCTGGGACAAACGGCGCTGGCATTGCATTCGCGCCGCGGGGGCCGAGCTGCGTACTGGAAGGATTAGCAGTTCGGCAACGCGGGAGTGGGAGCGATCCAACCTTGCTCCGGATAAGTTTCGCGGGCACACGTGCCTCCCAGAGCAGAGCAACCTGCGGCCAAGTGGCCGAGGCGGCACACGCAATGGTGGCACGAGCAAAGCAGCATGCGTGCTCGAAACGAGCCCCGATTTGTCTCTCTTTTTCTTCTTCCTCGATTGAGGTCTCAATGTCCGGGGCGCCCCGCTCACGTAGGCACCCGCTCTAACACTGCTGCCGCTTCCGCCAGTCCTGAGGTCGACGGGAAGGTGGCGAAAGCGTTTGTAACGAATGTGCGACTAACGCGTGCTTCACCGCAAGGTCGGACTGGTTCTGCTTTTGCGCTGCCCTTGGTGATCGAACGCAGTTAAGGAAGCACCTCCCTGTTTAAAGAGAAGCTAGACACCACTCCCCCCCTCCCTCGATGGCTCAATTCCGTTTGTCCGCCGCCCGCTCGACAGAAAAGTCTTTGTCGCGAATGCTCCGTAGCTCTCAGTCTAATGTGGATATCGTAGAAAGAAATCATGCTACAATTTGCCGCAAGGACGACTCTGTCATTACATCGATTTTTATTTACTGTTCATAATTATTTCATCGTGAGTTGTAAACGATTCGGAATTCCCGTCTGCTGCCAATACATCGGTTTCTACACGACAGGTACGCGCCAAGGTAGTCTCGTCGTTCAACTTCACCGTTATGCACTTGAGCGACCAAGTTTCCCCGTCAACAAAGCGAATTCGGCCAACGACAGCAACGTGCGTACAAGTTGACGCAAAAATGAGGTCTGCGCTGTGGCGCTGCGCAATACAGAACGTGATGCCTGCATTGCGTGATGCCACACCGCGGACGAAATCTGTGAGGTTAAATCGTGTGCTCGGCATTGTCATGCGCGAAATTTTCATTCTCGGCTGCTTTGATCGGTCAATAGAGTGCATTGTAGTGAAGCTGAACCACGGGATTGTCTTATAGTGTATGCACGATTACAGTGAGTGGCTGCAAATTTCTGTTTTATCGGAACTGCCCCTAAACACGTTTTATGATGTTGGGCTGCTCAAACGACTGCATAGCCATGGGATGTTCTATCTAAACAGGTATCATGGATAACCATCGGACCAAGATTTAATACAAGTTACATGAAAAGCACGCCGATTTTAACCAATTCCAGCAAAATCGCAAAGTCACCGCGAAACTGTCAGCTCCCCCTGTTTGCCTATTGGAGCAAAGCTGCAGCGCTTCCAAGTTTCATTAGGGCAATTCATCGAGATCTATTCTAGGTCGCAGATTGCAAACGATTGTGTTTTGTGTTCTGTGCCCATTTGTCTTCGCTGTCCAACGGCGTTCACACCGTGGATTTTGGACAATTTTCTGCAGCTGTTTTCACAGTTAATCAAGTGTTGGAGCATCTGTAACGGGACAATCACGCATGTTTGAGAAACATTCGGCCTTGAAAAGGGTGCCGGATGTCACACGGGCGACGAGTCGACTAAAACTGCTGTATCTTGATCTTGCAAGGTCGTCTAGCGCCACGGAATTATCATAGTGGCAGTAAGGCAGCATGCACCTATACGGGGGGAGCAAAATTAATCAAGCCTCTGCGCTGGCTTTCCTCTTATTTTCTTTCGACCCGTAAGCCAACGCAGCGCGAATACGGGGTGGTTGCCGACATCAACTCGCCGACGAATTGAAATGGCGCATGGTCAGCTAGGTACTGGAACCCAATGAAAAGCAAAAACTGGATGTTTCCGGCATCGCGAAATGGTGTTCTGTTACGAGCCAGCTCTTCAAAAGCAAATGGGACTCGTGCCATAAAACTTTCCGCTACTGAGAGCAACAGCTATGCGTTTCAAATGGAAGTGAAGTCACACTTTTGGGTTCTGACGACGCGGACTCCTGCGACATGCAGTTGTTTTATATTGCTCTTCGTAAACACAAATGTTCAGGAAAATTTAGGGGCAACCACAACGGCGGAACGCAGCCGCAGAGAAACGAGAAATTCGGGAACCTAATTGCGAAGTTTATCGCGGTGCCGTCCGGTGACGCTTCTCGTGAATCGTGAGCGTTGGAAAGCAGGGCGCCTTCGCGCCATAAATGCATACCGCTAACTATTCAATTCTACGCAGCTCCGTCGCTTTATGATTTCCACTTGCCTTTTATAAGCAGTTGTATCTGTCCCTCAAGCTTCTTCGTTGCCTTGAAAATGGGAAGGAGTTATAAATGACGTTGTTCAGAAACCCTTTCTCTGTCCCTTCTTTGTTTTTAGGAACACTCAATACTTCATGTACGTTCCTGTGGGAGTTAGAAGGCGTTTTTACGATTTGCAAACTCCTTCATATGCTTGAAAAAGCCGAATACTACCTCAAATGGTGCACGTCTGTTCCAACAACTAGTTACCGCCCTCTAGTTGCGAGGAGGACCGCCACGGCAACCACGCGGGAGGGGGGCAACAGCAAGAAATGCGAGATTGTGCGTGGTTTATAACAACTGCAAAAGGACTCTGTAATATTGGTTTCTCACAAACACAGCGCACCAGCTGAGCTATGGATGGGCCCAAAGGGATTCCTGATCTCAGCCCAGAACAGCGTGCTTAGGTTCACGTAGCTTTCGAAGGAAATCTGAGTGGTCCTAAGGAGATTTTGTATATTAGTGTTTGTAGGGTAAAGGCAAAGACATGCGCTCATGGTAGCAGCCATACTATAGTGCATTATATTCACAGGGCTACACATAATGACCAACGATAGGGCGAGAAAGCCGGTGTTTTCTGCGCGCTTTCAACTATTAATCATGCAGTTAGCATCAGGACAGGTTTTCTCCCCGAACTATAGTCGCTGATCTGAGAACTTTTACTGACTGGTTCAAGTGCACGCTGTCTTTATCGCCTAATTTTTGTTTTGTTGCATCGTTCCTGCAAAAGCAAAACCGTTGTTGAGTGCAATTTCCGCGGGCACTATTTTTTTCTCAATTAATGTTCGTTTTTCATTGTCTGTCTTAAAAGCGCCCTAGAACTGCATAGATAGCACACCCCTAACGAGGAGCTGCTGGCAGCCAAGTGCAAAACTAGCCGAACTATCCCCACCGACTCCCTTCAATTTGGTCTCGAGTATCGATTGTTTAGTATTACATCTCCGGTTGACTAGTGCTGTAGAGCTTTCTCAATACAGTCGCTCCTACATGAGAGATACCGATCTTAATAGTCATGAACGCCCCGCTAGGAAATGCGTTGGAGGGGAGGGGGGGGGTGATAATGTGAACGATCTATTGGTAAACATTTCGATCTTTGATCCACTCAATTAACCGAGAAATTGGCACCCTCATTTCGCATAGCCATGGGGGTATTTTCTGCTTCTTTTGCCTACTTGCGGATTCTGGCATTTTGCAGAAACTATCAAAAATCATGCTCAGTTCCTTTCTTTATTCTTTTTTGACTGCTACGGCTTCAGTTTATAATTTTGTGCTTTCAATAAAAGCCAGCTCCTGAACGCAACCGCCTTGTTACACGCAGGTAGGTGGAAGTGTTCGCGCTGTGTAGGAGAGGGGGCTGGGGGCTAGAAAGAAGCTTTCGCTTGTTGGTATTGGATTTACTCGGTTTGTTCAGGTTCACTTTTCTTTATCGCAGCCATTGGCACGCCGCACGAACCCATACGCTTAGAACTAACAGCACATTGATATTCTTATATGTAGCGTTCACGTTGGTAAATATTGTTACCCGTACGCTTTGGACACGTTACGTTCACAACTACTCCAAACGTAAACGTTTACGCTTGCCTGTCTAATGAACCATTAAAAAGGGAATAACGTGGGCCAGTTGGTACATAATGCTTAAAGAAAAAAAAACAGCGCTGAAGACAGGACAAAGCAAGGGAAGACTAGACACACGCAACGCTGTCTCTTTCTCTTTAAGTAATGAACCTTTACGCAATCTCAACATCGGTTCAGTCTGCTTGAACAATCGAATTGGTCGAGTAGCAAAATTGGCCGTCGCATTGCGAACCACCGAATATACTTTGCTCCCCTAATTGCACCAGCTACGTTATCACCGAAATCCTTTTCGCATTGGTATCCCCTTTCGTGAAATCGTTTGTAGTAGACTCTAGTGAAGCTGGGTTTCTCCTAAGTGCAAAAAAGCGTTCTTTGAAACGAACGTTTTGTACTGGTATCGCTACAATGATGACATAGTTATGCAAACTATAATCATCGTTACACAGGGTAAAACAATGCTCATTGTTCCCTGCGTGTTTTAATTTCATCTTCAACTAAAACCTCCTCATATGTGGAACAATGAAAAGTAGTTTTTCCTTACACTCAATTAATGAAACTAGACAATCAATTTTTCTACCACTATGTATAGGTCGCGGTGAAGCTACAGTATTAAAATATTTCCTAAATATTTCTATGCAGCTTGTTTTATTCGGGGCCGAAGAAAATAAACTGCAAAGATGAAGGTGACAGTACATAGTTTTGAATCAAATGGCGAAATAAATTCAAAAATTGCCGCAAGATACCAGAGGAAAGGTTGAAACAGATTTCATAGAGTACATCCACGACTGTGGGGATTCTGTCATCAAATCAAAGGACACCGGGGTCATAAGTCTCACTCCTCTGATTAAAAATTAAGCAATACCTCGAACGCTTTTCCGCGTTTCTTCCTTTTCTTCGTGGAAATTATTTTGTGAGCGGTTCTAGCTTATTGTAATTATTCCTTTAAAATACACGGGCGAAACAGTGTTAGCCACGTGGTTAATGTTCGCATTCTTTTTTCCTTGTGTTACAGCACGTGAAATTTGCCAAATCGGCTTTTCTCAATTATAGCACTCAGATACACGCCGAAGTCGTTACACATTTTGCTTATAGAGACATTTCCTTTAATTATCTTGAACATAACCAGATGAGCATCACATGTCACCACGTACAACGCTTTTCTCGTGAAACATACGGCGCTCAGTAGAAGGTCATTAATGACCTGTTTTGAACTATGAACAGTTCTGAACAGCTATCTTGAACTATACAGGATTCTGTATAGTTCAAGACAGCTGTGACATACTATGGTGTCTGGCCTTGCTATTTCTATAAAAGATGGGGCCAGTTCATTTTAGCAATGTTTTTCCTCCACCTCCAGAAGGCTCACGAGCGCGGGTATGAACGAAGAGTTGGAATCACGGCCCAAGGCGCGAGTACTTTCAGGAATGGAACACAGTGCGTTCAGTATACCGTTGGAAATAACGAAGGGAACAAGCCCAGATTTTCGGTCAGAAGAACCAATTGCGTCTCCTGAGCGAAAAACGTGACTTCATTTCTTAAGGTATCAAGATCGTTTTCATCGATGCTATTTTTTTACTTTGTGTCTTACACAGCTCACTTTCGCCCTTGCTCTGATCTGTTGCAAAGACGAGCCCTCACACCAAAACACAAACGCATTAGAAGTACCTCGCAAGCCTCAAATTTTTTTTTCGTGGTCGAGAATCGTGTACTCACGTCTCAGCGCCCAGGGCTCGAGGTTACGGAGTCCTCGGACCAGCCTGAGTAAGCCGAGGCTGCACTGCATCGACACGTCTGCTTCGAACAACTTGCGGATGAGCGCTGGCGACGACTCGTCCATTTTGTCGCCGATCCACCGCTTGATCTTGTCGGTGATGCCCAGTGCGGGAGACGCTGCCGCGACCACAGGAGGAGCGGCGGCGGCGGCGGCGAACGCCTCGTCTTTGGCTTCCTCGACGAAGGTTATGCCCACAGACGCGTTGGCTAGGAACGCCAGCAGGATGACGATCACCGGCAGCCACACTTCACCGGCGCTGCAAGGTGAAAACCTTTTTCGGGACCGCATTTCTGGAGCGCGAGTTTATTCAGCCGACGGCACCTCTTCGTCAGGCACTCAGTGCGTTCGCGAGTGTCGTCCAACGGAACTCAAGAGGGGCGACGTCTCGATTCGCGCCTTCTCGTGGAGGACGAGGAACCAGCAGCGACGTGTCAGGGACACAGTGAAAGTTACGGCCAATCGACCCGATTACCTGCCGCTCCTCTTAGACATGCGCCAGGTGCGCTGAGATTTGCCTCCCCCGTAACCTTCGAAAGGCCAGAAGAAGGCTGGATCGCGCGGTCAGGGCGATCGGCAGATATTCGGAGCGCGCCCGCGCTCTCGCGAAAAAAAAACGCGCTACTCCCTTTCCCGCTTCTCTTCCCGCCACGAGCTTGTTTGCGCGCGTTCGCACATATTTGTCTGCCTCTTTCCTATTGCTTCATCTACGCACTCTTAATTGTACACGGCTCCTCAACCGTTCGGAATCAGGCCTTACAGGGAGGGTAGTAAGGCGCCGCTTCATGTATAGGGTTCGCAGCGTCGGCTTCCACTGAGCATACCGATCTCTAAGTGGTGGCGGGGGGTGCCTGTGATGTAGCCTCGATATCTGATAGAATTCACCAGAATATCAGCACACCAACCCTGGTCTTTGTGCGTGCGTGTGCATGTGTGTGTGCAAACGTTGTTGAAATGGGCTAATGTGATGCAGTAAACAAGGAAGGCAAACTGAAAGCGTATCAAAAACAGCAAAGGCATTCCGGAGATGTCCCCGGCATACGTTACATCATGAGATGGCTCCTATCAATTCATGACCTTAAAATTCTAGCTTTCTCGTTGAGAAGACCCGAGCCCTTGTTCACCAACGCTATAGAGGTTCTACGACACAGCGGTTGGCAGCAAAATCTCCCTTCACTGTTGACAGGGCGTAGTTTTGTGCCGCCAACAATGCCGATACTCTCGGCCAGCTTGACGGAGCGGCAAAAGTGAATGTGAATGCTGCAGTGAGCTTTATGACGGTGATGCTGCCAGGCTGAGGTGCACGCCGGCTGGACTTCGAACCCAGAGGTGAAATTCTCAATGCATTATTGCCCCCCCCCCCCAAAAAAAAAAAAAAATCAAGTTCATCACTTTGTCTTATACTAGCCTGAGCACGGTATACTCGCTTTCAGCCGCTTTATTCTGACTGCCACACAATTGTGATGCATCAAGCGATCCTCGTCGTACCGAATGTACTACTTAGCTCACGGTCGAACCTCTCTTTTCTCGAGGCGTATTTACAATCTCGTGCTCATTTTCGACTTGTTTTGTAGGGCCAGCTGTCGCGGGCGCAGTTTCGTGCCCGTAGGGTCTGCGTTACCTCGGCGATCGTTTTCGACTTGCCTTGACCCGAGTAACAATTTCCTTCTACCGGTCTCACTGTTGTGTTCACTGGAAAAACATTTATCCTCTCTTCACGTCTGTTCAAGTGTGTCACTTTGAAATTATTCTAAGGTTCTTAAAATGTTGTTGATGTTTATTCCCAGGGTGGTGAACCCTTCCTTGAAAGGCTGATGATGATTACAAACATGGCCTTTCCCCCCGAGGAAGCTATCGAAATACGAACCTGAATATTCCGAAGCGTCTAAACAAGGAGCAGAGTAAGCATACGAGCCTAGAACCGTCATTTATACATTAATGGCCGATCTCCGGCGTGGGTTTGGGGAATGGGCTCGGGCCAATTTTATTATATCCATCGTCAATTGTACTTAGGGGATTGGACGGACTTCTGGTTGACGGGCCCGGAAACAACCCGAATGTGTTCTCGGTGCACGTGTAGCATTGACGGCGGTGATCGAATAAAAAAAAAACTGAATCAATTTATAAGGTTGGTCGTATCTTAAAGGTCAGACAACGCACGTCAAATAAGCGGTGGAGCGCGGTTCAGGTGACGCGATAAAACATATCATTGGGCGAGTTGGTCAGGGCGCTTTTCATAATTTTCCCCGCGGTGTGTTCAAGGATGCGCTCGGGTATACACACGCGTGCTGCCTCGCACTCTTTGCAGCGGAGCTGTATATGGCTATATTTTCGTACTTTTTCCCTCCCGTATCAGCAAAAATTCCCGAATTAAGCTCTAGAGGTTCCGCGTATCTTTACAGTGCAAGACGTTCCATAGCGCCAGGCGTTCCATAGCACGCGCTTTGACTCGGGATTAGGGAAGGGTGGCCGTCGAAGCCGGTACACAGGCAATGAAGTAAGGGGGGGGGGGGGGGGGGGGGAGAGAACGCAGCTAAGAGAGCATTCGGCTGCGGCCTGCAGGTAAGGACGCAGGGAGTTGCCCGCTTCTGCCGACTGCCGTGAACCGGAGTCGCTGTAACTCCTGCTGTGCTTCTTTCCCCACAACGGGTGCCCAAGGAGCGACCTGAGATGGTCTACCAGCACCTGGGGCTCTCCAGCACAAGCCTGGAGGCCCGTCAGTTTCCCGAGAGCCCCGACTTCATCTGCGGAGAGGCCTTCCGCCACCTCCGGAACTTCCTGGAGGAAACAACGCTGATCCAGCGGCTGTCGTGTGACATACTAAAACCTGTGGCGCGGAGTGCTGTGCAGTTTCCAACACCCGTGTTGTACGACGTTGGCTGTGCAGTGTGCAGTTCAGGTGCTTCGTGCTTCGGTTTCTGAGCTGCAGTCTTTCGCCTGCTAATGGTGACTGCCGCTGCGGCGGCCCTACAGACTTGCTGCCTCCTCTTTCCTCTTCTATCCTATTCTCTCCTCCTATATCCCGTTGCCTGCGCTGCGTTGTATGCAGGTGCAGTTTTAGCAGTCCGTCCGTTCCGTCACGTACGTTGCTACCGGGTTTACCGGGACCCGTCTGCGCCTGCGCGCGCGGAAGGGCGAGGAGGAAGGGCGAGGAGGCGTGGACATGGCGAAGCCAGGCCAGAGGAACTAATCCCCCTACCGTGACCAATGCCCGAGTGCCCAGACAGGTGCCGGTCAACACGCTAAATACGTACCGGACGGAACGGACGGACTGCTGAAACTCTCTGATATCCGCCGTGCATCCTTCCCAGTTCACTTATCCGTTTGAGTCAATAAACAAACAAATAACAGAGAACAGTCAGGTAGCGAAATGCGCCGTCGTGAACTCACCCAATACATGGCGACAGGAACGACGAGCAGCATCGCGTCGCGTAGGAGACAGATCGCAGCCATTCGAAAGCGAAGAGGATCGTGAAGCAAATCATGTCAAGCGGATAACGGACGACGCCCCTCGAGAACACAATGCGGAAGCAAAGCGCTTCAGGCGTTCAAACGGACATTATTGCTTTCGCCTTCAGAGCCGTTAAGAGCTTAGTTAGATGTCCTGGAACTACGATGGCACTACTTCCCTTGTGGTCGTATTCGGGGATGTCAATGTTGGTGTGTCGGGACGGAAATAGGAGTGGTTAACGCGTTTCGAGTTAAGGACATTTGGCTTGCGATGTCACACAGGTCCCAGCCCAACCGAATACCCAATGGCGTACGTGCGTCGATTTGAAATTACCCAATAATATACCTGCTGCACTTTCGAGTGTGCTGATTTTCTATATCACAGTGAAGACAAAGCCATTGGGGCTGTCGTTAGTAAGTGACAATTAGTGATGCAATAAAGCGTTACAGCATTTTTTTTTACCACGACGTTTACAGCTCCAATAGTTATCCTGCGCAGGGCGGGATCGCCTTCATTTTTTGTCTCCACACTTCTTGTCTACGTCTTTCGGCAGCCAAATGCAGGACTCTGAAGAAAGGAAGTCCCCTTCCTGAAATATCAGTAAACTTTTATTGTTTTAATGTTTTTCTCGTGTTTCTTTGTCTTTACATACCTTATTTTCTCGCGCTCTGTGTGAGTTTTTATGTTTCCACACTATATATATATATATATATATATATATATATATATATATATATATATATATATATATACATATATATATATATATATATATATATATATATATATATATATATATATATATATATATATATATATATCAGGGTGTCGAACCGGAACCGAACCGAACCGAAAACCGGAACCGAACCGGTATTTTTTCCGGAACTGAACCCGAACCCGAACCGTTATTTTTTGAGCACGCTGAACCCGAACCGGAACTGAACCGGAAAAAGAAATAACGGTTACCGGTTCATGCCGAAACGGTTCGACCCTCTGTTGTTGATATTGCACAGTCAATGCAATTCAGGCCTTTTTTTCTTTCCCGTACCATCAACTTCGTACTTGCTCGCGCACTTTCCCCTCCAGACAATTGAACACTATCACGCTTTATGTAACAACAGGGGAAATGAATGAGCACCAATGTAGCATTGGTCTGTTGCTGCTGGAGGCGCGAGCGTAGTGCAAGCTGACCAAACGAAATGTCATTCTCGGCAGCTTGCAGGTGATATAAAACGACTTTGCCCTTCCCTAGCTGCGACTTCATTGGAGAAATCAGGGTGCAGGAGTGCTCCACTGCGCAACAGCGAAAGCTCACACCCGATGTGTGCAAACTTTTTGCATTTCATAATTTGTTGAAAAGGTCCGACACCTGCAAATTATTAATACTTGACAAGTGTGACCGCAGGAGCTGCTCAGTGGCTAAGCTGTTTGCTAAGCCGTTTGCCCAACTCGCTACATTGCTTCTACTGCTACTCGTTCCGGAGGGGAGTACTGCTGTGGACGAATTAAAGAGCGTCTACCCAAAAAGTCCCATCTCATGCTCCACGTGTCAAATTTCCCTTTCATTTTGTAACCGCATTATCTGTTATAAGATTCCGCAATGTAGCACACGGAACGATGGTAGGGGTTCAGGCGGTACGATGACATACTGATTGTAATGCACACTTTCGGTATCGCAAAAGGAATTGCAGTGGTGAGAGCAATAATGCAGTGACTGAGCGTAACTAAAGCTTACTTTTAACAAAAGTGTGGCTAACACATTCGATAAGGTGACAGCTAACAAATTATTCAGGGTTACCAAATAATCTAATTCATTGGTAGTATTTATGTGCCTGTTGTAGAATTTTTCTGTTTTGTTACAAATATAAAAAAATGTGCGCCATTGTTATTAAGCGCTGGTATTTGAACACGCCCGTACGCAGGACTAAATTTAAGGCCTCAAGGTTAGCGTGATGGGCGATTGCATAGCGACAATTGCGATTTCAACAAAAAAGGAAAGGACAGAAAATATATCCCACCATCATATCTCTTGGCGCTGGCTTTATGAATAGTTGCTAGGACAACAGAAAGTCTGAGCGATAAAGAAGGTGGTAAATCGTCGCCACTTCATGTGTTTTTCTAATATCTCCTAATTGTTTAAAGTTTCCTTTGCAATTGCGCCACTGCCCTTGGGGAGCAGCACCATTTTGAATGTCAGTTTGTGTTTTGATTTGACGGTCGTTTTAAACTAGTAAATGTTTTTTTTTCTAATTTTAGTGATAATTCAACTAATCGAACCGGTTCGCGAACCGGTTCAAGCTCCCGAACCGGTTCGCGAACCGGTTCGGTACGTGATTTTGTCGAACCGGAACTGAACCGGAACGAAATTATTTCACCCGAACCCGAACCGTAACCGAACCGGTATTTTTTTCGGTTCGACACCCTGGTATATATATATATATATATATATATATATATATATAGGGTTTGGAAATGAGGGGCTCGTTAGGAAATACAGAAAGAAACGCCGGCAGCCTACAACGCCAAAGAAGGCATAGGGGAGTGGTTAGACTATTTTTTTTACCTTCAGTGATGTTACATTATATATTTTTTATTACTATTAATTACGTGAGAAAGAAAGAAAAACACGCGCCCAGAGTGGGGACCGAACCCACGCCTTTCGATTAGATCTCGAATGCCTTACCAATTCGGCTATCTGGGCGACTGTGTTCTGCTTCACTTTCTGGGCTATTTATATTTACTACAACTGTATCTGACGCTTGAGGGTGGTAGCCAGCGCCACTCAGACTACACGGGGAGAAGGGGACCTTCTTTTTCAACCCCCGGGGCGTGACGCGAACGTCTACAGCCTGTCATGGGCGGTCAACTGGCGGGAAACCCTCTTATGCTACCTTGGCATCAAGGATGCCAGAACCGAGGCCCTCGCTAAGCTTTCGCACGATAATAGGGTTTGGAAATGAGGGGCTCGTTAGGAAATACAGAAAGAAACGCCGGCAGTCTACAACGCCAAAGAAGGCATAGGGGAGTGGTTAGACTATTTTTTTACCGTCAGTGATGTTAGATTATATATTTTTTATTACTATTAATTACTATTAATTACAGCCTTGATGCCAAGGTAGCATAAGAGGGTTTCCCGCCAGTTGACCGCCCATGACAGGCTGTAGACGTTCGCGTCACGCCCCGGGGGTTGAAAAAGAAGGTCCCCTTCTCCCCGTGTAGTCTGAGTGGCGCTGGCTACCACCCTCAAGCGTCAGATACAGTTGTAGTAAATATAAATAGCCCAGAAAGTGAAGCAGAACACAGTCGCCCAGATAGCCGAATTGGTAAGGCATTCGAGATCTAATCGAAAGGCGTGGGCTCGGTCCCCACTCTGGGCGCGTGTTTTTCTTTCTTTCTCACGTAATTAATAGTAATAAAAAATATATAATGTAGCATCACTGACGGTAAAAAAAATAGTCTAACCACTCCCCTATGCCTTCTTTGGCGTTGTAGACTGCCGGCGTTTCTTTCTGTATTTCCTAACGAGCCCCTCATTTCCAAACCCTATTATCGTGCGAAAGCTTAGCGAGGGCCTCGGTTCTGGCAGCCTTGATGCCAAGGTAGCATAAGAGGGTTTCCCGCCAGTTGACCGCCCATGACAGGCTGTAGACGTTCGCGTCACGCCCCGGGGGTTGAAAAAGAAGGTCCCCTTCTCCCCGTGTAGTCTGAGTGGCGCTGGCTACCACCCTCAAGCGTCAGATACAGTTGTAGTAAATATAAATAGCCCAGAAAGTGAAGCAGAACACAGTCGCCCAGATAGCCGAATTGGTAAGGCATTCGAGATCTAATCGAAAGGCGTGGGTTCGGTCCCCACTCTGGGCGCGTGTTTTTCTTTCTTTCTCACGTAATTAATAGTAATAAAAAATATATAATGTAACATCACTGACGGTAAAAAAAATAGTCTAACCACTCCCCTATGCCTTCTTTGGCGTTGTAGACTGCCGGCGTTTCTTTCTGTATTTCCTAACGAGCCCCTCATTTCCAAACCCTATTATCGTGCGAAAGCTTAGCGAGGGCCTCGGTTCTGGCAGCCTTGATGCCAAGGTAGCATAAGAGGGTTTCCCGCCAGTTGACCGCCCATGACAGGCTGTAGACGTTCGCGTCACGCCCCGGGGGTTGAAAAAGAAGGTCCCCTTCTCCCCGTGTAGTCTGAGTGGCGCTGGCTACCACACTCAAGCGTCAGATACAGTTGTAGTAAATATAAATAGCCCAGAAAGTGAAGCAGAACACAGTCGCCCAGATAGCCGAATTGGTAAGGCATTCGAGATCTAATCGAAAGGCGTGGGCTCGGTCCCCACTCTGGGCGCGTGTTTTTCTTTCTTTCTCACGTAATTAATAGTAATAAAAAATATATAATGTAACATCACTGACGGTAAAAAAAATAGTCTAACCACTCCCCTATGCCTTCTTTGGCGTTGTAGACTGCCGGCGTTTCTTTCTGTATATATATATATATATATATAGGAAATGAGGGGCTCGTTGAAAATAAGACAGAGATAAGGGTTGGCAGTCAAGAAAACCTCGGAAAGCAAAGGGGAGGATATAGGTCATTGAAACAGATAAAGGATTTGGAAAGATAGAAAGAAAGTGGAGAAAAAATGCCCGCCGGGTGGGATCCGAACCCACAGGTCATGGGTTCGGGGTGAGATGGTACCCGCAGCATAATTTCTAATGGCCGTTTTTGAATCAGAAAATATGATTGAGGGTGGTGGCCGACTCGCAGGGGCTATTGCGACTGCCGCCTTTTTTGCCGTGACCTTTTTTGCCGTGCCGTGACCGAGAAAAGTGAGTGGGAGGTTGTTTGGGGCATTGATGACTGCTGTATTGATGACTGCTGATGACGGCGTCTGTATTCAGTAGCATCGACTTACACTGTGTCTGGACGTATCAGGTACTTTTCTGCAAGCCCTTTGGCTCTATGCACCCTGCGGCCCCAGTGTGCATTAGGGAGGGGGCGGATTTTGATGCTAGCGTGAATTTCCAGTGGCATAGGGGACTTGGAGGCTGTGATGATGGGCGCTTTGAGTTGGAGGCGTTGAAGCAGGCGCTGTCCGGGAAGTGTGTTGGGCTGGTCGATTAAGTTGGTAAAAACGGCGAGCTTCTATGAGCTCCTGTGACATGTTGTAGGTGCCGGTGACCTCAACCCTGGGCGTGGAAGTGTCGGGCGGGAGTTTTAAGGCAACCTTATCGATTTTCCGTATCAGACATTTTATTTTCGCTTGGTCCGCGTCAGTTGGAAGGAGGCACAGGAGGGAGTAAGCAATACAGCTGATGATAGATGCTTGGATTAAACGAAGTCGATCAGCTTTCAACGCCGTTATTTCGGATAGCAACGCACTTAATTAACCTGATGGTTTGGGTGACGTGAGAAGAAAGTTGTTTTATAATGTCAGTAGTAGTTCTGGAGCGATTTATAGTGAGTCCGAGAATTTTGATTTTTGAGACAATCGGTATGGGGTTGACTCAATGTAAACATGCATATTTGGATTCGAGTGTTGCCTTTCTTTGGAGGTAGAAGCAATAGCTCTGATTTTGTGGGGAAGCATTGGAGGCCAGAGAGGGCAGCGGCCCCTTCTCTAGCTGTCGCACCAGCTTGGAGGATTTATTCTATTTCGACATCACTGCCCCCCTTGGTTCAGAGTGTAATATCGTCAGCATAGCGACTATGGTGAAGATTTGGTATTTTGTTTAGTGTTTGAGAATTTGAAGTAGGGATCCAAAGAGCTTCAAATACTAAAAAAAATCCTTAAAGAGTAGCGGCGAAAGCACTGCTCCTTGCGGTGTTCCTATTGTTTTCCTTGATGGTAGGCTAAATTCTTCCATTTCTAGAGGGCCAAGAGGCAGAGTGTCGCTGTACTTGAGGTGAGGAAGACTTTAATGTCGTTGTATGCTTTTATGCCGGGGAGATGGTAGAAAGGCGCTGGAAAATTGCCTGATGCGTGACTATATCAAAGGCCTTTGGAAGGTCTAAGGCTAGAATTGCAGCTGTGTCGGCCCGTGGGGGTGTGACTAGGATGCCATGATAACATATGTGCTGGGAAGGAGGAGGAGCAAACATTTTCAAAACGAGCATTTTGTGCAAGATAGCAGGGGCACCAGCCTTGTGGGGAGAACACTTTCTGTTCGTGATAACACATTGCCCTTCAAGTCTATCAAGCCACAATCTTTCTCGTTGTTGGTGTTAGTCCGGGTATATTTTTGGAATCGCGAAGAATTACTCTCCCACTTCATTTAGCTCCCGAAGCTTGTCTCTAACGACCCGCAGTTGTACTCACGGGGCGGCAAAGAATTCGTAGCGGAGATGTTATAGTGACCGCTTCGCAATCAGTCTGATCTGAATGGGGCACTTCAGGCAGCGTTTTATTTTCAAAATCTGTGTGAAAGGCCTACGAGCGTACTCCCGCAATATGAAAAAAGTCACGCAGGAACTTCTCTTACAGCTGCCTAAATGATGCCTAAGCCTTTGCTACTAATCCTCCGCTGTTTTTGTTGCATGCTGCTGCACTGAGTATGAAGGCGGGAAACACCGCAAGAGAATTCCGCATATGGAGAAGGACGATTACAACGTCGAAATTTTAATTAAACCAAGCATGATCAGACTGAAAAATTTTCAGAAACGTCCTCCCAGGTGAGAGTTGTCAAATAAAGGCGTAAACCGCTCTGCTATACCCCGAGCCCCGTTGAAAATCAGCTTCACTATAACACACAAATACATTCCTGGGAAACGTTTTCCAAGGGCAATATAAACATCCCCCGGGGGCCTCCGCTAAATACCAGTCAGTGCGTGGTCTTCACGTCACGTGTATGTGTCCTTTCCCGTCCGTTTTGTGTTAAGCCCAGCGCAATTCTACGAACGATGTTCAACCAGCTAGCCCGACACCAAGCATTACTAAAGTTTATACGAAGTACCTCTGTAAAGCACCATGTATCCCTATGAGGTACTATGCACCGATCCCCCTTAAAATCGGCTTCACTACTGTATAGAAATGCACTGCTGAGAAGATGCTGAGAAGATGAGAAGATGTTTAACACGGATAATATATGGGGCCTGATATCGAAGGAATGAAGCCCCAGAGCCTTTTGTTAAACACTTCCAGAAGACCCCATATGTCTCTATGAAACAGTGCGCACTAGGCAATTTTTAGGTTGGCTTTACTTTAACGCACTAACGTATCGCTCAAAAAATACATTTTTTACAGGCAATATAAGCATTCTTATGAAAATATGATGGCCCTAGGTCCTCCTATTGTTAGGGTTTTCTCATGCGGCTAAAATGTGACACATCAAGCTTTGCAGACGGACGGACGGTTTTCGCTGTTTAGTCCACATAAAAATGCTGAAGCCTTTAATATTTGAAAATGGTAGGGGTTTCATGCGAAAATGGTAGGGCTTTCATAAAGGCGTTTCATGCTTGAGCATATATTCCCCAAACGTTTTAAATAGGGGTTTAAACAATAAAAAATTTGGTCAATTGATCTATTGATCGATCGATCGATCGATCTATCAATTGATTGATCGATTGATCAATCCATCGATTGATTGATTTTAAAATTGGACCATACAAAAGCCACGAGAAAACTGGTTAACGGGCAACGTGGAGCTAGTTCTTCGCCGGTTCATGAATGGCAGGGCTGTGGGGGTAGGGGCCGTCTTGACTTCGTATTCTAACCATGTTGCGACGAAAACACGAGCTCTCCACCTCTCATAGGTATACGCGAGGCTGCTGCACCAACCTGGCAGTTGCGTGACAAGGTGAAGGTGCAAAGCCTGTATCCGCGGCCGCAATGACAAAACAAAAAAAAAGGTGTCGTCGTTGCATCGGCACCAGTACGATGTTTCTGTAAACATTTCACTCAAGGTAGCGACAAAATACTTGACAGTATGTGACTTGATTCATAGCAGCGTTCCACCTTGACGAAATTAAAACGACTGAGCAGCCTCGGCTGCTAAAGCAATGTAAACGAACACGATTGTCCAAGCATTTGCTCTACACATATAGACAAAAACAATATTCAGAGTTGACGAGCCCGTACCGCTAATTTTAGGGTAAGAAATTACGAAGGGGTAGAGAGATGCTGCCTTTAACTCTACCCCCCCCCCCCCTTTATACGGCGGATCATCATTCAATTGTTTTCTTTTTCTTGCTTCAATGGTAGGAGGGGAACATCGGCAAAGTTTTCATGTCGATCGTGTCGCTCTGTAACCCGGCTAGCGGCAGGAAGCGGAGAACGATGCAGTGGAAAGCGCACGTGGTGAGAGATGGCTTAGAGAGAGGACAGGGTGACGTTGCCAAGGGGACGTCAGTCGAAGCGGGGCTAGGCACCTGCCGACATGCCGGTTCGGTAGCGCGGTGTCTCGACGGCTGCGGTGACTCCCGCGACCGCTTGTTCGCGTTGTAGAATTGAGTCTGCAGCCAGTGCAGGACGGCAAGAAAGGAAGGAGTGGTAATGACGGCGACGAAACGCAAATACTGGTGGTCAATGAAAGGGGTGACAGCCAGCCAATCCGCTGCTAGAGCGAACCAACGTGGCCCATGACATGTTCAGAGCACTAAGCACGGTGTACGAGGGGAGTGTGCGATACTCGGCGTGTAGGACTACTAAGGCTGGAGCTAGGCGTGCGCATCGGGCTGAGCCTGAAGTCCGCGAAGTAGGGAGACGAAACGCTCGCACATTCTTAGTTACACGCCAGTGGGTTTTCAATAATTTTTGAAAGCGATATTCTTGGGCTACTTGAACGGGGAAATTTGGTCTGTCTGTCTGTATGTCTGTCTGTCTTCCTGTCACTCCATTCAGCCATCCGACCAAAGTGACACAAATGCTGCGAAATATTCTTATGTACTCAAAGCCAAATCTAAACGTCTTATTCCGGTGTTAATGTTCATATTTGTCAACATTATTGTACATAAACAAGACATTACGCAAATATAAGGCAGCAAATCAATACATGAGTGATATTTTCAGTGTTCCTTTGTTAAAAAAAATTTACGAATGCTTGCGTTTTGCGATAGCAAATAGAATACTACATCAGCTGCAGAAAACCGTCGCCTGCTGTTGTCCGCGCTACCTGGCGGAATTCGCAAAAATAAACGCAGCAGCAACGAAAGATTCCTCTAGATAGGTTCCGCGTTCTGTTTGGAACGCTCGTGGAGTAGGGCAACGTGGTTCTATAAACGTTGTAGTCGGGTGCCTCGATTCACGCGCGTCTCCGGCGTACGGCAGCGCTGGCATCGAGGCACCCGATTTGGAGCAGTGAAACGCGGTAGATTTAAATTGACTTGAGCAAACCTCTGGTGTGTTATCTTGGAAGGAACGAGACAGGAGAGGAACAGTATCAGAGGTGAGCGGGAAAGAGAAGGGACGCATTAACTCGCCAAGGGCGCCAGTCGAGTATCATCTTGCGTCGACATTTGCAACAAAAGGAGCAGATACGCGGCCATTTTTTAGATCTTTGTACGCCTCAGTCTGACTGCACCGAATATTTTCCAATGCTAGCATCTTTGATACAACCCTGTAACGCAATAAAGGATTTATGCTCAGCTTTCATGAAGTAACGGAATAAGAGGTTGCCAATGAGCGTGATTAAAAAAACCACCCATTGTTTTTCCTCGCGCAGTTTCGACGTTCTTAGCATACGAGCTTCTCCTGGCTTAAACGAACGAACAGAAATACTTTCGGGACAATTAAGGTAGATTTTCCTTTATTTATTGTTACTAAACTATTGCGTATTTTAACATACTCAATACATTGTTAGCAAAACTTTATAACACTAACTATAGTAAGAAAAAAAAGCTCGTTCTAATGGGCTAGCAACTAACGTTTTGAAGAATATTTGTTCGTTAATATCGATCCTGCCTTCAGCCAGGTTCGGCTGGAAGCCACAGTTGGAAGCAGATCACAAGAACTGACAGGGCTATGTCGTGCTCTTTGCTGCTCCCAAAATTCTGCTTTGGATATACAGCTACGGGATCAAGCATCTTCTTCGCGCGGTCATAGCAAGTTCATACGTGCCTTGTCTTTGGCAGAAACACGTAGTTATGGAAGAAACTTCCACGGCCATACATATATATTATGCGGGAAGACCCTGGTCAAATAAGGAATCCACGTCCCTCATTTACTTAAGGGGCCCGGGAGGGAGGTTTTTAGGAAGTCTTTCTCCTCTGCTAAATAATGCCAAACATAAATCATCAGATAGCCCAATCGTACCCCCAAAAATTCATTATTCTATAATTCACTTGTCCTAATGGGGACATGCAGACAAAATACAAGTTTGTTTTATTCGAAAGATTGAATATTTTATAGCGCCCGCAGCACTTGTCTGGCAGCAAAAGGTGCTTTATTCACTGAGAAATTTTAAGCCAAAATTTTAATTTTCCCGCTACATCGTGTGTTTTCGTGTCGTCGACAATAACGTGTCCAGAGCAGGGCCCTGTAACTGAAGATAGCCTGCTGACCAGGGCTGCTACCATCTCACAGACAACGGTTACGTTATCTTGTTTAACGCCAACTTTCATAGATGGCGGGGCAATTCGGCCGAAGTGCCAGTGTTCGCAATTCGCTTCTGGCCGGACTTCTATGCCTGCCGTATTTTTATTAGGGTTCGTACTAATCGTTTCCTTAAACGTAAGCTATGACTCGAAGAACATGATCATGTAAGTGACCGTGCCGCTTATGTCAGTTGGTCAGTGTTGTGTCAGACAAGTCCAACGTGTGCGGCGGCTGTGAGAGGCAGCGTCAGCTGGCAAAGTGCCGCAATAACTGCTTCTGTGTTTATTTGTTCGTTCGTAGCTTTAATAGGTCGCCCACAATTCCTACTGCTATAAAAAGAATGTGCCCTAAAGTTAGGCACAAAAAGCTCGTTCTGCAAACTTATAGGGCCTGCCTAATTTGCGTTTTCTTTTGCCGCTCTCAGCCAATCACACAGCTGGGCATATGACGTAGGTTCTGTTGTGGGAAATGAGCTAGTGGGTCGCATGGCCACTCCATTTTATCCTAATTATATAGCTTATTTGATCGAGTTTACGTTAAAAGTGGTGTCCGTGATTCTAACGAGGCAATCTTTCGAATGAACCAAACTTGTGTTTTGTCTGCATGGCCCCTTTAAGCGTTGGAAGTAATGAGACAAAATGCATTCACGCTGATAGCTAACGGCTTTCTACGTCGGCTTCAATGATGTACACATTCCTGAAATAAAATACATGCTTGGGACTACACGTGGCAGAAGAGGTCCCTTCCTTGCAATAAGACGCGCATTGCGGGAAGAATCGATGTTAAGACTGCATGGCTTTCTTTAGTGCGCTTTGATACTTGCACTTATACTAGAAGCGGTTCGGGACTGAAAAGGCGAATGTAGGAGTGGCCGTAGAACGCCTTACGCCTTACTCGTTACGCCACGGAGACGGCTAAATTCTTCTGTGAGGTAAGCCAACGATACTTATATTCATTTTTGATATAAACAAACAAAAAAACCCAGACTTCCCATATCTCTGGCATAAAGAAGCCGACAGCCAAAGCAAAATTCCGTTGCCGTTGTTGTCGTGCCACCAAATGGCCGGAAGGTTTTAAGCAAGCAACAAGCGCTTTCAAACTGTGATACTGAGGTATGTGAAGCGGCCGTGACCGCGGCGGCGACGTTACGGAGCAAGTGCAACGGTTGAATATGGCCACCTATTTTGTAATGTGGTTAGCACTAGTTTTGTACCACTTTCGCAATCACGCCATTGTTCAAGGGCGTGCGATGACCCACATAAACACGCAGAAACGCCCATACGCGCGGACAAATACGCGCAAACTCGCACACGCGTGCACAACGTAGCGCTCAAATCTGTGGCCTCGAGCAAAGCGAAGATAGCGACTTTTATGCGTTTTCCCCAACCTCGGAGAACCGCGCCGCACTTCACGGGAGGTCAGCCCAATCCCGTAGACACTTTGCATACGCTGTGTTGTGAGTAAGGTGAACCTCTATTTCGTTACAGTGGTACGAAGCGAGCAGGCAAACAAGCCGGCATCCTTGGCACGCGGCGCACCGTCCTGTAGTCAATGAAGGCTGACCCTCTGTTTTGGTATGTGCCTTGATTTTGAATCCAGGTCATTATGAGCCCCACTCCCTAAATTCTGTGACCCACAACCCTCCTCGAATAAAGCTTTATGTCTGTCTGTCTGTCTGTGTGTCTGTCCGTCTGTTTAGAACCCTTGGCCACGAATTGGCGAGGGCGCTGTAGGGAGCGGAGGTGGAGTAGGAGGGCGGGGGAGGGTGAGTGAAGGGAATTCGGTTCCCAACATAAATGTGTCGCACAAGCAGAATCGCACTAATAGCGAAGACCACGGCATATCCACCGCAATGATCGCCCCAAGGTCACCGTTCTGGCCGTCGGCATGCAGTGAAGTAACGTAATGCCCGCTCCGCTCGCTTTGCACAAAAGGGCGCCAGCTGTCACCAGAAACGGGCTATTGAAACGCCTGACGCGAGAGCCGCTCGTTCGGAGGAGTAGCGGGCACCTTATTTTTCCTAACAATACAACTGTTATGCGCTTCGTCGCTCATATTGCATACCCACCACCACCTACCAATAGAGTGCTAACCTCAGTTCCGTAGGTAACCCTGAATCAAAGAATGGGTTTTGCCTCATTATTTTCAGGGGGCCCTAGAGAAAATCTCGGTGGCGGTCAAGAAATTTGGCAATTCTTGTGCGTCGTTACCGGTGGCTCTATCGAGGGAATCCAGCAAGACGGCCTACGCGTGTGGCTGGATCGTGGGGCTGCACGTACAAAAGAACCTTAAAATTGTCGTCGTCTCCAACCCCCCTTTCACCGCCCTTGAGATGGCTTCTGGGGATGAACAGTACGCAATATTCAAGTCTAGTGCGGGTGGTACCACATCCAAATGATTGCGTTCTTGGTATTCTTTCTGATTCACTAGTATGCTGAAATCAGTGACGTCATCGCTGCGAACTCAGCCAGTCAAGCTAGAGCTCATTTTGTAACCATGTACACACCGTACAACTGGTCCCTTAAATACTGGAGTGACGTGAAGAGGCGCAGCTGAAAAGAAAAAAAAATGAATGGTAGAGCACGAAGAATGCAAGTGCTTGCGAAGCAAATAAGAGGACAGAGTTCGTAAGCGCGTAGACTTGACAAGCCTTTGCGGGGAACGGTTGCTTACGAGACTCCGTCCACAATCGCCGGCGCCGATTCAAGGTCTCAGAGGTAAGACGCAACGCCCTTGCACTGCGCGCATCACGCGGTTGGGTGGGCGACTAAAACCCTGGTTGGATGTTCTTTCAACAAACAGAGACGTGTTTGACTTGTCGAGTGAAATAGATGAGCTGTTCCGGTACGCGCGCCTCCAAGGCCAAATTTTTGTGTATGCGTGGTGCTACGTTGGACAACACATACGATAAGGACGTCAGAGAAGGGGATGGTGCGCGACGTGCTTTCGTAACGCGTGATTTGCACATTTCCCTGCCATTTTAGTACTTGATACAGAATTTGAGCTATGCCGGGCCGTAGGCGGACGGGTCAGCTGATGCCACCCGGGGTTCATCAAAGCGTACCAGAATCGCGTACGCACGGCCCCTACTTGTTTTAGGGGGGAAACCCCCCTTAAGGGCTGGGGATGTTGGCGTCTCTTGTCGTCGTTGTCGTAATCGTCGTCTCATGCAGTCACGGTACTAAAGCACAGGGAAACTCGTTTACGCCTCACGCTAGAACGTAACGCGTGCTAACAAAACACCGGGACACTCGTTTACGCCTCGCGCTGGAACGCTTCGTAACGCGTACTAAAAAAACGCCGGGACACGATCGTTTACGCCCCGCGCTCGAACTCTTCGTGCTTTAAAGACACCAGATTTTTACAGCAAAGCTGTAGAGCTCTACCCACGAACGGTTTCATCTCCGTTGGCAAAAACGCCAAGGCGCCAAGAATGCACTTATCCTCAGGTTTCACGTTAGTGGAGATGGTCGGAGATTTTTTTGTCCAGGGCCAAAAATGCAGCCACCACGGCAGAGGACTTGTGACGTTGTATTCAGGGGGAAAACATTTCAGCCACTGACCATCTCAGTGGGTAAAGTGCCTCCCCCTGGTAACTCAGTGGCGGATGCATACTTCCCACATATGTAAGGGGCACTTCCCACATATCTACGGTTCTTCGTTTTCAGGTAAAATTTGATTTCGCACGATGTTTCTCCGCCGAACGAAATTTATACAAATCGTGTTAAACCTGATTTCTCCCCGAACATTAGCATTTCCGAAACAGATATGTCACTGAAAAATATATATTGTTTTTTCAGTGGCATTTTTATAGAAAGTACAAATTAATTACATGCTACAGGATTAGCTCTCAAATATTTGATAGCTCGTGCCTTGAAGTGTGACGAAGCTGTCGTACCGATGGAACCTTTCTTTATTTATACTGTTTTATAAATTTCCTATATTAATTAATCCCTTGGCTCACACTTATCAAACCGGCCATGCAAACCGACCATGCACATACTGTGATAAATAGAGGCCACGTTCAAAAAAATGGCCTCGCAATTCCATGCACGGCAGATATAAGTGCCACACGAAAGGATATGCACTGCGACAAAAATCAGGAGCCATTCCTCTCTGTGAAGGTGGATAAGAAGCTAAGCTTTTTAGCATCCGACATAGCGATGACAGAGAATTTAAGCAAAAAGTATGCCCAAATTTTATTTTAGTCGATCCTGGACGGCGGTCGTCCCTAAGAGAGTTCTGCGTGTCCGACACGATACATGCATGCAACTGTAGCCATAAATTTTGCGTGGTTGCACGCGGTGAAGCGCAGTTTGTCGAGCGAAAGCTGTTTTCAGGCTAGAGCGCGCAGTGACCGCGCACACAATTAGACGGAAAGACAAAACAAAGATACTGCTCGGTGCAGTGCCACTATAGGAAGACGCAGCCAACTTTGAAGCAACGAGCGCCTGCTTGTATCATTTTCTATGGCACGCGCCCTTACCCGGGCCGTTCGTGCTGCGGCAGGCCTTGACATCCCGGGCTAGGGACGCCAACAACCCAGGTTGATCACCTCAAGACCAACGCAGAAGATCATCCCCCGCTCCTTTACCCACTTGTGGCAAGTAAACGACTATACTAGTACAACTACCCCCCCCCCCCCCTCCCGCACTGTCCCCCTCCCCACCTCGAAACGAACAAGTGATTAGATGCTTCCACTGCGGAAGACGCCGTCTTCGCTAATAGACCCTTTTCCAGTACCGCTCTGCGCATGAGCTAGTCTCGCTCCCGGCGACTGATCCGCCATTATTGGGGGCAAAATGTAAAAAAAAAAAACGACGCCATATTGGATTAGCCGGTTGCGAATGCCGAGCCAGCTAAATGTTGCTCCGTTTTCTGAGCCCTGAAAGCGGCCGACAGGTAGGTGCTACAGCTGCCATCGAAAAATTTCTCTGCCACGAAAACCACGCGTGGCGCCTGGGATGGCTTCCGCAGGGCAGGCGGAAAAAAAGGGGGCGTGTTCTTCCATAATCCCCCAAGTGTGGTTCGGGCGGCAGGCGTGAGAGGGCTACGCTACTGGAAAAAGGTCCATTGGACAGGCTGGTGGCCGAAGTGTGGTCGGTGGCGCTTCCCTCGACGCGGAGAACCACATGTGGTGCTTGGTTGACCTTGAGCGCACGAGGCGCTTTATTGAAGGTTAGAGGACCTCCACCACGCGTTTCCCGGGAATGTACATGGAGAAATAAACCTCGTTTTAAAATTAAGCTTCGTTTAAAAATAGTGTTTGGACTGGTTTTCGTGGGAGTATTAACAATCTAGCTGCCTCAAATATTTTCACGGCTGCGCCCGCTATAAGGTCGCTCTGCTGATTTGGACGCAAGCGCGTACCTTGACAAAAAACTTGACAATTTTCCCATCGAAACCAACCGCTTTGAAGCATATCGCTTGCCTAAAGCGTAGTTTAAGTTTAGACTACTTCGCGGGAAAAATTGGTTGATTTATTATGAGGTTTAACGCACTGACGCTACACAGGCGATGATGCGCGCCGTAGTGGAGGGCTCCGGTATAATTCTGACCACCTGGGGATCTTCATCGTGTGCAGAAATCTTGATCACACGGGCGTTTTCGCTTTTCGCCTCCATCAGAAAAGCGACTCTGCAGTAGCACAACGCCTTATCCACTGAGCCACCACGGCGGGATCGCGGGACAAACCGAACATGCCGCAGTTGTCAATATATGAGGCAAGCGATGTAAGAAGACTATGGAGAGCACAAGCTTCAGTGTGACCGGTTAACCGCCAAAATCCCCGTCATCCTGTGCTATGCCTGTGTGGAGAGAACTGTGCTACTCTGAGTGCAAAGCAGCTGAGCCTAGTTTCGTTTGAAAAGTGAGCTGTCTGCCAAACCATTCCAGCTAACTGTCCATCACATGAACAAGCCACCAACACCGTGCCCAGTACAGGGAAGCCGGGTTGCCACTCGGTTAGGCTGTTGCTGTCTTTAAAAAAATCAGTAGCTTCTATATGCTGCTATCGATTCTGCAAAAATGTATACCACTGCGAAGTGTACGAAACTGCAAAACATACCGTGCCAGGCATGTCCTAATACCACGCTGCACGTGGTTATTTTTTACACCAATTTAAACCATGTGAGGAGCTACACAAGGCGTAGCGTATTCTTAGAAACTTTTGCATTTTAAACAAATTTTTGAACCTTTCTTGATTACCTAAAGAATAAATCTGTCCAGTGCCATCAAAAAAAAAAAAAAGAATGCAGTGTATTTGGTTAACGGAGTAGGCCAAAACCTGAACCGCAGCTCAGGCTTTGTTCTGTGAACATATTTTCCGCAACTATATACGTTACTGCTCTTATGCAACAGGCAACGCTTGATCTAATCATTGAGGTTAACTTTTGTCATGCAGATATTACGAAGCTGTCGTGGCAGCTACGTCACCAATCTGCTCATCTCGGCTGGAACGCTGGCGATCCTTCTCGTTATGCCTCGTTAGCCTCTCCTCTAAAGCAACCACCTTACAATCACGAAGGCAACTGTAAACGGAATTATCTCCTGATCGTTTGCGCTACGGTGTGTGAGGCCTTCCGGCAAGGGCGCGTATGATTAGCCGCTGCACTTAGTGAGACGCACCACTTACCTCTGCTTAGACGCACCACTTACCTCTGCTTCAGGAACACGCTTCACGTTGAGAAAAAAAAAAGGCTCTAGAATGCCTCCACGGAGAAATGCGTTTCTGAGTACACGCTCCGGCTGCAGTGGAACCTCTTTTGCGTTTTCTTTTATGAAGCTTCGAGTGCCATTCGAGTGCCATGATTACATAAGTACAGTATTTAATGCCTTAAACCAATACGAGGTGCAAAAAGAAATTTTTTGTGGTTGCACGTGGTTGAAGCAATTTTCTCTAGTGACAGCTCGGTTTTCTCGCCGAGAGTCCGCAGTGAATGAGCACACAGCCTCACCGCAGGACAGAACGCAGACGCTGCTGGGCGCAGTCACCGGTTTAGGCGAGAACGAGCAGGGAATTGCATGGGGCTCGGGCTCGAAGGGCACGGAAGGACGAGCTGGAAAGGGCACGGGCTCGATCCCGGCCGCGGCGGCTATTTTCTAACGTAGGCGACAAACAAAAACGCCCGTGCATCTAGATTTCGGCGCACATTAAGGATCATCATGTGGCGTGAATTAATCCGGAGCCCTTCACTACGGGGCGCCTCATCTACCTGGTGTTGCCCCAACGCGTAAAACCCCGAAAATGTTTAGTGGCTATGATTTCCACTCCAGATTTCTGCAGAGAAACCTGTGTTCGATCCATCCAGCTTCCCAATTGTCAAAAGCATTTCGAACAAATGCCTGGCGTACGCAGTCACCGAAAAAAAAAATCCCGGTATTTCAATGATCCAAGCAGGCTGTTGTCGAATCCGATTGAACAAGAATTTCGAACAAAAGGGTCAAAAATACGACGGGGCCAAAAATGATCACATCCATGACAGAGAGAGAGAAACAACATTTATTTGTCCAACATGATTTTGATGCAAAGGAGGCCGAGCCTCTTCACCCCCTCAGACGGCGGCCAGGAGTCCTTGGGCTCCGGCGGCGTCTTCGGCCATTTGGACAACCCGGATCTGTACATCCGGATCGGAGCTGCGCAGAACGGTCTCCCACTGCTCCTCGGTCTTAATTAATAGCAAACCACCTAACGAATTCTTCTTCTGGGGACATTCCCAAATAATATGGCGCAGGTCTGCCCTGCCCGTACATAGCTTACATTCGCTCGTGCAGAGCCCCGGGTAACAATGGCTGTAAATGACCGGATTGGGGAATGTATTTGTCTCTAAGAGGCGCCATGCTACAGATTGCCATTTGTTCAGAGTACAGTGAGGGGGAGGATACTGAACCCGTTCCAATCTGTAATGATTAATTATGTCTCTGTACGAGACCATGCGGTCCCTCCCCATCCCAGCGCGCGAGAAGTGCTCAGATGTTTCCTCGACGTGATCGGCTCGGTTAGCCAAACCTCGAGCCGCGTCGTGAGCGTTCTCGTTACCGGGGAGAGAAGAATGTGCCGGCGTCCACACAATTTGGACTTTTCTCCGGTCTTTGAAGCCGACCAGAATTCTCAGTGCCTCGGACGAGATCCGTCCCTTTGCGAAATTCCTAATTGCAGTTTTAGAGTCGCTGACAATAAATTTAGCTTTCGTGAAGGCCATCGCCATCGCAATGGCCGCCTCTTCTGCCGCATCCGGCGACGACGTCAGTATCGTGCCGCTAGTTACGGAATTGCCGTTGCAATCGATAGCTACCACGGTCATGGCATCGCGGGCTGCGTATTCCGCGGCGTCCACGTAGACCACGTTCTCAGAGTTTTTGAATCTCTTTTGTAAGGCTTTCGCTCTTTCGCGTCTTCTTTTTTTGTTGTGCTCGGGATGCATATTCCTCGGTATAGGAGGGACGTGTATGCATTCCATTCTTCACATGGAACCTCGCGTTTGGTGCCGAATTGAGATTCGTACCGAATGCCTAGAGCCATTAAAATATGACGGCCAGTCGAGGTCTTTGTGAGTCTCTCTAGCTGGGCAACTCTCCGCGCCTCTATTAGTTCCTCCAATGTATTATGAATTCCTAACGCCTCGATCCATGAGCTTTCTTCAGGCGCCTGACATGAAGTTTATCATGGTGGTGTGGCCACTCTGTACATTGGGGAGGCCGGGTCATTATAACTTTTGTTTATTGAAACGCTCTAAGTGAACACATTTATACCTATTTTCCCCCTGTAAATGTTTCGACGCTTCAGTCAGTGATTCTCCTTTATATGGGAAGCTTTTTTTAAGAGCGAATGCTCTTTATAAGCGACCCCAAACCATCCACCGCCGGCGTCGGCGGCGGCGGCGGCGGCGTCCGCAGTGCTCTTTAAAGAAAAAACAGCATCCGGCGCCAGGTTTCGATCCGAGGACTTTGCGGGCCGCAGCGCGACGCGCTACCGACCAAGCCACGGACGCGACGGTGATATCAGTGTTAGACGCGCCTTATATCTTTAACGCATTCAAACTACGTCGTCAGCGGCGTGCGTTGGCGACTCAGCGGCGTTATAGCGGCTTGATAACTGCGTGGTGTACACGTGATACTACAAACCCGATGGAAGAGATGGAAGAGAAGGCGGCGAGGCGGTGGGCTGCGGGGGCCGAGCGCAAGCGCCGCAAGCGGGCCGACAACCGTGCATTCGCACTTTCACATTCTCCCCCTCGGGGAAATGCGGGGGAATTTTTTCTTTTTCAGCAACTGCTGCCATCTGTAAAATATTTTAGTACTTTCAAGCTTATTGCGCTCAGGCTAGCCACATGAGTACGTTTACTTTTGAGTGGACTATTTCAGTTGCGCAATACACAGGTGGTGTCGACAGAGAGGCTGCAGTATCTCGGGTATTTTTACGCCGTGTATGGGCTATGCTGTGTCGTGGCCACAGTGTGTGGCTGTCCACGTTCTGCATCATCGCATTAGCGGCTCCCAGAAAGCGGAATTCGAAATTTTCGTCATAAAGGAGCCATTTGAGGAGGATCACTGGCAAACGTGTACTGCTGTTAGCCAGTAGCAGGAAGGGGGGGTGGGGGTCTCCGCATTGCGTACTCTGGATAGCGTGCACGATTTAGGACTCACTGCTATTTTCTACGAACTGGGAAACCATCGCGGTAATACAGTAAAGGATCGTTTATAGACCGACGTCACCTGCGTGCAGGTGCCGTTCGTAGCGGTTGGTCACGTTAAGCCGGTTTCGCTGTCGTCAGACAGCGAAGTAGAACGGTGCGCATCAGCGTGAAATTCCACCGGCATGCGCAGTGGGTTAATTCACGCCTCCTCGCCGTGCAAACGCAGCTGTCATCTTTCTGTACGATGACCTTCCCGAAGTGCAAACGGAGCAGAAGACCAGTTTGCGCTGAGAGCACCAGAGCACGTCAGCCGCCGCCGATTGAGCCTGTAAGTACGCCCTGGCGTGTCGTGTATATAGAAGGCCGTGCTTTTGCAAACGTAACGTAACGCGCACATGCGTTACGTCAGCCTACAAACGCTGCAGTGGCGGAGCGTACAACTGACGTCACTAATTACGTGCGACGAGACAGCACGTTGTGCTTTTCCCCCAGCGTCCATGGCTATATTTGGCTAAACAGCTCACGCGATAGTATTAAAAAAATCACCTGCTCCCCCCTCTCCTCCCCTCCTTCCCTCTCTCCCAACCTTGCTTGAAAACATTGAAATTCATTCTCACCTTCGTTAGTTCGTCAATTCTCTAGATCTAATCGTAAGAAGTTGTGATATACTGGCCGCTATATGAAAAGACCTCGTATCTTTTCATATAACTTCCCCGCACCATCTGCCTAACGTAGTCGCACAATGTGACGGCGGGCAGCAACAACACAACGACATGACCGAACGGCCTTTATTCGTGCAACTCTTGTTTCACGCAACAGGAAGCGTGAAGGAAGCGTTTCCAGGTACATTTCTTCATACTTTTGCAGACACAAGGTGAACTGCAGATTTGAATTTGCACGATGGGGAATTCAGCGCCCCCGCAGGAAAACTCGCACTAAACACGAGGACCACGGTAGAGGAAAACTTTTTTATGGATGATTTCGTCAGCCTGCGACAGTGCGGCTAAAAAAAAAATTCTGCAGAAATTTAGAGAATTATCTACTAATGCGTAGCACTCTTATGCCGCTTGTCTTGAGTGTGAGGTTTTACAGCCAAATTTTTTTTTGGTTTTTCAAAATACTGTTTGACCAATTATCTCTATTTACGCTATTTTAACGACTGCAGGTGGAACTTTCCCGAAATCTGCATTATTGTGGAAATGCAGGACGTTACATGATTCGCCGTTTCCCGTAATAATTTATATTTTTCTTATTTTCTTAGTTTTTCAAAATTTCGTTCAACCGATTATTCCATTTACGCTATTATAGCGATTACAGGTGAAAGTTTCCCGAAATCTGCATCATTGTGGAAATGCAGGACGTTACATGGTTCGCCATTTCCCCTAATAATTTATGTTTTTCTTATTTTCTTAGTTTTTCAAAATTTCGTTCAACCAATTATCTCCATTTACGCTATCGTAACGATTACAGGTGAAACTTTCGCGAAATCTGCATTGTTGTAGAAATGCCAAGCGTTACACGGTTCGCCATTTGCCGTAATTGTTTTATATTTTTCTAGTTTTTTAGTTTTTCAAAGTTTTGTCTGACCAATTATCTCTGTTTGCGCTATTATAACGATTACAGGTGGAACTTTTCCGCAATCTGCATTATTGTAGAAATGAATGAGTTCTTATCTTTGCCATTTAATTTTTTAATGTTGTTTCTATTTTTTAGTTTTGCAAAACTTCGTCTCACCAATTATCTCCATTTACGTTGTTATCTTTCGCAAAATCTGCATTATTATGGAAATGCAGGGCATAACACGTTTCCAATTTACCGTAATTATTTTATATCTTTCTTATTTCATAGTTTTTCAAAATTTCGTTCGACCAATCACCTCCATTTAAGCTGCTATAACGATTACAGGTCGAACGTTTGCGAAATCTGCATTATTGTGGAAATGGCATGCGTTTACGTCTTGCCATTTTCCGTAATTTTTTCATAGTTTTCTCTTTTTTTTTGTTTTTTGAAATTTTGTCCGACTAATCATCTCCATTTACGCTATTATAGCGATTACAGGTGGAACTTCCGCGATATGTGCATTTTTGTGGAAATGCAGGGCGTTCACGGTCGTGGCTGTGGGAGTACTCGGCAAAGAGTGCTGCGCAAAAAAGAAAAGAAAAAGAAAAGCAGAAGAAGCCACGTGTGCGATAGTGAAGTAGCTGTCACGAAGTTGGAAGTTTTCATTTTTGCCGCGGTGAGACCATGTGGCAATCACTGCTTGACGAAATACACACGTAGATTTAACACTTTGATGCGCTTTATGGGGTTTCGACTGTCGCTTCACACTTTCGTGTTGTTATGCTCGCGTCCTATACCGACACTCCAGCTGGGGGGAGGGGGGGGGGGGGGGTCGCCTCTCTGCCCAAGTGTAAGCACTAAGGTATGCAAACATCTTTCGGGTAAAGTAGATGAGCATTTATCATTTGCATGACGTCATGACGCAGACGACTAAAGTTTAAAAAAAATGTGCGTTAGGCAAATGTGGAGGAAAATATGCGCCACAATAAGTGGACGACTTCCGAAACAAATCATAACCGAAAAAAAAATGTTAATAGAAACATACCTGATGAATTTTTTATTGTCATTGTAGGGCTGCTGACGCCTTTCGTTATGTCGGCGAATGGGAGAGGGGGAGATAAGAGACGCGCGCTTAGAGGCTGCGCGTACGGGTCAAGCATTGCCACCCCCGACTCTTAGGGTACGCCGCAGTACTGGCCTTTTGGGGAGCGCGGCTCCGGTTCAAGACGCTTCAAAAGGGCGTGCCCAATTAAGGCAACAAAGCGCCGTTTTCCCGGAGTTGCGTGCCTCGGGGCCAGCGGGTTACGCTTGCAGTGGGTCCGGGCCAACGTTACTAGATAGGTTAGGTCTAACGTTGGTCCGGGCGGCGTCTTTTGTAAGCGCCGCGACGTCTAATGGCGGCCCGAAGCGTGAGAACTTTGCTTCTCCGATGTTTACGCGTTTTCGTGCGTCCGCCGCGTCGTAGAGAGGAGACGAATGGCGAGAATTCTACGGGGCACATTTGGCTCCACCGTTGATTGATTCGAGAGGTCGGCCTGACCAATCGTATCTGTTGCGTGGCGTACAATGAGCGCGACGAATCAAACTCCCGCGCAGGATAGCCAGCAGCAGACTTGGATGGAATCTTTAAAAACACCGGAAAACCAGCTAGCCTCCATGCTTAGTGCACGCAAAACTTTGCCGTCTAGGGTGTAACTAAGGGTCGATCGCTCAGGTTAGACACCTAGGGCGCAACCAAGTTAGTCGATCGCCAAGGCCGCAACCTCCGAGTTCTTCAAGCGAAGATTCTGTAGCGTGAGCTACACTGGCCGAAGTTGAGCAGTTCCGCGTGGCTCCTGGAGTGCCGTGCTGCGCAAGCGCAGCACTTGGCGGCCCGGTTCACTTGATGATCATGTGAGTGGAGGACGGGTGTGGAAACGATGGCTCGTGCGTCGCAGCAACACCGTGCTGCGCAAGCGCGGCACGTGGCGGCCCGGTCCACTTGATGATCATGTGAGTGGAGGCCGGGTGTGGAACCGATGGCTCGTGCGTCGCAGCAACACTGACGTGCGCCTGTGGAACCAGCTTAGCTCTGGGGTGATTAGTGACGCTGCGACGGAGCCGCTTGATAAATATACATGTGTCACATAATACGTATACCGTGTGTGTGTCATTGAAGCAGCCGTAAGCATGATAATCAAGCTAATCCTAGACAACCAGGAAAGCTAAGAATAACCAGCTGAACCTTAACTCACGCTACGTAGATCCTGGCATAGCCGATCTAAGTCCCTGCTAATTTTTCTTCCCCACCACAACGAACCTACAAACCAACCAAGGTTTTAATGCCATTTCCATAAAGCTTCTTGAACCAGAGCTTGAAATGGGCCTAGTTGGTTTCTTACTCGGAACATTGCTGGCGCTAGGCGGGGCAAGGACGACGAATTACACACAAATGAAGCGCACACTACCAACTGATTTATTAATCACAACAAACACAACTTATAAAGGAAAAAATTCAGATGACGTGAAAGGTGGAGTTAATCAATCTCGCTGAAAATGTATACAATATTTGTCATGTGCATGCGCTTGCCTACGAACTGTCAAGTAGTGCCATCTCAGTTGTCGACAGTGCAATCGATGGCGAACTGATACAGTCTTTTTCTTTTCGGATGGCGTAGGCTTCCCATATCTTGCGGGTGATCGTTTCTGAAGATTTAAAGAGGACCGTGGTGCTTTCGAATTAACAAAGAGAAAGACAGCAAAAAACCAAAGAAGCGGCCGATCGTTCTGCAGTACATCCACAAATTTTCCCACGGGTTAAAGAAGGTTGGCACGAGGCATGATGTTCCGGTTGTTTTTTCTGCTCCCAAAAAACTAAAAATGCTGTGCAAGATGACTAAAAAAACCAGAGATGCTAAAAAAAAACAGGATGTGGCATTAAGCACACGAGTAAGTTTGTCGCATGCTGCTCCGGGGTTGTTTATAGGATACCTATGTCATGCAGGAAGGCTTACATAGGCCAAACTGGACGCTGCGTTAACGAACGACTCAGAGAACACAAAAATATGTGCAAGCAAGTCTCAGCCCCAGGGCACTTGGCTGCCCACTGCACCAGACATGGGTGCTCTGCGAAATTCGAAAGCACCACGGTCCTCTTTGAATCTTCAGAAACGATCACCCGTGAGATATGGGAAGCCTACGCCATCCGAAAAGAAAAAGACTGTATCAGTTCGCCATCGATTGCACTGTCGACAACTGAGATGGCACTCCTTCACAGTTCGTAGGCAAGCGCATGCGCATGACAAATATTGTATACATTTTCAGCGAGATTGATTAACTCCACCTTTCATGTCATCTGAAATTTTTCCTTTATAAGTTGTGTTTGTTGTGATTAATAAATCAGTTGATAGTATGCGCTTCATTTGTGTGTAATTCGTCGTCCTTGCCCCGCCTAGCACCAGCAATGTTCCGACTTCTTGAACACCTGATACATCAACGCCTATCCGAGCACTTAGAAAAGCAGAACCTCTATCCTCTTGCTATGTTTGGTTTTCGCCAATACCTTTCCACGCTAGATGTGCTCATCCAGATCAAGTAAGAGGTGCTTGCCCACCTCAGCCGCACCACCTCGAAGACCATTCTCACATTAGACGTCAAGGGTGCCGTTGACAATGTTACACATCAGGCCATACTAGATAACTTAAACACCACGGGATGTGAACTGCGAACCTTTCAATTCGTCAGCGCTTTCTTGCGAGACAAAACAGCAACTCTCCGCCTGGGCCCCCTCATCTCAACTTGTTTCCACCCCCGGCCAAAGGTACGCCCCAGGGTTCGGTTATTTCACCTTTACTCTTCAACATCCCCGTGCTCCATCTCCCGGCCAAAGTGCAAGCAATCCCTGTAATTCACCACGCGTTCTATGCTGAGGATCTCACCATTTGGACAACCCGGGACTCTATCGGTAAGCAGCAAGACAGCCTACAGCAAGCTATTGACACAACAATGGAATATATCCAACCTAGAGGACTAACATGCGAACCTACTAAATCTGGCCTTCTCGTTTTTCGTTCTCCTACTAGGGGAATAAAAGCTCATACCACTACCGATCCCCAGGTCAGCATATCCGGCGCTACCATCCCACAAGTTTCCACGCTTCGCATCTTGGGAGTTACTTTCCATCAAGACGGATCCGGGTCAGCTCTTCTAACACAGCTACACGAGACAGTCACCTAGCAGACGCATCTCATTCGTCGTATCCGGGGCTCCTCATATGGACCGCGAGAGTGCGACACATGTCGCCTCGTACAAGCATTGCTCACCAGCTGTATCACTTACGGGACCCCCTTCGTCAATCTGAAACCCCAAGAGACTAACAAGTTGGACGCTCTCGTAAGAAAGACGTACAAATCGGCCCTCAGCCTGCCTACTTACACCGCGAACGAACGTCTCATAAAACTTGCCTCCACAAGACCCTGAATGAACTCATCGAAGCCCAACGCGTGTTCTCAACTGCAAAGGCTTGCCCTCAGCCCCACAGGCCGTCAGGTTTTTCATAATATGAGGGGAACCCTGCCCCCTGCTCGTCTTACCCTACAGCGCATCCCCCTTTCCATTCGGCAACAACTCAGAACAGCGCCCATACCCAGGCACATGCACCCCATTTACAACCGGGTGCAAAGAGAAGCTCGAGTACGCCACCTCGAGAAGGGTTACCGCAACCACCCGCCGACCCGGTACGCGGATATTGCACATCCCTCCCTCCCCCCATTCTCCAGCTACGCTAGTCACCCTGGACACTTCTGGCAGCATCCTTACTACGGCCACCTACCGAAATATGCCTACACCCGAAGCCGAAGCCCAGGCAATCGCCCATGCCATTACTGTATACACATCGAAATCAGCCTTATCTCACCATCATTACCGATTCACAGCAAGCCTGCCCCTTTACCAGGCCGGTCACGCCCAACATCAAGCCTTCCCCATGACCTAGAAGAGGCCATTGACTGGACTCCGGCCATGCCGGCCTGGTTAGGAATGAAGCGACTCATGCCGCAGCCCGCGGTCTGCACTACCGGGCACTCCCAACCTCAAGGACCGACACCGGGTGCTACCCTCCCACCACTGAAGACACGCTCCCTCCACTTGATTCCACCTTCTGTTCCTTACTTTCCCACTACAGACACGCACGAAAAATATAGCCCCCACCCCACCCCTCCCTCCCAACATACCACGCCGCCCTTTATCGCCGCCTGCAAACTGAAACCTTCTATAATCCCCCCATCCTACACCACATCTCGCCGTTTCTTTTCCCCTACAACTTCCCGCACTGCCACATACCTCTCACCACGAACCAACTTGTTTTCTCTTGTCCTCACCACCCTAACCCCATCCCATACCCCAACCCTGAGCAGTGGGAAGCCGAGCTGACCAGCTCAGCACCAGAGCGACAGCCAGCCCTTGTGCAACGAGCTCTGGACGCAGCTCGGACTCGCGGCCTCCTGGACTTAGGAGGCTGAGCACATCCTGGTGTGCACAATAAATGTTTAATCCTACTCCTCCCCAGCAATGGCAACGGGGCGCATGTGGCCGCTCAACTTCGCCGAGGAAAACGTCCACGCATGCAGGAATAGGCGGCAAGATTCTTCCTGCGCTTCAAATATCCCTTTGAACGCAATAAACGTAAACAGCAAAATTCTTAGTCTTTACATCGCGTGCGAGCGTTTTCCACCTGTGTGAGCGTTTTGCCTTTTCCAGCTCGCCGCAGTGGCTGTGGGAATATTGCACTACTGAGCGCTATATAACGGTTTCGATTTCCCGGCTCGGAGGTCCATGATAGAGACTATTCATAGCCGTCCCGTGGTCGAAGGGCCACCTTAGCGCAAAGTACCTCAGCACGCAATTTCCTCCTCGTCTCCTGGCGCTATCAAGGATGGATATTCCCAACATCTGATTTTCCCGGCTTGTATTAGCCCTCGCCACGGTAAGTGCGAGGGGTTGGCTGGAATAGCGACAGAACCAAGATCATCATCATCCCCATCATCATCACCAGCCTATCTCCGCCCACTGCAGGGCAAAGGCCTCTCCCATTAATCTCCAATTACCCCGGTCCTGTTCTAACTGCGACCAATTTATCCCCGCAAACTTCTTGATCTCATCTGCCCATCTAACTTTCTGCCGCCCCCTGCAGCGCTTGCCTTCTCTGGGGATCCACTCTGTTACCCTTAATGACCAACGGTTATCTTGCCTTCGCATTACATGCCCTGCCCACGTCCATTTTGTCTTAATTTCTACTAATATGTCCATCACACGCGTTTGTTCCTTGACCCACTCCGCTCTCTTCTTGTCCCTTAATGTTACACCTATCATCTTCCGCTCCATTGCCCGCTGAGTCGTTCTCAATTTAAGTTGAACCCCCTCAGTGAGCCTCCAAGTTTCTGCCCCGTAGGTGAGTACCGCTAAGATGCAGCTGTCATACACTTTCTTCTTCTGGGACAACGGTAGGCTGCCATTCATTATCTGAGAATGCCTGCCGTATGCACCCCACCCCATTCTTATGCTTCTAATTATCTCTGCCTCATGGTTGGGATCCGGTGTCACAACTTGACCTAAGTAGATATATTCGCTTATCACTTCCACTGCATCGCCACCTATCTCAAACCGCTGTGCTGTCCCGAGGTTACTGATCATACTTTGGTTTTCTGCATATTAATTTTCAGGCCCACCATTCTACTTTGTTCGTTCAGTGCGGAAAGCATGCTTCGCAATTCGTCTCCCGAGTTACTTAGCAAGGCAACGTCATCAGCAAATCTGAGGTTACTGAGGTATTCTCCATTAGCCCTTACTCCCCACCTGTTCCCAATCCAACGTTCTGAATACTTCTTGTAAACATGCTGTGAATAACATTGGATAGATTGTGTCTTCTTGTCTGACGCCCTTCTGTATAGGTATATTACTGCTCTCCTTATGGAGGATGATGGTAGCTGTGGACCCATTGTAGATATCCTCTATAGTATTCTTACATAATGCTCATCTACCCCCTGGTTCCGTAATGTCTGAACGACTGCTAGGGTTTCGACCGAGTCAAATGCTTTCTCATAATCTATGAAGGCTATATATAGGGGTTCAGTATACTCAGCGCAGTTCTCTATCACCTGATTGATCGTGTGAATATGGTCCATTGTTGAATAGCCTTTACGGAACCCTGCTTGTTCTTTAGGTTGACTGAAATCAAAGGTTGCAGAAATTCTGTTTGCGATTATCTTGGTAAGTACCTTGTAGACTACTGACAGTAAGCTGATCGGCCTGTAATTTTTCAAGTCCTTCATGTCACCTTTCGTATGGATTAGGATGATGTTCGCGTTCTTCCAAGATTCCGGTACACTTCATGTCACCTTTCGTATAGATTAGGATGATGTTCGCATCGTTTCCGCCTGTCGGATCTCCCCACCATTGACCCATCTAATTCCGACGCTTGGCTTCGTGCTCTCATGTGCAATCATGATGGGCACACGAAATATGTTGCCCCGACAGCCGATGCCCCTTTCATAGACCCACATTTCGTGCACCTTTGGGACGCGCGCCGCTCACTCATTCGCCGCTGGCGCCGGAACAAAGCCAACCGTCGCCTACGCTGTCGAATTAACATCCTCACACAAGAAGCCCAGACCTACGCGGATCAATTAGCTCGCTCGAACTGGCGGAATTTCTGTGACTCTCTCAATCCAGCAATGAACACCAAACGGGCTTGGTCCCTCCTCCGCTCGCTCATTCAACCTTCCTCACCGGTCCACCCTGTTCCCCGCATCCTCCTCTCGACAAAGCAACATCCTTACACACTAGCAGAGGACCTTCGCTTACTCATGTACCCTACTAGTACACACATTCCTGCTTCTGCGCTTCCACGCCGAGACTTCCCGCCGTCCCCCCTTGACCAGCCTTTTACAGTGACAGAACTGCACCGGGCGCTCAACACCCTTCGTCGCAATACGACGCCAGGGGAAGATCGAATAACTTATAAACTACTCCGCAACCTTCCCGACAGCGCACTTTCAAAACTCCTGGCTCTCTTTAACCACATCTGGCTCAGTGGCGAACTGCCGGCGTCTTGGAAACATTCCAAAATTATTTTGATCCCGAAACCAGGCAAACCACACACTCTTCCAAATCTTCGCCCTATCTCACTTACGTCTTGTGTTGGTAAATTGCTTGAGCGTATGGCATTGACGCGCCTTGAATGGCACCTTTCTCACAACTCTGCCCTCCCTTTAACCCAAACTGGATTCCGCCACTACATATCCAGCCAGGATACCCTCCTCCGTATTTCCCATTACGTCTACGGCTTTCGTAGCTCTTCTCAGCTCCGTGGCATCCTTTCTCTCGACATTCATACGGCCTTCGATAATGTTCAGCACACTGCCATTCTCGCTAACTTAGTCAAAACTAACTGCGGATGTCGCATATATACCTACATCCGTTCGTTCCTCTCTAACCGTACCGCTTCTTTCTCTATCCCGGGCTCTACCTCCCCCCCGTTCTATCTATCAGCTGGTACCCTCCAAGGCTCCATCCTGTCACCCAGCCTTTTTAACATCGCTTTAGCTTCGCTTCCTCCACTATTAGATGCCATCCCCCTTCTCTCCTACTCTATATACGCGGATGACATCACGCTCTGGTCAACCAAGGGCAGTCCCGGCCAACTGGAGGACACTCTTCAGCAAGCGTGTGACGTCATCCAAGGCTATGTCACGTCTGTCGGCCTCTCTATTTCGCCTTCAAAATCCGCTCTACTCGTAGTCAGTAACAAGCGTGGAGTAGCCCCGGACCGCTTTCTTCATCAGGTACAAATTTTTGGCAGCCTTATACCGCATGTTGACACCCTTCGGATTCTCGGTCTCACCTTACATAATGCGGGCAGCTCTGTACCGACTCTGCGCACACTTCACAATCAGATCACTCAGCTATCCCATCTCCTCCGCCGGGTCGCCAACCGAAGAGCTGGACTGCACGAGCATCACCTGCTCCGCATCATCGATGCTTTTGTTATGTCCCGTATACTATACACAATTCCGTATTTGCAACCCTCGCCATCTCAGCTCTCGTCCCTCGAGGCCTCTCTCCGCACACTTTACCGTATCGCTGTGGGAGTACCACCCTACGCCCCCAGCGCCACCCTTCTGGAACTAGGGATATATAATACCCTTGAAGAACGCATTGGTTGCCATCGCCAGGCCCAACTCGAACGCCTGCAGACTTCTGCCCAAGGTCGTGCTATTCTCGATACACTTAACTACCCCACTTCGCAACTATCCCCTATACCACCGGAGCACCCTCCTTGGGCGACTTTCACTAATTTACGGGTTGAGCCTTTGCCCCGCAACATGAACCCTGATCGACACCCTGTTCGTTGTGCACTGCGCGTTCAGGCCCTCTCCAGACGAATTAATTTTCTACTCTCCCATGGTTTCATCGTTTACTTTACTGACGCCAGCGACATCCCCTCAAACTGAACGGGCACGGCTTCATTTCTCCAACTCCCTTCTTTAGACACTGCCACGCTTTCCTTTCTTTCCCCACCGGGTTCGACCTCTCTCGAAGAATACGCCATTGCCCTTGCAATAGAGCACGCTACTCTTACTGTTCCTACCAGCACACCAGTATATATCTTCTCCGACTGTCAGTCAGCCCTTCGTAATTTCGCTCACCATGAGACTCGCCCACACACTACTGAATTCGTCACTCCGATACTTGCATTGAATCCTCGGCCCCGCTTCACACTGGTTTGGGTTCCTGGCCACGCTGGCATGTGCGGAAACGCCTTAGCAAACGCGCTCACCCGAGTACCTTTCCCGGGTCCGCCCATGTCCTGGCCAACCTTGTACCACCCGCCGACGGTTCGTACTCAACACCGTGCTTCCCGCCGTTACCAATTACACGCCCAACGCCTATCACATACCCTGTACCCACCCCCCAGTTCCCATCTAACTCGTGAGGCTGCGTGCCTCATTCGGCAGGCTCAAACCTCTTCACTCCCCTCCCAACACATTCTTCACCGCATCCATCGGCGCCCTGGTCATCCTTCCTGTCCCACCTGTTCTTCCTACCCATCCATCCCTCATTCTTATTGGGACTGCACCCCGCCATCACTTGACCCATCCCTTGCCTCCATCACCTCCTGGGAGCTCTGGTTGTCTCCCCCGCCGACAGCAAACATCCAGGCTGCCCAGGAAGCTCTTACAAACACGTGCACCGGATCCGCACGGACATTCTGGAGTACTACGTGGATCCGGTGAATTGAACTTTGAAATTAGGACCTGGACTTAGGTCCTGCGGAAAATAAAGTTTGTTCTCTCTCTCTCTCTCTCTCCAAGATTCCGGTACACTTGCGGTCATTAGGCATTGCGTATACAGGTTTGCCAGTTTTTCAAGTACAATTTCTCCGCCATCCTTCAAGAGGTCTGCTGTTATCTGATCGCCACCAGGTGCTTTGCCCCCTTTCATTTCTTTCAAAGCCTTTCTTACTTCTGTCGTTACTGGTGGGTTGTCTATCTCCTGATTTCTCGTGCGGCATTATCCTGGATGTCGCGGCTACTGTACCCTAAAGAACTTCTCGGCCACTACGATTATTTTATCCCTATTTGTGATGGAATTGCCTTGCTTATCTTTAGTGCATACAACTGATTTTTTCGCACGCCAAGACGCCTCTTCACTGCTTTCAGGCTAGCTCCATTTTTTACAGCGTATTTAATCCTCTCCATATACTTCCGTATGTCAGCTGTCTTACGCTTATTGATTAACTTGGAAAGATCCGCCAGTTCTATTCTGTCCGCTGGGGTGGATATTGTCATGGTTTGCCATTTCCTAATTCAATCTTTCGTCTCCTGGGAAAGCTTACCAGAATCCTGTCTAGCCATCGTGCCCCCGACTTCTACTGCACACTCCGTGATAATGCGTGTTTAAGGTTGTCGCTGGGTTCCTGTATCGTAAGCTCTGCTTCCTCGGTAAGAGCTGCTGAATATCGGTTCTGCAGCGCGATCCTGAACCAAGATAGGGGTTTGGCGAATGAATCAGCCACAGCAGCTTCTCAGAAAGGAGGCGGATTAGAGGTGGTAACACACACTGTCTCCCTTTATTACAACAAACACACTCGCACGCGGGACATTACACTTGGACGAGGGACAGTTCTGGGGCCTGTTGGGGTGAAGGTTGTGGGGCAGCTCTTGTGTCTCAGTGCTTCTTGCGGCGGCCGCCTCGCTTGGGTGGCTTGCCTCCACTTTCCTTGGTGGGCGGCGCGGGAACAGGATCCGGTCCAGCCGGCTCACGGGGGCCTCGCACACGATGAATGCGCCGGCGCTCAGTAAGAATGACCATGTGAGCCCTGAAAAGAAGAGCGTGACCTGCGCCCGAAAAAGAGAATGGTTAGGGCCACAATGCAGAATACAGGGACGTGACAGTTACCACGAACCCATACAATAAGCGGTGCGTGGTAGGGAATTTTTATTACCACTCCAAAGTTACGAGGGACTTCTGAAACACCGGATTCAGCTGTTTTACTATGTATACGTGCAACACCTTACGCAACCAGTTAATTTTAAGAGCAGAGCACTTCATGGGCTCTCCTTGTCGTAGCTCGCTAACGGTCGATGCGACTGCCGGAATCAGGCGGCGCAAGTGAGATAACGGACCCCAGTAGAGCCTGATGTACCGCCAGGGGGTCACTCCGAGGCTTTGAAAACCACGTGGTTTAAATAGTCATAACCGTTCGAATCTCGTGAACCGCTGGCGCTTGTCATACATCTCCCCGTTGTTTAGCGCAGAAGAAAACTGCCGGTACATTTCATGTAAAATCTGTATATAACCGGCAGCCCCAACTCGTTGGGTTGGTGTTTACGACAGTAAGCGAAAAAAGCGACCGCGCAATAAAAAAAATGGTGCATTCGAAATGACGCCGAAATGCTCCAGCCGCGCTAGAAAAAGCGTTCGAAATGATGCAAAACAGCTCTAGCAAGCAAACACAAAAAGAACAGAACTCCCGCTGGCGCAGTTTCAGGCAGGGGGCGCGCGAGCACTGCGAAGGCTGGAAATTCGAAATGCATTGGGTGGCAGCAGTGACCGGATAACGGCGCTGCGGTCTATTGTGGCGAATCACTGCTCTGCACTTCCGACAGCTTCCACATTGAGTGGAACGGCTTTAATATTTCAAGTAACTTTAGTAGCGTAAAAGTGGCAGGGCAGCGAAGTTAGCGTTAGCATTGTCGAGGCATGTCGAGGCGAGCTCTGCGGCTGGCCTGTATGTTTTCGCGTAGCCCGTGCATTGACTTTAGCACTACGTCCTGTGTCGGCTTGATCTGAAACGCCATCCAGGAACTGCATATGGCAACAGCGGTGCTTCTAACAGCAATGTTGGCATCCTGCCTCCGCAGCACCTATGCAAGGACGCCGATCCAGTCCGCAGCAAGAAAGAGTGGTGGCCCGGGGCATCACCGCGGCGTATTTTGTGTTCCGCACATTTTTTTTTCGAAAAAAAAAAAAACACCAAGTGCTCAGAGTGCGTAGCGCCGCAACACGAAAGCGGGTGTTTTCGAAGTCATTGCACAATATACGAATTCTGATATACCTGCCAAAAAAGTTAGCTGAAAAGTAGAAAGAAAAAAGAAAAGAAAGAAAGAACAGAGTTAACTTCACGAAGCATGCGTTTATTTTGCAGATACAAGGCGTTACGCTAAAAGCGTCACACGTTCGGCGTGATACTCGCCAAATAACGGGTTTTGCGACGCATAGCTAGATCTGGGCTGCAATTCGCGCAGTTATGGTGTTTCTCATTAGACCCCTGGCGCTCTTTATTTTCGAAATTTCTGGGGAAACTAGTGGATTGCGCTATTTTTTTTTTCATGCTCGGCACCTTTGTGATTGAACAATATTCACTAAAATGTACAGACCGGGAGATATCGTCCACACCCGCGTGAACGAGGGTTGGTTGGTGGCCAAATCCACATGTCTTCTAACTCCCAGTCCAGGTTATGCGAAACCCCTCACATCACCCACGTGCACAGAGACGTGCCTTATATCGGCAGCAGGGCCGGAAATCCGTGAAAGCACTGGGAAAAGCGTGCATGTAAAAATTGGGCCCATCTCCCCGCGAGGGGGGCTCGAGTAAATGCGTCGCATAGGGGGTGGGTGTATTGCGTTAACGTTTAGTGTTTGGGGAGTTGGTGGTAGTGAATGCGTTGTATCAGCAGCTTCTTGACGTAGTTTGAACGAGTCAAGGATATAAGGCGCGTTCGTAGCCTCCCATTTTGTGTCGGCTTTGTGGCGCAGTGGGTAGAGCACCATGTACATTGCGTTCCGCCCGCAGGGTCGAGGGATCGAAACCAGGCGCCGGATAGTATTTTTATATAGTGTAGGGGGAGGGGTGCGGACTACGACGGACGTCAACGCGGGTGACATCATGAGTTACTGAAATGCTCTGCATTTAAAAAAAGCGGGACTTACGACCACGAAGTGGCTGAAGTAGATTCGTTCCCTGGACGTGCTGAACCAGATAAGGTAAAACACCGAGTGAACCAGGTAAGCGCCGTAGCACAGCCTCCCGAGAAGTACGAAGGGTGGTGAAGACAGGAAGACGCAAGCGAAGCCTGCGAGGAACAGGAGTTGCTTCACGGCGGTTGCAGCAGTATTCGATTGACTCCTCGCAGGGAGGCAAAAAGGCACAACACGCGAAAGTACAAAGTAACATGCACACTGCTGTTAAGGCGAAAGAGTCAAATTGATTTCTATCCCTTGGCCCGACGCCCAAACATCATCTGCGTAGTTGCAGTCAATCCCGCAGTAGGCAATTTCGGCGTGAATTTTATAGGGGAGAAAAGTTGCACGCACTGAGCCGAACCCTTAAAAACAAAACAGTTCCCGGGTGAGCCACGGAGAAAGAAGCGTGTGACCGTGGGCCTGCGCTTCCCCACAACGTGGCTAATTATTGCGACCAGAGCGAAGAAACTGAGCCAATGACTCTGGCCTTCGTGCGATGTCACAGTGCAAAGAATATTTTCTCGTTAAATCATATACAGTTAACTGCCGACTTTCTTCACTTTACGCAGCGATTGGCCAATCCGGGTGAGTTTTGGGGAGGGTAAAAGTGAGCGATCGCAGAATTAAACATGGGGCTAGTGCGATGCTAATGCATCCGAACTATTTTCAGAGGTAATATAGTTTTCTTTACGCCCACGATTGTTCGCCTACCGGAGTGTAAGACCGCCTACACTGAAGTGCCCAAAGAAAAAAAAAACGAGTAAGAGCCCATGGTGCTGCTTTTAAGACACTTCTTGGGTAATTATCTTGGCCCAAATAATGCCGCCGGTGCTTAGTCAACCCCGGCCGTTGATGCTCGTTGAGGTTCGTCCCCTCCCCCTTTACCTCCTTTTCCCCCTCACACACACAGACAGTTTAAGAATAAAGAAAGGCTGGCGCTCTCCCTATACCTTTTCCAGTGGGTATACGCTTCACGCTTTACCAGTGCGCGCCATCATTCCCAGTAGCTTGCGGTCAATAGGGCAAACCCGTCTAATTGCGAGGTCCACCTGGCTATAAACAGGGATTTGCGTTGGGATCATGCGCAATGCGATACGTCGTACTAGCACTGAGTAATGTCGAAGCGGAAGTGTCCCTTTTGAATCGAATCTTGTGCGGGGGTTCAAATTCGCCTGTCTCATCCCCGCGTGATGCTCGTTAGGATGCACTGGAACGAAGACAACGCACGGAGGAACGCGAAAACCAAACGTATTGCCCCTCAGGACTACAACTCCTTCCCACTGAGGTCCACCGGGGTCGATAGCTAGGGCTTTTATTTTGAGGCCTTAAAACATAACGACAAATAACCTTGCTGGCATCTTGCCGTTAGTATGATTAATGAGCCGCTTTGAAACACGCAATCCTATCTAGCCTGGAAGCTGAAAAAAAAAATGTTTCCCGTACTGCGCTAACTTCCTGGACCACTCGTATTGACGATGTGAAGAGAAATCTCACACAGCGAAACGTCTCAAAGCTGTTAATTAGGCAGGATAAATATGTCAATTTTGTTTCACAGCTAAAAACATACAACTGGACCTGTAAGTGTGTAGCCGGCTGATCTAAATGGCATCAATTATGTGTTATTTAACCTTTATGAATTTAATAAGGTTCTGCACGGGAAGTTTAGGCTAGTTGGTACACCATTGAACAAAAGTTTACAGCGCGAAAAAAAGAACGAAAGACGAAGAGTGGCCACACTCGCTAAATCGTGCCTTCACTTTCGTTTTGCTGTTTCCTAATTTTTTTTCATTACTTGCAGTGCCTGCCGTTTTCTAGGCATGTTCGCGCAAATCGGCATGTGTGTCAATACGCAAATTTGTGTGTGCGTGTGTGGGTTTGCGAAAAAGATATCATTTGGAAGTATCACTTGTCCGTGTCACCACTCTTCGCCCTTTTTTTTCGCGCTGTTAACTTTTGTTACATAACACATTCGTTATAATTTAGACGTTAGACTAAGAATGGATTTTTTCCTCAACTTTAAAAGCTAGGCAACATATTGCGACGAATGTAGCGTGCGGAGCCGGCTCAGTCAACCCGTACACTTTACAAACGGCTTAGTGCGCTACGCCACAACACCTGAGTAAGCGGACCCTCAGCGATCGACGGTGCAGGTTCAGAAAATTACCGTTTTAACTTCTATAAGACAGCACGCAATTCCAGCAGCACGTGTGCATTTTCGAGGGTTTAGCCGATATCCCCGTCTTCAGTCTGCCTACGTTGGAAATCCACCACTACGAGATGAAGCGGGTATGTTGACAAGGCGAACAATAAGTTCCAAGCTGTCGTTAGGCGGACGGGGCGCTCATTTCGGAGGTGAATCATGATGAACGGGAACCAACAGATTCGATCGGTAACACTGCGTGGGTGTGCCTCATTACACACGAATGAGACAGGCTGGATAGCAGATAGAGGAGTCGGGGAATAGTGCAAACCGACACACGTACTGGTGAAATATCGGACTTTCGTTGCTTGCGTGATACTTCTTTGAGTAGAGTGAAAGCTTTGTACGAGTGGCAGCATGCAGAAGTGGACTTGTGAGTGCCCTATCAGGAGCAAGAAGGTCTGGAATCGATATTGCGTTCACCCTCGGGATTGAGGGACGGCGAATATCTGGCTGATTTTGCCTATACGAACACCGTAGAAATAGCGAAAGTAATCGCCTAGTTACACGATCTCCTTTGTCAAGTCCGTTACGCAATACGGCACCATGCATGCCCTATGGATAGCTATAAAGAGTAATTATTGCCATTGCCTTTGTTTGAATTTACACAGGCCGAATTAACACGGACTGTTGCAGGGCCTTGCCGGACACTCGGTACACTACTATGAATTCGCCTACCTCGTCTGTTCCCGCTTCTCGGGTGCAGCCTTAAAGCAAGCCTGACAGGCGTTCCACAACATTTCAGAACATCACTCACCGGCCCTGCAAGTTGAAAATGCGTACATAACCCAAGAGGCGCACAGGGACCAAAGGATGCGGTCCAGGAACGCCACTACCAGGGTTGCTGCCACGCCTGCCGGAACGCTGTCTTGATACCAAGGAATCTTCAAAAAGATACATGTTGCGCCGCTCACGGTGGCGGTCACCCACGCCGTCACCTGCATTGACTGGTCACCACATACGCCAAAGAAGCAAACATCACGAAATGAACATCTTTTTGATGCTGTACAAAAGTAAATGCGTTCTCTATATCCGCATATGGTGTCCGCGGAAGTTATTTCGTGCGGGAACGTGTCTCACATCTCCAGTGTTTGCTCGTGCATTCGAACTGAATTGAGTAAGACTTTTCGAACGTTATAAGAGAACAGTTTCCCGCGACAATTACTACCAGCCGAGAAAAATTGGCTGCCGCTGTAGTGGTATTGTGTAGAAGCGAGAAATTGGCGTTTCTCACACAGCCTGGGCTGTGGGGCGAGTGGCTCCGGATTAATTTGCACCAAGTGTGCCACATTGTAAATATACGTTTAATGTAGCGGGCACGTTCGAAAATGAAATGTTGCCGCCGACAACTGCGTAAAAAAACGCAGAAATGGTTCCTACTACACTGAATCCTCGGCTGTCGAGCCAGGCAATTTTAATAGCGCCCCGGTACAGAAGCGCAACGCATCCCCCCCCCCCCCATCCCCTTCTCTCCCCGCCGCCGATATTGTATTCGCATGCGGGAACGAGAAGAATTGGCCTATGGCATCATAAGGCATTTTTTGCCTTATGAATTGGCCTATGGCATCATAAGCCCACCATAAGGCATTTTTTATCGAAACCGAAATCGCCATTAACAGGCCTAAATTTCCTCGGCGAGAAATCCGAAACATCTTTGCTTTTCGAATGAATGTACCTGATTCCTTTTCATTCAGGCGAGATGCCTTGACGCACCTGCACTCTTTGTCATTCTATTCTCCACCCAGGGAGCCCCTATGTTACGTCAAATATATGTTCTTCGCCGTCATTGATTTCGTGTCGGTGCCGGGCGTGGAGAAAACCACCGCAAATGCGCGAATCGTACCAAGAGACCATAACCAGCGGCGTACATTCAGTGACAACGCAGATTATTACAACAGTGGGCGCGCAGCCCGTTTTCAGTTATTCGGCAAGTCGGCATTGCTAGTGATGTCGGAAAGCATGAAATATGTTTTTCATCGTACGTTAGAATCAATAAGATTACTGCCATGCAACGCTCAATACAGGTAAGGCACATATGGTGCACCCTATATCACACATTTATGGTTCCCCTAATTGAAGCTTCGGAGCTCAGTTTTAACACACTACACTCCCCTTCACGCCCTGGGGGAAAGGTTATGAGGCGACCCTCGACGTACGCGCGAGTACAAGTTAGGAGGTAGACTACAGCATGAGAAGCCGCTTTCGAGCGTATACGGGAGTGTGTGCGCTGCGATAATCGTGGGTGCGTTTAGAGTAGCTAGCGCCGCGAAAACGTTTTATATGAGGCCGCCATTTATATCAGGCCACCCTATACAAGGGCTTTAAATATAAAAGCTGCATCCTGCATTACGTCTATCGGGAGGGATAGCGTATTGGGACGCGTAAGTTCTTAATCCCAGAACAATTACTCGTAGTGAGTCTATCAGCATCAAATTGCATCAACGCGCCCAAACAGCAACTCTTGCATTGGCCCTTCGCCGATCACCGACAGCGTCAGCCTATAGCGAATGCAAACAGGATAAGGGCGAGAACTGCATGGTCATCGCGCTCCCATACTAATCGCGGAAACTGTTGCACTTACCCGCGCTGAAGCTTAGTTGACGTCACTGTCGTTTCAGATGCGACGGTGAGTGAGGCAATTTTAATAGGGAAATGTTAATTAGATGCCACTTTTGGCCTTAACCAGCCAACTATTCGGCGTAACAAAGTCATGGCACATCTGCTTCCCGGAACGCGGTACCAAAACCAGTCCTCCCTCCTCCCCATTTTTCCAATATTGTGGGCTGGTATTTGTGGCACGTATGCAATAAGCGCGGTTAGACACGAAAAGATATCTATGCTCCGTTGCAAGGGGATCACCAGTGCCCATGGTGTGTCGCCAATAACAAACCATTGTCAAGTGCTTGCAAATAGTTCCTCGCTACTTTGCGAACGGCCCTGACTGCACACATTTCCCCCAGAAGTTCTATCACAACCCGGGAAATTTTTATGTACGCTAAACCTATGGCACCACGCCTGATTACAAAGGCAAGAAAACTAGTCGAGCGTCGCTCGAGGGATCAAGGTTGTATATAGATATCTGGCTAGAATGTTCAGTCAGAAATAGGGTGTGGAGAGAGGAAAACGGTATTCGCGAAGACAAAATTAAGATACGTAACGTAGGTCATGAACCTGATTTCAATGACGTCAGTGCTGCATTGCAAGTGAGTAATGGGTCATTAATTCACGAACCAAAACTCAGGTCCGAGCTGAAGTTAATAATTTTGATCCAATGTTTTAGTTGTTATTGACTGTACATCCAACAAAATGACGATGAAACTACAGTGAAGTCGCACAATAAAGACCCGACGTCGCCTTCGTTGTCACCGCTGCTTATGGGGTGTTGGCACAGGCATTTTCGCGCTCAAAAAAAAAAAAAAAACAACTGAAACGCTCACGCCATAGCGCAAACAGTACCACGGCAGAAAACACGACAAGCGATGACATTTAAAATATACCCGCATACCAATTAACTAGCCCGCATCGACACAATAAGTTCCAAGATATACCCGTCCTACAGCGGCACCCGGAATTTCGGCGCTCCTGTTGACCCACAGCGCGCCACATTCGTAGGACAGTAATTGCTTCTGGGCGGTTAGTTCACGTACTAATACAAGAGGCGTGAAAGACATCCTGACACAGACCCACCAAAGCCTTACAAAATTTTTTTTCTACCCCAAATCTTGGGGATTTCATCCAAAAGAATGGACAATCGGGAGAGCTGGTAATGGTTCATAACTTACTAACAGCGCGTGGACAAGGGACAAAAAAGTAGGACGAACGCGGTCCTGTTGCTTTTGTTCGTCCCTCGCACGTCAATAAGTCATGGACAATTTCACGCCCGGTTTAAAACAGGGTATTGACCGTGAACTGAGCGCGCCAATAGGTACCGTAAGGACAGGTGTAAGGTGCGTTTGAACTCTGTGAAAGAACATTCACGAGCATGCTCACGCGCTCTAACACCAGGCGCCCGCCTAAAGATCGGCGCGGCCACGAAATTTTAGGTTGAAATGCGCGAACCTATAAGCCGCACGACAAGCGAAACATTTCACCTGACAGAAGGCACGAAACGCAGCAGCCGCAACCAAGGAACCGGGGGATGGGAGAAAAAGGAAGTTGCTGAAATTTCTACGGTAGGCACGAAATTCGCAACTAAATATGCCATTCAGTAGCGCTACTACTAAATATTCATCCTGAGACCCATCGAATATGCGCTGTCAAGGCTGCCCGTCAAGTCCCTAGCATGCCGATTTCCGAAAGGAACAGCTCGCGCAGCACGTGGGTGAAAAAAAAAATTCGGCAGGTCCGCCACAGTGGCACGTGACTCCGGACGCCAGCGTCGCGAAACCATCGAAGGCTACTCGTCGGCCGCGTATGGTCCGCCACCTTCGGCCCCAGAGATAAGCCAGTCTCTGGCTCATTGTTAATACACATCACATCCAGCACTTCAAAGTAAATAAACCAAAAAAAATTAAAAAATTGTACAACAAGAGCTTGGTAAATCGTCCAGCCATATAAGCCACTGACCGCCGCCCGCAGTGTTAGCGCAAGCGGTGAACCGGAGCCACTTAGCTCGTAAGTACACGTCATAATATTTTGCCGTCAAGAATCGCTGAGAAAATGCCGACCAAAAAAGAGAAAAGGACGTAAAGCGCAAAGCGAATGCTGAGCATCCATCTCGTCCTGCCAATAGCTTGACAGGAAATTGACCGCTGAGCCGAAGGGCCCCGCCCCATCGCCCAGCCAGGGTGTAGTGAAAATGGCGACCGCGTTCCATTCTGTCCCGGCCCGCTAGCCCTAACCGAAATTTCGCCCTAACGCCGATGAGCGCAAGCAGCGCACTCGCGCCTCGCCTTCGCCGAGATCGCGCAACCTGAGGCTCGCCAAGCTAGGCTGCCTAACCGAAGGCGTACGGGGGAGGCAACGTACCGGCGTCCCGCGGAGGCAGAGCTCCTCTGCGGCGTGACGAACGGCCCATGGTCCGCAGCTCGAATGACGGAAGCCACCCGAGGGACGGTAGCGCCTCGCGTACTTTTCGGGCACGACACGCGCACTTCTTCATGCACCAATCGCTATCAAGATCCGTGTGCTTCACGATGATGATTATCCTGACGACGAAGACGACGACACGTCGTAATTATGGTGGGCATTTTTTTTCTTCTGTTTATAATCTCTCCACTTTTACTTCTTTAGTCCTCTACTGTTAATGCATATATTTATATATCTTTCTTTTTCCCCAAAACCGTTATAGTTCCTTTCGGTAAAGCACCCATTTCCTTTCTAATCCCCATGAATGGGTAAAAGCCGTCCAACTGGTACTAGCACCACCATCCCCAAGTCAGGTTCAACTACTGGGTTTTGTACTTAGAGGCACGCATTCCTGAACTCCGAGTCCGATTTCTCTTGATGACGGTTCAAACTTACCTCCGCATGTACGAAGCCCCCTCTGGAGCTGCCAAGCCTGTATTCATTTGTGATCCGAGTTTATTTTTTACATCTCCGTGGCCGAAACGCATTTCCTCCCTACTGCAATTCGTTCAAACATGCCTTGATTGTATTTCTGTTAAGCTATATGAAGTTATTCCAGTATCCCACTATCGAGCCAGAAACAGTTTTCTTTCAAAACCCCTTCCGTTCGGCTGCAAAGCTTCTCCCACGTTCTGTATTAACCGCTATTTTAAATGAGTATTTATTCAAGCATCCTACTTCTTCTGTGATTTATACAGATGCATCTCAAAATGGCGAGAAAGCTCGAATTGGTATTTTTCAGAATCTAAATTGGAGTTATTCGCCACGAATCCCGGACGACACAACCATCTTTATGGCAGAATTTTCAGCTACAGCTCTCGCTCTATTTAAAGTACCGCAGCATGGATCAGAAATCATCATATTATCCGGTTCGATGTCAGTTATATCGGCATTAACCTCCTCTTCCGACTCTCCCTTGAACCGCACATTATTGTTTTTTGTTCCAAGGCACGTGAAGAAGGTACGTTTGGCTTCGGTCCCTGGCCATACGGACATCAGGGGCAACGAGCTAGCGGATTATCTATAGTCTCGCTGTCACAGCTCCCGTTCGATTCGGCATACCTAATCTGGCTCTCTTTGCGTCCTCAAGATTAAGACGATATTTGAATTTAGTCGCTATCCCATTCAGATGCTCTCATATCACTTGAAGAGTATCAACATTTAAAGTTCGCGTGGAATGTTCATTTTTGTGGATCTCGGCAATGCCAAGTGACCTTCACCGAGCTACGCTGCAGGATTCTGAGGCTAAATTTCTACCGGTTTAGAAGAGGGCTTTCGCCTACGGAACTATGTGTGCGGTGCCAGGTCCCTGAAACAATCGAACATTTTTTTTCTGTCCTGTCGTCACTTCTGAGCAGCTAGACAACTGCTTTGGAAGGATTCAATTGAGCGTTTGGGGTTGACTCTATCTGTACCACTTATATTATCTATTGGGGCTACAAGTTTGGGGTATGCAATATATATATATATATATATATATATATATATATATATATCTTGAATTGGTGAAGGGTACAAAATAATGGGTAATTCGGGTTTTAATCATACCGAAGTTTCATTTCAGGGCCTCTGTCGTTCCGGAAATAAATTAGTATTCTGAGGTCCTCACGAATTTAAACAAGTGAGTTAGCCCTGGCCAATCCCCCGTTGTGGGCACGTAAAAACTTTGAGGGCATCATCATCATCATCATCATCACCACCACCACCACCCCCACAATGAATCACTACTCTGCAGACCATTCTCCGCTACTCATGCAGAAACTACGGCAACGGTCGCATTTCAATATCCGGCCACCGATTACTAAAAAAGCACAAGGATACCCTGAACCCCACCATACTGATATGGACGCCAGGTCACGCAGGGCTCGACGGAAACGAGCGAGCACACGCTACAGCCCTAGCATGCACCCTCCGGGCACCGCACCGGTCGCTCCGTGACCCAGAGCCTGTCCAGCAGCAGTACCGTGCACTTCTGCAACACCACCGCCTTGCCAGATGTGCCTACCCACCACCGCACCACAAGCTTACCCGAAAAGAGGCTGTAGCCTGGCGGCAACTACAGGCCAACACATACCCCCACCTTAGCTTCCTGCATATCATACACCCCACAATATATCCACCAACATGCCCACACTTCAGCGAATATGCGACACTGTACCACACCACGTGGGCTTGCCAGAACACACCAGCAGCCCCCATTATTCTCCCCCCCCCCTCGAGCAGTGGGAGGTCGCGCTGTGCAGTTCGGACCCTGAGGACCAGCGACAGTTGGTGGACCGGGCACGCAGGACCGCAGCCGCCGCAGGGACCCTGGACTGAAGGCTTCTATCGCTTTCAAGCGCGAACCTCTTGAATAAATGTTTTACCACCACCACCACATCATCTCATATGGCAGTAACCTACGTTCACAACGCACAGAGCCTTCATGCCACCCAATCTCGATCCGAACACAATACAAACTCCAAAGTTCAGCATAAGAACTTCTTAATGGGAACAATATAGCGGCGGGTCAAACATCATGCACCCCTCCATCTAACGACGAGGATGGTTGAACGCGAAGCTTTCTCATGATGGATTCTTTGGTTGGTCGATCCCACACTGTGAGTATGTGCTACTCTGGAGTTACGCACGAATTTTTCAGAATACCCACAGCAACTCTCGGGTGTGCACTCCGGAGGCCTAACGTTTGGGTTTCGGGTGTACGGCGCGAATTCGGTACGTGCTGCTTGGCTTTCCGTGAGCAATTTTTTTAGTGGGTGCCGGTTTGAGGCGTTAAACCCCAAGATGTTATGTTAGGCCTGACGTCCCAAACCATAAAATGGGAAGTTAGGACTAACGTCTTGTGGCTAAAAGCCTTACGGCATACAGAGCAACGCCATTCTTCTCGTGATGGCCTCTTCGGTTGGCGTCTGCATAGAGATTTATAATAATACACGCTAGAGGGGACACTGGCGCTAGTGTCTATGCGAGCCGCAAAATGGTGGCTTCAAACCCCTCGGAAGCAGCCATCCCTCGAGGATGCGGGATTTTCAGATGACTCGGCTGTCATCTTCACTTGACTTAAAGTACTTTTTTTGGGTGCGGAGTACCTTAGGACCGCACAATGTCCATCCGCGTCCGTGCGCACAGCATTTACAATCGCAAAAAAATCACACAGGCACCGGCACGATTCGAGCCTGTGTCTGGTAGACCAGACAGAGTTAGTGTCAGTCATCTTACCCATTGGGCTACGACGGTTTTTTTTTAATACATGGAAATTTTAGAAAACTTTAGAAGATGAGACACTTAACGCACAATAAAAACACTAACAGATAGCAAAGGGCAAGGCATCAGTCGAACAAAGATCAAAACTCAAGCAAGCAAACGCACGCATCCAAAAGAGGCAGCCACTCCGGTGAATCACTCTGCGCAGCATAAACGGTCCGCGCCAACGCTACTTGTTCCCGAAAAATGCATTTGGTCGGCCTAGGGGGTTCCGCATGCCGATCAGTCATGCAGCACTTTCACAAGCTAAACAATCCTAGGAGAACAAAAACGTCATATGGCACCCGATTAACATCTTCAAATGGCAGGAAGCGAATGGTGTACGGGGTGGTGTCAATGTCCTTTTTAGTGACCGCTGCAAAACGTCCCAGAAGAACACAGCGTCCCGGCACAGCACAAAACAATGATCAATTGTCTCTGGTTGATTACAGAGGCAACAATTGTCCGATCAAGGAATAGCCATTCCCTTTTCGCGCAGCCATGTCTTAACTGGGAGTGTGGAAGAATGAAGTTTGAAGAAAAACGTTTTGGCATTTGGCGGAATACACATACTCATTACGTGTTTCAAAACATTGTTTTTCTGCTGGCCTAAGTAAGACTGGCGATAAATAGGCACCGGGAATAGACCTTCAATAAGAGTGCTCGTCATAGTTTTCCTTGACATGCTGAACAGATATCTCAAGGAAAATCACGCGGAAAGAAAGTTAAAAGACTCCAAGACCTCCTTGAGAGACCCCCTTGGATGCTTCGTATTAACTTCGCCCGTACATAAAGCAAAAAAGGCAAATGGAAACTTATGCGCTGCTGAAGTACAGTTAGTAAAAGTGGGTGGTGGTGGTGGAGAAACTTATGATCAACCAATTTGTAGAAGAAAAAACGAGACACAAGTTGGTGCACAAACAAATGCACGAGCCCAACACCCCCTGCCTTTAAAGGAAGAAACAAGTTGTCCCTGCGCATAGGTTCCCATTGAGAACCCCACACAAATGTTGCAAAAACTCTATGTAGGGCCTGAACTTTTGTTCGCGCACATTGAAGCACTTGAAGCACATAAAGGGGCTTTGTGGCAAGGAAGACATTACACACTCTTGCACGTGCAAACACAGAGAGGTCTTGCCCATTCCATGCCGGCGATGCGCGCTAAACTTGCGTGAGCGCTGATGACCAAAGAGGCCCTGTGTTCCGTATTTGATGTAACGGCACGCCGAGGTGCTGAAGTGGGGCGCAATCCAAAATTATACCTGAGAATCTGGATGGTTTCATTCCCCGTTGTCCGATCCAAAATCCCTTAGTTTTTTCTATATTGACATCCGCTCCAGACACATCGCAGAACTGCTTAGTCACTGTAAGGGCTTCCTGGAAACTCATTTTGCAGCGCAAAAATACGCTGTATCATCTGCATAAGCAAGCACCTTAACTTCGCACGATTGTAAGCAAAAACATTTCACTCCTTGACTCTGCTGAATACTGAGACAAAGAGGCACGAGGTACAATGCGAACAGCAACGGTGACAGGGGGCAGCCTTGTCTGACAGGCGACTTGATCGCAATCGGCTTAGACAGAATACGATTGACGATAAGCTGTGTAGTGCACCGATTATAGCACAGCTTTATGCCCTTATATAACACATAACCTAAGTTGACGGCTGCAAAAAGTGAGGATAAGAAATTGTGAGAAACCCGATCAAACGCTTTTGCAAGGCCAATTTGTATTAGGGCCACCTGATCTACCGAATCTTGGAAGAACGCGAACATCATCCTAATCCGTAAGAAAGGCGACATGAAGCACTTGAAAAATTACAGGCCGATCAGCTTTGGGGCTCCTCCGACTGTCCGGTCCGTTCAGCTGAGCGGGCCGTCGCGGCATTTTTCGCTCCCGCACTGAATTCCAAGATGGCTGCCCCCAGCGGGGTGAGCGTTACTGCGAACTCCGTTTCTTCGGGTGACACATCAGCGACGGAACCGCGAAAACGTAAGGTACTTACCAAGGTAATCGCTAACAGAATTTCTGCAACCTTAGATTTCAGTCAACCTAAATAACAAGCCAGGGTTTCGTAAAGGCTTATCAACAATGGACCATATTCACACGACCAATCAGGTGATAGAGAAGTGCGCTGAGTATACTGAACCCCTATATATATTCTTCATAGACTATGAGAAAGCATTTGATTCGGTCGAAACCTCAGCAGTCATTCAGGCATTAGGGAACCAGGGTTTAGACGAGCATTATGTAAGAATATATACTAGAGGATATTTACCGTGGGTCCACAGCTACCATCATCCTCCATAAGGAAAGCAGTAAAATACCTATAAGGAAGGGCGTCAGACAAGGAGACACAATCTCTCCAATGTTATTCACAGCGTGTTTACAAGAATATTCAGAACATTGGATTGGGAACAGGTGGGAGTAAGGGTTAATGGAGAATACCTCAGTAACCTCAGATTTGCTGATGACGTTGCCTTGCTAAGTAACTCGGGGCACGAATTGCAAAGCATGCTTTCCGCACTGGGCGAACAGAGTAGAACCGTGGGCCTGAAAATTAATATGCAGAAAACTAAAGTAATGATCAATAACCTCGGGATAGCACAGCGGTTTGAGATAGGTGGCGAGGCAGTGGAAGTGGTAAGCGAATATATCTACTTAGGCCAAGTTGTGACCCCAGATCCCAACCATGAGGCAGAGATAATTAGAAGGATCAGAATGGGGTGGGGCGCATATGGCAGGCATTCTCAGATAATGAATAGCAGTCTACCATTGTCGCTGAAGAAGAAAGTGTATGACAGCTGCATCTTACCGGTACTCACCTACGGGGCAGAAACTTGGAGGCTCACTAAGAGGGTTCAACTTAAATTGAAAACGAGTCAGCGGGCAATGGAGCGTAAAATGATAGGTGTAACATTAAGGGACAAGAAGAGAGCAGAGTGGGTCAGGGAACAACACGTGTTAAGGACATATTAGTAGAGATTAAGAAGTAGAAATGGACGTGGGCAGGGCATGTAATGGGAAGGCAAGATAACCGCTGGTCATTAAGGGTAACAGAGTGGATCCCTAGAGAAGGCAAGCGTTGCAGGGGGCGGCAGAAAGTTAGATGGGTAGATGAGATCAAGAAGTTTGCGGGGATAAATTGGTCACAGTTGGCACAGGACCGAGGTAATTGGAGAATAATGGGAGAGGCCTTTGCCCTGCAGTGGGCGTAGATAGGCTGATGATGATGATGCTTATAATGATCTACCGAATCGAACACGCACTCCAAGACAGAACGAGCGATATGAATATTTGTGTGAATACTCCTGCCCCGAATACCGCAAATTCGGTGGGACCCCACTAAACTAGTGATTACAAATTGAAGGCGCCTCGATAAAATTTTTGCAAATATTTTGTAGTCAACGTTGCAGAGGAAGATTGGTCGGTAACCCTCTACATACCTCAGTTTCTCTGCATCCGCAGTTTTGGGGATTAGCACTGTGTGTCCTGAATAAAAGGTTGGCGGCAAGATATTATGGTTATAGGCAGCCGTAAATACGTCTAAAAGAACTAGAGCAAGGATACGTGAGTCAGTGCCCGAGAGTCAAACGGCTTACTCCCTCGCCTGTAACGGTGCGGAGCTTCTTAGGACCTCCCAATGTCCGTCCGCGTCCATCCGTGCGCACACCACCATAAAGCGAAAATCAAGCGAAATTCGATTTGAGCCGTGAGTTGCAATTTCATTTAGGGAATAATCAAGGTGCAACTCAAGGCTCAAATCGAATGACGGTTGGGGCGCAAATCGGTTGTCACTCGGGGCGCAACTTGGATGTCATTTCGAGTCCCCGTACTCCGCATCCTCGCCATCGTCCACGGAGTGGAGATGCTGCCATTTTTTTAATGCAACAGCTATAAATAACATTGGAGAGTTTATAAACTATTAGTCGTGTAAACAACTTGTACTGTCTGGTAATTTTATCCTGAGGTTGAGAAGAATTCTTCTATTCGGCGGGAAGCGATCTGTAAAGTGCATACGCGGATGAGATCAGTGCAGCCGGCGATTTTGCGGCGAAACGTTTGTTTCCTTGCGTGCGAGTCGGTGATGGCGTGCGGATGAGGCAGGGCGGCTGTACTGTACCCAAAAGTTTGCATGGTCACGGGCGGTGACAGCGATTTTGCTTGTGCCTTGTTCACGCTAATGATGACAGGCAGCTGACTATCAGCGGAAAAGGGCTCTAGTGTGCTTGTGCGAACCGCCTAGCATACGACGCTCACATTGGCGGCATCTTTCTACGTATGCGACCTACCATCGCCCCCTGTATTTTTCCTTTACCAAATACGTTGGCCGCTTCACAGCGGGAGTGAGTGGGACGCCTGTTTTGCCCACATGTCGTAAGGTGGGGCCTCGACCTTAACCGGGATAGGGTGCCTCGATTCACGCTTCCGCCGTATAGAGTGGAGACCATAGAGTTTCATAATAATATACGTACACTATGAAACTCTATGGTGGAGACACGTATATGCTGGCGCCGCCATTTTGGGTCACTCGCTCACCGCCGCCGCAAGTCATCAAAACCTCGCTAAAATTATCGCTGCAACGGGGTTTACTGGCGAGTTTGTGTCATCTTATCTGTTTCGCGTTGCTCGTTCTTGGGGGAAATGAAAAGAACAACGCGTTGAGCACTTTGACCCAATAGCGGCGGCACGGGACCGTTCAAAGGGTGTCTCCACCCTGTACGGCGGTTCTGGCATCGAGGCACCCTAAACCGGGATCACCCGACCGTAACTGAATTCCTGAGCGGCTTGTGCCTAGTTGACAAGGCAATCGATGTTTTATATTGCCGAAGTGCGCCACTTTGGTCAGCGAAAGAAAACTCAGCGCCGCGACGGAGCACGTTTTGCCTATTACGTTACCGCTTTTCACCACGCGTCGGTGCGATACTAACCGGTCACGCGACTAAGGCGCTGAGAAGCCTAGCAATGGAGGGAGAGTGGCTAGAGTAGAAGGAAAGGGCTTGGTTGTCTGCTCGGAGCTGATGCGTTTGGCGTTGAAAAAATACAGAGAAACATGGTTAAGTAGCGCAAAAAATACAGGAGGCGATGGACCTACCCTCACTTGTTTTGCCGCTTTTTACCGTGACAAGGTGCAGACCACGATCAACTTGGTGCTGACCCACCCACCGCTCGAGGCTCCCGCGATATTGTTACGTGAAGGAAAATTCGACGACTGTACACGTACACTGACTGCTGGTAAAGGATTTTTATTTGGCTTAGCCGCTACAGCGCTCGTGTTGTCTTCGAAAGTGCCGTCATGAACGGGACGAGGATGGAACAGCGTGCTCGTACTGTCTACCTTGTGCGTAATTTCGACTTCGCGTCCCTTTTGAGAAATGCCGTAGAGCATGACTAGTGCTAGTGTAAAGGCTACACGGCGATGTAACTGCTTTCCGCATTCATTTCATTACAGCCGAGCAGTATTTTCACATTGCAGGCACTTGTATCGTGCGCTAACAATTCTTCCTCGTAACGGGCCGCCTACGCTTTCAACTCCGAAACCAATATTGATGGCCCCGAAAAATCCCGAGCCAAGTACACATAAAAACCGCCAAAACTCAAGTTAAGCCAAGTTAAAAAGATCACAGGTATACGTCTCACAATCAGCTCCATGGTGATTGAACGACTGCAGCGCCTGTGTACCCCTCTGGTTTTTAGTATGAAACTCTATGGTCGTCTGAGTTTTCCAAAGCGCTTCGACCATGTCGAAATGGAACAATCAGATAGACGCTGGCTTCTTACGTGAGGGACCCAGGTTCGATTCCGGCCACGTGAAGCGTTCTTTTTTCTTTCACTTCACCGACGATCATTCATCATCATACTCAGAGAAAGTTGGCTTTCCTTTAGGGCGTATTGGCGTACAACGGAATCAGTGAGGACACTAAAACTTCGTTTTAAAATAAATTCGGCCCCTTTTTCTGGTGAGCAGAGTAATTCTGCTGTTGTTCCAATTGAATAGCTCTTACATCCCCCCTTCCACTACCCCTCTCCCTCCTGCCGAATAAATGTTGCAACGTGGTGAACGAGTGACGTCGGCTTCTGGAGCGTTGCCATATATAGTATAAAAGGATGTAGAAGCGACGTTTTCGGGGAATGAAAACGACGTGGAGGTAGTTGCCGCGCTCAGCTTGCTCACATTACTCTCAGAGGTGAGGCGCCTAATCTTGCCAGATATTTCAGCAGTATATAGTGGTGTGGATTTATTTTTTTCATCGGCACATGCGCTAAATTGGCCTACTACGTCTATTTAGATTTTCTTATGTTAAAATTTAGTTTTTTTGCGCCTGCCCTGCATCTTCTGACGGCGTACTGGGGAGGGGCGAAGCATGCAATGTATAAGTACATTCAAAGATTGCAAGTCTCTCTCTTACCACACGGTGCGCGCTGATTCGGCGCGGGAGAAGCGCAAGTGAGGGGGAGCAATCACGCGCTTGCTGAGGCGGTGGCGCCGTCTCTTGCGTTGAACCGGATTTAAAAGGGTACTGACACCAATTTTCAGCATTGATATTATTGCACAGTTCGCTTCCTTTGCTCAACAGAATACCCTGGCTGAAATATGAGCGGCCTGCGACGTGGAAAACATACTTTAATTGGATTTCATTTATCGCGCCCACGGAACAGCACGCGGAGCGGCACTCACCAAATGGACATCAACGTGTCATCATCCCGTGGTAGCCAAAAGAAGTGACGCGACAGCGCTCGTCAAAAACTCGTGATGTCACTTTACGCGCGCGACCTTGCGAGCGGCGACTGGGCGCCGGCCGGCGCATTCACAAACGGGTGCACGTAGCCAGAGCTACAGGCATCACGTGGCCTCCGAGATCGCGGAAGCCACGGGCATAACCGCTGCCCAGCAAGGCACTGTTGGCAAAAATAAAGTTCCGCACCCGGGAAAGGAAGCGATAATATAGCCCGGAATCGCAATAGAAGTCGCCATCAGGACTTTTATTAAAAGCGGTCATCGAATTTCCGCCGCAATGGTAGGCCTAGCACCTTCGGGCAGCTCAGCCGTCAAGCTCCGGCGGCGGCGCGGTCGAAATAACGCCCCCACGGACCTCCGCAGTGTTTGACGCCCGCACAAAGCGGTGAGGTCCTGCCGCGATTCTGTCATATGCTAAAAGGAGGGGAACAGCGCAAATTTGACAGACACGAGAAGAAGGAGACGACACGCACAGCGCTGACTTACAACAGTTTATTCTTTACCGCTCGGGCACATATATACCACCACGGTTAAAAATACAAGGAAAAGCAAGACTAACACGATAGTGTCTCTTATCACCATTGCTCGTCACACATCACCATTCGCTCTGCGCTACAAAAACACGTGCTGCACTAACCTGGGGTCAAAAAATCTAATTCTTTTTGGGAGAGGGTCAGAGAGGGCATGCTTACGCATTTATCTTTTAGGCGGGCGATTTCGGCAGCTTCAATTATTTCTCTGGTGGTTTTATGCTTTTTTTTGCTATGACCTTTGTTTCAGAAAAAATAGGGCTGCAGCCGCTAACACTACAGTCCCTACAGTGGAGGCCCAGGTGGCCACTGATTGCCTTGGTTACTTTGTAGTGGTGCTCTTTCAGTCTTTCATTTAAGCACCTTCCTGTTTGCCCTATATATTGTTTACCACAGGACAGCGGAACTGAATAGACTACACCTTCTATGCAGTCTACAAACCGATTTTCATGCTTTGTTGAGCAAGACTGCATTGTTCTTGCTGTTTTGTTGACTCTTGAGCACATGGCTGACAAGTTATTGGGGGCGGAAAATACTACTTCCACGTTAGCGCGTTTGCCTTTTTTTTTTTTTTTTTTTCAAGTTATGTGCAATTCGATGCAAGTAGGGAATCACAATTATCTTTTTGCTTCTGTTTTGATCTGATACTTGTGGGCTGTCCTGCGTGTTTCTTTTTAATTTTTGTAGAAACGCTTCCGATACTGATGATAGCAACTGTTTTGGGTACCCCGCTATCTGAAGTCTGTCCATCTGCCTAATAAAACTGTCAGGCATACAGTGAATACATGATTTGTTTAAGGCGTTTTTTAAGCACGTGGTAACTATCGACCTTTTTACCAGCTTGGAATGGGATGACTGAAACGGAAGAAGTGGCTTGCTGGCGCGTGGATCATACGCCCAGCAGATGTGATTTGGCGAAAACCGAAGCTTGAGGTCTAAAAACCTGATTGTTTCTTCCACTGGTAATTCAAATGTTAAAACAAGAGGCCTAAAACATTCACGAAACTGGTGTAAAACCTGAAACATTAACGGTTCGAGACCCACCTCGTCAGTATTAAGAATTACTAAAAAATCATCTACATATCGGAAGGTTCTGGTTACACTTGAACTCTGTAGTTGATCATGCAGCAGATTACCTAGGTGGGCTAAGAAAAGATCGCTCAGAATTGGTGCTATGCAAGACCCAATGCAAATCCCATTAGTTTGGATGTAAAGCTTATAATCCCATGTCGTAAAAGTCGAGGTTAGGTACATCTTTAAAAGTTCTAAAAAACCTTGAACTGACAAGCCTGTGTTATTTTGAAAGGCTACGGAACCGTAATTGTCTATACAATCTTCAACACAGATCAAATGTTCCCGATGTGGCAGAGAGTAATACAGGTCCTTAATATCAAAGGAACAAGCCATATAACTTTTGTCATTGCACTTCTCGAGAAAATCTATAACTTCGTCAGATTTGCGCACGAGAAGCGGGTCATTTATTTTTAATAGATTTAAGTGCTTTTGTAAAAACAACGCTACACATTTTTGCCACGTACCGTTTTCCGAAACAATTATCCTTAGGGGTATGTCTACTTTGTGCGCTTTCGCACTGTAAAACATTTCTAGGCTGGTGCGTTTGCTTTTCTCAATTGATTTAACTAAACCGTCGAGGCCACCCTTACAAAAATTTTTATCGCCTTGGTTTTGTAAGTTTATTGAGTTTTGTCAAAAGAACTTGATGATTTCTTTTTAAGTTTCTATTGACTCTGCCTATAGAGTTTCAAATGTTATTTGGCCACCGCGTTCCTATTGAAATGGGATGAAGAGGTTCAATAGGCTTTTTCTATCGAGTAGTTATTGAAACTTGATAGACTAGATCTATTAAGTTTCTATAAAAGTTCCCTACAGAGTTTAAAATGAATATGCATAAAACTTTTTATTGAGTTTCAAAATACTTTTTATATGCAGTACTTTTGAACTTCGACAAAAAAAGCTCCTGCGTTTTTGCAGCCGCCCCTCCCATAGGGGCGATTTCCAGGCGTGGATTCCCCTTTCAAGGGTCCGCACTCGACCAGGGACTCCTGCACCCGTTAAAGAAACCAGTGGGTGCCCGGCGGTACCAGGATTCGAACCCAGTACCTCCCGCATACGAGGCGAGTGCTGTACCTCTGAGCCATCGCTGCGGTTAAACGTTCCGGCGTTTTTGCAGCCGCCCCTTTCCATAGGGGCGATTTACCGTGCAAGTCGGGTGAACTTCCCAAGCGTTGTAATCCCGCACAAGGGCCGAGCGCCAGGCCGGGGAGTCGCTTGTACCTATTTTACCGGTAGACGCCCGGCGCCACCAAGGAACACGAATTCACATGGTGCCTTCCACAGCCACGATGGACACTCAACTCGCAACCGCCTGTGGCAGGACATGCCGCCAGACCACCCGCCGCGGTGGCTCAGTGGCTAAGGCGTTGCGCTGCTGAGCACGAGGTCGCGGGTTTGTTTCCCGGCCGCGGCGGCCGCTTTTCTGATGGAGGCGAAAAGCAAAAACGCCCGTGTGTACGAGATTTCGGCGCACGTTAAAGATCCCCAGGTGGTCAAAATTAATCCGGAGCCCTCCACTACGGCGCGCCTCATCGCCTTCGTTGCGTCGGCGCGTTAAACCCCACAATCAATCAATTAATTAGACTCTTTCACCCCCGGCAATGGCGCAACGCGGCATGATGGCCGGGGGCCCCGCCAGATGGACAAGGGTCAGGGGCCCCTCGATAGGGTAAAGGCAACTTTCCAGGCGTGGATTCCCATCTCAAGAGTCCGCACTCAACCAGGGACGCCTGTACCCATTAAAGAAACCGGTGGGTGCCAGGCGGTACCAGGATTCGAACCCAGTACCTCCCGTATACGATGGGAGTGCTGTACCTCTGAGCCATCGCTGCGGTCTCGAAATATAATTTCGAGACCGCAGCGAAATATTTTCATATAAATATAATTCGAATATAAATATAATTTATATAAATATAATTCGAAAAATAATTTGTAAATTCGTGTAATTAGGCGTTATTCACTGGATTTAATTGGAACACATTAGATTTCACTTTTTGTTCATGATGTTTGTCTTCAATTGGTTTTGAAAGCGTGTATATACAGCGTTCATTTTTTCTCACTTTGCAAGATTTGACGATGCCATATATGGGACAAAAACTGCCTGGCGAAACAAGACCACTGACAACAACAGCACCGGAGAGTGCTTCCCATTCCGGAACGGGGTAGCTAGATCTGATGTGATGGGGGACTAAAGCGCACTTCCCTATCATGTTAAACCAACAAGCATAGTCACTTTAGTGCATTTCAGAACTGACATCAGCCGTACATGCAAACCCAGCAGGGAATTAATATCTTTCGCATTTTTTGCTAGTGCCGTGGCAATCCGCAAGCTCTCGCGGCGGGGCAATTAAAATTGATTTTCGACATGCATCTCCGTCCCCACTCTATATAGCTGCCAAAATTGCTCGGAGTGACCTCCACAAACTATTGAAGCCAATCATATCATTTTTTTAACATTCCAAATTTGGTGATCGCGGTATATGCATCCTTTAACCTGCATATGTAACGGACATTTTCATTCTCCGTGCACCGCCTCCATCGAAAAAACTTGGATGAAAAACTTCAAGTGAGCCAACAGAAACTTTCTTGAGTTATCACGTTAAAACTTCAATAGGATTTCTAGTGAGCTTATATTGAGTTAGTTGCTATAACGAAGACCCTACCAAAATTCAAAACAGCTTTCATAGAGTAGACTCCATAGAACTGCTATTGAATGAGTTCAGTAAAATGTGTATAGAATCTTTATCGAGCCTGAGTAGATTGAGTTTCTATAGGGAGGTCTCTTTTGAAATTCCATAGAGATTGTGTAGATATGAGTAGAGTGAGTTTTTATAGGGAGGTCTCTTTAGAAATTCTATAGATATCTTATAGAGATGCTGAGAGTGAGTTTTTATGGGGAGGTCTCTTTTGAAATTTTATAGATTGTTATAGAGATGGGGAGAGCGAGTTTTTATAGGGAGGTCTTTTTTGAAATTCTATAGAGATCTTGTAGAAATGAGGAGAGTGAGTTTTTATGGGGAGGTCTCTTCTGAAATTCTATAGAGTTCTCATAGAGATGGGGAGAGTGAGTTTTTATAGGGAGATCTTTTTTGAAATTCTTTAGAGATGTTACAGAGATGACCCGTTAGGTCATGAGTCTGCCATGAGTTTCTAATGAGTTCCTTTAGACTCTATTAGAAATCTTTAAAAGTTTAATAGGATCGCAACATTCATTTTTGTAAGGGCACTTTTGTTTTTATTGTGCATAAATAATCTGCCAAATTATGTATCCGCAAAAATCCGTCTCTATGCAGACGACTGTGTTATGTATAACGTAATTAACACCAATGATGACCATACTTCCCTTAACGATTCTTTTACACAGTTTTGCAAGGGGTGCGATAAATGGCAAATGAATATAAACTTTACAAAAACAGTAACCTTATCCTTCAGTACGCGCAGTTCTGTTTCTTTGTTTAATTATTCGTTCAACGTATCTTCCCTACAGCGGATGCCTGAATACAAGTGCATAGGTGTTGTCTTCACACCCACCTTGTCGTGGTCTAAACACATTGAATACACATGCAGTAAGGCGCTAAAAAAATTGGGCTACCTAAATCGTACATTGCGTGAAGCTCCACTGGAAACAAAATTTCTAACATATAAAACGCTCATCCGACCCATCCTAGAATACGACTGTACTATCTGGAATCCTTATAAAATATCTGAAATTAACATGCTTGAATCAGTTAAAAAAAAATCAATTCGCTCCATTTGCGGCCGTTTCGACTGGAACTTTTCCCCGTCATCCAACCTTGCCACACTGGAATTACAACCCCTGTCCGTACGCCGTGATCGCGAATGTATTAAACGTTTGCATATTCTGACGAAGACTCCACGTCCACGCTATTTATTGGAGAACAACTATTTGTCTCCTGATAGACTGAAATGTACTAGAAATAGCCACAAGCTTAACCTTGCACCTTTTCGACCAAACACTAATCTATTTAAGTACAGCTTCTTCCCCTTAACAATTAAAAAATGGAATTTACTACCAGGTGAAATTAGGGCATTGTCTTTAGAAACATTTTTGTGTAATTTAAATTGATTGTGTTGCGTGAATTTTTGTATAATTCAATCCTAACTGTACGTGTTGTTACCTGCTGTGTCTCAACTTCGGGAAACATGCGCGAGTTCTATTGAGTTGTCAATTTTGTCCGAATTGATCGGTGCAGAATAGTGTTATTTAACTCTATGTACATACCCACTCCTTCGATAGCCCTATTGAGCTGCAGTGTGAAAAATAAAATAAATAAATAATAAAATAACTTAATTTTTCGTGACGACATGACGCGACGACAGGAGACGCCGGAAGCCCGAGCCCATAAGGTGCTTCGCCCCTAAAAGCAAACGCATATCGCCGCTCGCGTTGGAGCCACGAGTCTCTGCGAATGAATGACGTAGTGCGTGACGTAGTGTGGGCCTGATAAAGCGACCAAAGGGAATATTCGGTACGATTTCGCTCTACCATTGCTATAAAAATGCCACGCTTGATTCCTACGCCTGAAGAGCAGCCGAAAGAGCCTGAAGAGTTGTTGATAGGAGGTAAAAGCTCTACCAATCACCATAGCAGCTTTGCTGCGCGCAGCCACCTTCACGTAGGGGAATGGTTCTTTCGTGGCATGCGGGACAACAAACTCCCAACGCGGCGGAGGCGGCGGCGGGTGGGAGTGGGGGGGGGGGGGGGGGGGGGCGCAGGGTTTCACTCACGGAGCACACTGTAGCAGAAGTGCCTGCTCGCCGGCGGCGGCGTCGGTTGTACGGCTTTGTTGTCTGCTTTACCGACGGTTCTCTTGGGCCTGTTTTCGTGCAGCTTCGCGTCCCTTGCGTGCTGCCTTCGCACGGCTTGATTAATTTGTTCAACAGCCCCTGGGTAACCCTCACCCGACGGAATTAAGTGGTTGTACGGAAAACATTCGTTATGGATTGGTTTGCGTGGCGGGAAAACAAAATGTACAAACCACATACAGACATCTGGCCGCTAGAGAAACGCTACCCTTTGCGCCCTTCTTGCCTCGAACGGGACTCCGTTTTTTAAATTGGCGAATACCAATTCGGTTGTGTTTAAGAGTTATTGCAAAAGGCGAAAATAGCGATTATAAAAGTTCGCTCATATTTCTCGCGATTCTCCAACTTACTGAACTAACTAGAATTAATAGGTATACATGGCAATTACTAAGCTCACATGCCGCATTGTTTCGGTGTCTGCGCTTGTGCCGCGCGGTGGTATAGCCCTGAGCTAGCACATTAGGATGGCTAGGTTCAGCTGTCTCACCCTCCGAAAGACGCTCCTCTCCGTTTTCCTTCTCCCTACTCACGGCCGGGCTACAATGGCGGCGTCCGCCGCTCTAGCCCGGGCGTGGACGACGCTACTGCTGCGTTCGGGACGCCGCCTCCGCGAATTCCAGGTAACGGCTGGCAGACTCTCTGGTTTCCCCCTTTGTAGAGCCACGTGTGCGAATTCAAGTGACATCGCACGGGCAATCGTTGTGGGTGTCGTTTAAAGCTTTGCTTTCCAACCACCTTCACAGCGTGAATGGGAGCCAATTTTTTTGTTGTAGTTGTTACTGCATGACATCGATTCAGAAACACCCCTTTCGTAGCTGTCTCTGCATGGCGAATTACTCCCCCAGGCTGTCTCAGAACGGTCAAACGAACCTGGATGCGGATGCGGCACGACAATATCGGCCGCGGTTCGAATACAGAGGTATATTCAGAGACTCGTTGATACGATTCGGCATAATACGATCTTTTTTCTTTTTTTTTCATTTACGGCCGAAGTCCCTTAGAAACAATGCATTTCCGTGCGTTTATCAACCACCGAGTCTCTCGTGCGGATCGAGGCTCAACTGCTAGGGCAACTCGTACGGCTGACCCACAGAACAACGGGGCGCCACATACTCGACTCGCTGGGTATAGCTCACCCCCACAGCGCGCCTGCTAGTTTCGCGATCCCGTCAACAGTAGAAGAAAGCCTTTACATCTCTACGCTCCCACGTAACATGCATCCTACATAACAAGGAGCGGCGAGAGGCAAGAGACCGTGCCCTCGCCGCTCGGTCTCTTGCCTCTCGCCGCCTATGCGGACGCGGCCGATTACGCTGGTCGCGAAGCAATGGATATAGCGCTGATCAACAATCAGGGTAACACCATTGCCTCCTGCTCTGTCCGCAAGAGAGACTCGGTGGTTGAAGAAGAGGCAGCCATTGCTCTAGCCATGGTTACCTCCACAAAAATCAAGACAATAATCAGCGACTCCAAGTCAGCGATTCTAAATTTCTCACGAGTAAACATATCAAGGGAGGCATCCGCAGTCCTAATTTGTGGTCTCCACCTCGAAAACTGGACAGGCAAGGTTAACTTAATTTGGACCCCCGCCCACTCCGGCCTTGCAGGGAACGAGTCTGCGCACGAAGCCGCTCGAGGCTTTTTTGATCGAGCGGACGGCACCTCCGATGCGAATATCGTCCCCATGTCGGGCAGGGACAGGCTATCGACGTACACTGATATTACAAGTCATTATAGTTAAGCCTGGGCCTGCTACCCACACGCGCGGCCATCCCTCAGTAAGCGACAATCGGTGGTCTGGCGACTCCTACAGACCCACTCGTATCCAAACCCACTTGTGTATATCACTATTGCTACCCAGGGCGCTACTCCCCCGAGTGTCATAGATGTCAGGAACGAGCAGACCTAGCGCACATGTTAAGCGGGAGACACATGTCCGTCCGAGGAATCCGGTTTCAGACGCGGCGCGGCAAATTATCGCGCAGATTGGATACGCGCGGGAGCGGGAGACGCGGAGGGTCATACGGCAGCCAAACCTGTTCTCGGGGCGGAGACGCGGGAGGGGACGCGTGCTTTTCGGCTCATGTGTTCGATCCTTTATGACAATGGCCGCAGGCACGAATGGCCGCACAGTCACTAACAGTGAGCAGTGGAGACCGTGCTGCTCAGCTCCCGCCCGGAAAATCAACTCTGGGCCGACCAGATGGCCGAGGACGCTGCCAAAGCCCAAGGGCTCACGGCCCCGACGACTAAGCATCACAGTTGGCAAACTGAATAAAGTTTGTTCTCTCTCTCTCTCTCTCTCTCTCTCTCTCTCTCTCTCTCTCTCTCTCTCTCTCTCTCTCTCTCTCTCTCACACACACACACACACACACACACACACACACACACACACACACACACACACACACACACACACACACACACACACACACACACACACACGTTTTTGCCGAAAATTGGATAATTCGACAGCAAAGCGGATCTTGAAGTTCAATTCTAGAAATATAGTACGCTTATTCTTCGTTATACTAGGTCAAACCGCACTTTAACAAGCCACAATCTGCACTTTGCAGAGCCGCTGAGGCCGCGGCAGCGCCGGTTTTGTGGCGAAAACATCGCTGCCCGGCGTGGCCGCTCCGTCTAATGATGACGACACGTCACGTGATGCGAGACGTATCTTGAACAAGGGAGGGGTGCAATGCTCTTGGCAGGCAGCGACTTCTCTTCCCAACTTTCGTCGGCCAACTTTCGCCGGCGCCAGAAGCTTTAGTGGCGCGGGCGACAGCAGGCGACGGCGAAGTGATTTTTTTTTTCTGCAGTTGATGAAGTATTTAATTTCGCAAAAATCAAGCATGTATGATTTTTTATAAAGGAACACTGCAAATATCACTTCTGTATTAATTTGTTGTCTTATATTTGCGTAATGTCTTGTTCTTCTTCAACAATGTTGACAAGTATGAATGTTACACCGGACTTAGACGGGTAGATTTATCTTTGGCTGTACAAGACTATCCGCAGGCCTTGTTTAACTTTGGCCGGGTGGCTGAATCGAGTCACAGACAGACAGACAGACAGACAGACAGACATACAGACAGACCAAAATTTCTGGGTTTAAGTAGCGCAAGACAGACTATCGTCTTTAAAAGTGAAAAGTGAGCGCAAAAGAGGAAGCGCGTGGACATGGTACGCGAGCTCGGTTTGCCAGTGTCAACGCTGAACACTATTGTCGGTCAGAAGGAGGAAATTCGAAAAAGCGGCAAGTTTTTGGCCCCGGTGGAACTCAAACGCGATGTGCGAAGCATCAGGAAATTACAGACGTCCTGCTTACATGGTTCAAGGAAGTTAGAGTGGCAAGAGTGAACGTCGATGGGTGAGTCATACCCAAAAAAGTTGACGTCGCGCTCTTCCTGAACATTATATACTTCCAAGCGTCCGGCAGCTGACATCACCAATTTAACGCACGACACAGTATGTCGTAAAAGACAGTTTCCGGCGAGGCGAGAAATACCGGGTGCTTCTTATTTACATTTCAGAAGAATTTAGTTCTGCACGTCGAAAAGAAGAATGTGCAGAACACGTTCTCCAGCTTCTTCATTGTTGCTCAATAAAGTGAGTTGCTGGTGGAGTAAAAATATTTTCCACCTTTTTAAAACTATTTGGATAATACGATTTTTCCATACTACGTTTCATTTTCCGGTTCCCGGGAAAAACGTATCAACGAGATTTCAATGTACACAAACATTTTGCCCCCTCTCATACGTAGCTACCACGAATAGCGCTTAGGAGTTTTCGGTTACGGTGTCGCGCTCAGACAGGAACTTCGTCGTAGCAGCTTCGGCTTCAGGAATTAGGCATTTTCCGCTTTTTGGCTCATTGGAAGCACCACTATTTTTTTTTCCAGCGGGCTCGACAAGAAAAGTTAAACTTGCCTTTGACATTGGGCGCTCTTTGTAGGCATCGAAGAGGAAGAAGGTAATGCACCCGGAGAAATAGCAGACCGCGTGGTAGAAGGGCAGAACGTAATAATCGTTCATTGTGTCCACGAGCGTTCTGGAATAAAAGAACCACTTGTATACGTTTGTACAGGCAGCAAAGCAATCAGAGTTTTTGTTTTGTTTGATAAGGCATTCATGAAAAGACAGCGTCAAGATTTTTGTTTTCGAAGCTCGATTATTCCATCGTGTATACAAAAAGTGGACCTTTAAAAGCCGAAGGAACGTCATTAATGACAATTCAAAATATTTGAGGCCCGAAAGTAGAGCCCTGATAGAGGGAGAGAATTAACATTATTATCAAGATAGTATGGTTTTCGGGACAGCGATAGACCAGGCCGTGTCGGGTGGGAATGAAGAAACTCAGTGCCTTCTTGTTGCGGGCACAATGAGGAGCTGATCCAGGAGGGGGCGGGGCTTTAGCCAGCCAAGTAGGACTCGGAAGGATGCGCTGCTAGCTTTGGGTGTGAACGGCTGGTATTTCCGCAGAAAGAATACTTCTCTGCACTTACAAAGCACGTGGCTAGCACCAATTTTCCTCCGCAGCAGTTGCAATGTGTTGGTTTAGATTTCCGTCATATGAAGAAGTGTAATCTGGTCGGAGGGAGTAAGCTGTTCGTTTGTGCCTGGCAATTTAAAGTGTCGTGGGTTGTTGTCAAGTAAGTTTGGAGAGCAAAACAGGAAAATCCCTTTTGTTGAGTTTTGACTGTTTAAGTATATCAGGATTATCACAGGCCTCCGCATCTTGAATACGGGGGTTCCTGGGAGACACCGCTAGCAGCCTCATTGAAGAAGGGGCACTGTCAATTTACTTGAACAATGCATTACCTATTATGTAAATAGTTGCTTGAGAGACGTGAAATACGGGTGGAAATCAAGTTCAGCCAGTTTTGAACTATGGTGACACATGGCAGACGGTGTCAAAAGCTTTCATAAAAATGAAATTGGTAAACGACATTCAGGTGATCTTAACCCTAAGCAGCTCGGAAGTGTGAGACATTAAGCTGACAATACGGGGGTCGTTCAACCGGCGAGGAAGTCGTGTTGTTTTGCTGACGATGTCCTTTTAGTATTGAAAAAAAGTAGCGTATGTAGAACGAACTAGAATTGATAACAAGTGGGGCTAGCAATAGGAATTGGTCGGTAGCTTGTGAGTTATAATTTCTAAATGACTGAACAATGGAAACTACCGCCGCTCTTTTTAAACGACCGCCAAACGTGGTCATTCTGAGGCTAGTTTTAAATACCCGAGTCACAACCAGACCAAGGAGATTATCGAATGCCTAGAGTAGTGAGGAAGGATTGTCATCAGGGCCGAACGAAAAGGTTGCATTTAGTCACCTCATTACTCTTGAAAGGAGACTTCGAAAAATTTAACATTTGAGTGGTCTTAACAGGATAACAAAAGGAGGGAAAAGAGCAAGCCTCGTTTATTTATCTACACGCGGAATCACTGCGCAAAAGCATTCGCAACGTCGCACATCTTCTCTCCCCTCTTGTCGAGGACATAAATATCTCCCCGTAAATACATTGAAGTTTGTTATCATGCGTTGCCCTGGAAAAGCTTAGCATTGCGAATTGCACTGGCTTCAAAAGCAGTGTAGGTAGACACATTCCGCATAGGCAAGGATTGACAAAAAGACCAGAGGTCACGAAACTCAGCCTGCAACCTTTCCTTGACCTGTTTCCGCGCTTGAGTCTAAGTTCCGGATATTATCTCTAAAACCCGTTCTAGTTCTGCATAAAGCCAGGGCTCGATTTGTCCTGCTTGACAACTTGTTGCGCTTGTCGACACGATGAGCTTGAGTGCAAAAGCGACTTTGCTTATTAATATCATTATGGTTTCAAATGAGTAGTTAATCCCCCCAAAATACGAGTTCGAACATTCAAATTCTGGGGGTGGTACGAGTCGAAGCTACACCTGGACTATAAAGCTGGACCCAGTGGATGCTTCCGGATTAATTTTGGCCGCCTGGGGTTCTTTAACGTGAGCAGAAATCTCGACGTACAGTCAGTTTTGTTTTCTGCCTCTATCAGGAGAATGGCTGCCGGTGGGTGAATAGAACTCATGCGTGCAGACCCATATAAAGCATGCAGACCGCGTGAAAGAATCCACTGCTATCTACTGCCTCGTGCTTATGATTTTGTGTTTTTACTTTTGTTTGTTTCGTTCTACGTCTTACACCAATGGAGACAGCGTCCGAACAATGACAGTGTGTAAGCTTTCTTTTTGCGTGGTCAATTTAAGAATTCAGATCCTATTTGCCTCCCAATCACCTCCCCAGTGCCCACACTTTGTAACACTCAGTACGACAAATTCGCCAGCGTACAAGCGGGAAAGCCCGAAAAATAATATCCGAATGCTGACTTTATCAATTTTACTTGTTAAAGTACGGGGTCTATATTGTCGTAGATCCCGTTACCTCTCCCGCTCTAGTACAGGGGGGGGGGGGGGGGGGGGGGCATAGAACGCGTTGCCCTTGGCGGCTGGCTAAAGCATATATCAGCGACTGTCCTCCAGGACTCTGAGTTGTTTTTTGCGGACACCCGCTCCCCGTTACAAGCAATCGGAGTCCCCAAGGGCAACTAGTGTTTGAAATTAACGTTGTACGCACCGATTCAACTGCGGGAAGGACATGCTACTTTGTTTAAGTTTTTTTTCCCGGACACTGCAGCATGAGGGGGCATGTGATCTGAGATCAGCTCGCTCGTGGAGGCATTGCACGCGTTCCACAGCGCAACTTCCTTTCCACAGGCAGCAGTGGTGGAGCCAGAAATATTTTTCCAGGAGTGTTATTCGTCCTCGCTAGAAAAAAACTAAAAAGAAAGAGAGCCTGAGCCCACAACATCTAAGTCATTTCTATAAATAAGTCTACACACTTATTTTCGTTTTTACATTTTAATATGTCGACGCGGTGTGTAAATGACATGGGCGAAAAAGAAGCCCAAAGGAGGCGGTGGGGTGGATGCAGTGCTCACACAATTTCGGGTTGTGCGCCAACAGAGAGGATGCCAACGGATTAGTCGCCACCACGGGATGTAGCCGCAGCAATGGCGGAATCCGGACGGCAGTACAGTATGCCGCTCCCTCCCCTTACGCCATCGACCGGTCCACCGCGTGTATGCAGTCACATCGCCTGCGCCTCCATTTTGCCTTTGCCAAGAACTTTCTCTCAAAGATCGGATTGGTGAAATCCCCTTTGGGTCCACCTTGTGGTGTTCGGGAGCTCGACAGGGAATAAAATCTTTATAAATATTTTTTTAGGACCCTGGAACACCATTGACAGTGTGACATAGTGTTTGAAAGCTCTTTTGCCAGTTTGTGACTGAGAGTCACTCTCCGTTGTTACTTTTGTTGTGCGTGTATGTGTGCGCGTGCGTGTGTTTGTGTACACGACCACAAGCGCTCACAAACAAGGGTGCAGGGCATTGGCCCCGCCATTCTCCAAATGGGCTGGTGCGACAGCCCTATACCGCTGGAATTCCTGCTTGTTAACTTTGTCCTTCATGCGGAAACGTTCGCGCCCAAAATTAACCAGCGCAATCGCTCACCAAACGACCGGTCACCGGGCAAGCCCCAAGGGCGCCCTGAGCGGGCGCTGCTCCGGCCGGGTTTTTTTCCTTCCTTACGGGGCTGCACGTACTCATCTGTTTCCGCGGAGAAAACTGGTCGCGGGTCATGAATGCGGCCGATAGCATCTCCGCGGGTGTTTGCGCGCCCGAGAAAACAGGCGCGAATCGCGGTTAGCCAGCGGCCGGGCCGACAACGATGTAGTCCGCCCGTAGTACATCGCGCAGCTGGTCGGCCAGATAAGTGTGATGTCACAATGGCGCCTCGCGGGAGCAATAGGGGCTGCGCGGGCGTCAGCGAAAACGGGCCGCGCATGCTTTCGAGCACGTATACCGAAACCCGCGCCCTTTCGTGGGAAGTTCACCGCCGAATACGCTCACCCGTTGCGCAGTGGCAGAATTCTGCGGCTGCCTGATCCCGTCTGTCGCCGCTCATAAGGGCAGGGTGGAGATGTCGTCGTTCGAACGGCGCCACTGCCAGCCAGGCGGCAGAGCGACGTAGTACTCCTGAATGCATCCCCATGAGAAAGCTTTCGCCATCCAGTTCCACTAGTGCTCGGCGCAGCTGAGCGTTTGGAGCACTGCATACTGTATACGTATGGGACGCAGTACCATGCTTCACTTGGAATAGCAAGATCATGATATGAAGAAACATCTGTGCTATAATGTGTTCTGCGGGGAAGAAAACGGGACTGGCCCATGACCTCATCTGCGGGCCTTCTTCCCTTGCCTCTGTTTAGAACGAGGGGCCTGTGACCAGACCGTGTTTTCGAAGGCGTACAATTTACGTACAGTCATGGACAATTCAAATACGATTCGCGGAGCGCACGACAGAAGCTACCGGTACCGTCACCTGGCAGCGGCCGTCGAAAACGCGCGCACATGCGCAGTTGAGATTGCGGGAACGAGGCTGCGTGTCCAACTGCGATATGTTGCCCTCTGCTCACTCGCATGATCGCATGCTTGCCTTGTCGCCATGCCGCAACAGCGCTGCAAGCACTGAAAGTACTACCACCGCTGCAGCTGAAGGTATTGGTCGCGTTGAGAGCAATGCGGCGCGGAACTGCCTGCAGCTGCGGCAAGTGCTTGCGTGGGAACCGCGAGCGCGCTCTCGTAAGACATACTGCTGAGCTCATCATGCGTTCTTGAAGAAAACCAGCGCACAAAAATGGAGACAAAAATAAATGCATGCCACCTAAATTTTGATGGCCCGGCAATGTTTTGCGTTCGTGATGCAGTGGCTTGGGAATTGAACAATGAGCTGGCCGCCAAGAATGCACCTTTGCTTACCGGAGTCATGGCTGAGTCATTTATCGGGTTCGGGGCTTGTAGCAAACGATAGATACATTAACAATATACATTATTGTTATACATTACATATACATTAGATACATATACATACATTACATGCATTACATACATTAACAATATACATTAACTGCAAGCATTGTGTGGGCTGGGAAAATTACTGGCAGAATTCTAATATCAACAAAAGTTAAGAAAGTTGGCAGATCCAACTATTCTAAGGCCAGTTGCCCTTGCACAACAATTTGGCGGCCGATTTTTTCTTGTTTTTTTTTTTGGCAGGCACCCCAGTGCTTGTAGAAATCTGCGAAGCGGGCAGCACTGAGCATGGTTTGGGCGTGACCCAGGTGCCCATCGTTTTTTGCATAAGTTACTGCACCCCATATGTAAAACTGTGTCGGCATTGTGACGCCGGCACACACGGGGAGCAGGCGCTCGTGTCATCCGAGCACACAGTGGCCGCAGATACTACCTCACGCCGCATCGCTAATAATTGTTTTCAGCGCTCTTGCGACATGGCGACAAGGCAAGCATGCGAGTGAGCAGAGGGCAACATATCGCAGTGGGACACACAGCCTCGTTCCCGCAATCTCAACTGCGCATGTGCGCGCGTTTTCGACGGCCGCTGCCAGGTGACGGCAAGGGCACCTTCGGTCGTGCGCTCCGCGGATCGTCACTTGTCCATGACTGTACAGTGCGGTCCACTGTTAAAGGGAAACGGGGAGCGCGTGTCCGGAGCGCTCCGCGAAGCGCCGACGCCGTGAAGTGGCGAGAATCGCAGACAACCGGCACATGCGCACTGACCACTACAGGCAGAAGGAGCCGCTCTGACGTCTGCTACGGCGCTCCGATCCGCCGATCAGCTGGCAATAGCTGGGGAATTTCGCACTAGAATTACCTGAGCGGCACGGCGAAGCGCCGTAACAGACGACAGAGCGGCTCCTTCTGCCTGTAGTGGTGAGTGCGCAGGTGTACGGCCGGACTGGAGGAGCGGCGAACGCGCACGCGCGCCGCTCCTCCAGCCCAGCCGTAGCATGTGCCGGTTTGCGATTCTCGCCACTTCTCGTCGTCGGCGCTGCGCGGAGCGCTCCGGACACGCGCTCGCCGTTTCCCTTTAACAGTGGACCGCACTGTACATGGACGATTTCCTTTTTTTTCCTTCTTCTAGAATGCATCACTTCGGCTTCACTGCGCGTTTGCGCCGTCGGCGCCGAGCGGCGTCTGTGGGTTTCTTTCTGTGTGTTCAGCGTTTCTTGCTGAAAAATTTAATGAACATTTCCTTACGGCTAAAACGATGATATTGATCCCACCAAATTGTCTCTTTCCAATAACACTATTTTTCTCGCACCATGCATGGAAGTCGAAATATATTCGTTTTTGCAATCCTTATCTCATAACACTTCAGCCGGTCACGACGACACTAAGGCTCAGCCTATTATATAGTTGTCGTAAATATTTTACGCTTGCCTTTGCTTCATATTTGTAATAACGCGCTTACTACTGCCACCTTTCCGAACGCAATAAAAATTGCCCGAGTAGAGGTGGTCCAATTGACAATATGAACATTTATGAACCAATTTCCGTCCTGCCAATTGTTTGGAAGGTAGTAGAATACTTTAAAAGAAAGGTCAACCATGTTTCTCGGTTTGGATGGTGCGATTGTGGACCAACAATTTGGTTTTCGTCAAAATCGTTTTTTTCTTTCAAAATGACATTGTAATATTACAGAAAGAATGCTCAATATTTTTGAAAATAAAGAATATACCGGCGCATTTTCCCTGGTTTAAGAAAGGCATTTAACCCCATTAGGCATGGCATACTGTTTGATAACCTTCTCTTCTATGGGATACGAGGTGTCGCCTTGAATGTTATCCGTAGTTACTTATCCGAACGCTTACAGCTTACGAGTCTCAATGGCTACCGATCGTCGGCAAAAAATATTTCATGGAGTGTCCCTCAAGGTTCCATAGTGGGCCCACTGTTATATATTTTACACAATAATAACCTAGTACAGATTCCATTCAGTCCCGTTATCCAACTTTATGCCGATGATACTTGTGTGTTTTTTTCTGGTCTGTCTTTGCGTGGTTTAGAAACATCTCTTAGCAACTCACTCAGTGAATTATCAAAGTGGTTGACTTTAAATATACTTAAATTGAACGTCAGAAAACAAAATATGTTGTTTTTAAACCTAGAAAAAAGCTTGGTGATTATGATCCTTCGGTAGAATTCGGGAATTCTTCCGTCGAACTTGTATCCGCTTTTAAATTTCTAGAAATTCTTTCTTAATTAAACCTTAGTTGATCTCTTCATATTAGCAAGGTCCCCGCAGTTGTGTCCGGGTCTGTTGGCTTGCTCTATAAGATTAGATGTCTGGTCCCAATTTGGCTCGTGCGCCAAATGTACTACGGGTTAGTGCAGTCTCATCGTCATTACTGCCTTTTAGTACGGTGAAGCACGACGCAACAAATTTAAACAGACGTCTAGTACTAAAAAAAAAAATTCCGGGCCATCTCCACTAACGTGAAACCTTGTGAGGGGCGAAGCATGCAGTGCATAAATGTATTCTTGGCGCCTTGGAGCTTTTGCCAACGGAGGTGAAACCTTTGGAGGGTAGAGGTATACAGCTTTGCTGTAAAAGTTTCTTGTCTTTGAAGCATGAAGCTCTCTAGCGCGAGGCGTAAACAAGTGTCCCGGTGTTTTTTTTATGTTTTTAGCCCGCGTTACGTTCTAACGCGAGGCGTAAATAAGGTTCGCGGTGTTTCAGTACCGTGACTACATGAGACGACGATTACAATGGCGACTATGACTACGACGACAGGAGACGCCAACAGCCCCAGCTCCTAAGGGGCTTCGCCCCTAAAAAACCTCTTCGCGGCACTAAACAACTACCTTATAGTGCGCACCATTGTGCCCGTAATTTCTGCTGTATGGTTTTCTTACAGTGCATCAGTTGTTCGACCTTAAGCTTAGCCTTTATATTCGTAGTGAAATATCAAAGAACCCAATATTTCAGAAACCTTATTTACCAGCGAATGTGCGTCAAGATCTTCGACCGAGTTGTTTTAGGACGCCAATAATCCGAACAAACTATGGCAAACAAAAATTAGCGCACCGAATTCCCACCTGTCTTAAAAAGCACCCAACTACACTGCAATTACTCTAACAAACTACGTCATGGCTGGCACTAAAGAAAAAAGTTAAAAATTACTTAGCATTGCTATGTGTAGTTTGTTATTTTATGGGTTGTCCCCCCTGTTGTGACTGCTGCTATAATGCTTTTGAAAACTGTATATTTTTGGTCTTTCCTGCATTGACTTCGTATAGCAAGTTCTCATTTTCTGTACCTTCTGTTTTGTTTCACACCATTGCTGTGCAACGTCGCATGTACGGGGGAGATGGCCGCCGCCAGGCAAGCAGAGTTAATCTGCATTTTGCCTCTCCACTCGAGACATCGTTTGTTTGAATGAAATGAAATGAAATGTTACCTGTGGTGCAATTGCAAATGGAGTGCTACAAAAGCGGCTGTCCGGCAGCCCCTTCGGTTGAACCGAGCTATCGCTCGACAAACTTAGTTCAACCGTGTGCACCCGCGGCAATGATAGCTCTTTTTACTTCGGTGTGTTGCCGAGGGAGCCGAACGTTCGCAGTTCGAAACGGTGAGGACCACTTTAGCACAACTTCTGGCTCGCGCTATAACAGTAGTTACTGCCATTCAAAACTATGCTTGACCATCCTTTGTTTACTTCCTATATTCTCTCTGCCTACAGGGAATTTATAACGTGCAGTTTTGTCTGTTCCCTAAGAGCACCAATGCATCTTTCCTCATTACTGCGCGATGTGTACACGGTAGCGAGAGGATGCACTCACGAGACGGTCTCAGTCATGGCCACCATGAAGGGAGTCATGTGGGTTCCGGCCACCTGGTAAGCGGACACCGAGCACCCCACCAGGGAGAGCAGGACGAACGCGCCGATGAGCCAGCGGCGCCGGCTGCAGTTAGGAAAGGAAGCACATACAGTATGCAGCACGATATTGATGACGACAGCAGATGAAAAAAGAGCGAGTTGATGCGGTCAGCACAGAAAACAACTGCAAGGTTCATGAACTGAGCATGCGGTTCCAAACTGATTCCCTGTTACTCATAGTTGGCCTTAATGCAACTTTTCTCTGAGCTTCGTTTGGCACGGAGCAGAGATGTCTGCTTTGATGACGTTATCCAGGATGCGTCTAATGTTTATTGTTATAAATTTCACAACGACGGAGGATATACGGAGAAGCCCCCCCCCCCTCCCCCCACACACACACACACAGACACACTTCTATTTTTTTTTATATTCGCCATTGGTTCCTGGGCAGCGTGTGATCATTTGATGAAGTTAGGAATTCCTACATCCTTAAGTTGTACTCTGAGGGAAAGCGCTCCGTCATTTGTTAAGTATAGCCGCAAGCGGGACATTTTCCGGGCTGTCGTAACGGCGTAAAATACTGTCAACTCTTCCGATGTCCGAGTTGGTGATTGTGACATCCGAGCCATCGAGTTTCTTTTACGGCTGTTTAAGGCGATACTCCGGGGCTGGCCCAAAATAAAGCGCCACAATATTTGCTGTATACAACCCAAATGCAACAACAAAGTAGTTCAGCTAAACGAGCCAAACACTCGAGTACCTTTGCCCGAAAAGGCTCATAGATAAAAATTGTAATTTTTGGTTCCTCCAAAGCAAGCGACAATTTATTAGGATATAAATAGAACTAAACGCATAATATCTCACTCAAGAGCGGCTGGCTTTACCTCCATCATCCTATTGCCTTTATTGCCGTTTGTCCACCTTCGATCGAGGACACGTCTTATTCTGCTGGCAAGGGCACTTGTGTCAATTTGGATGTGTTAACCCCATCGTTTTGTCCCTCGCACTTGTCGCTTCCGACATCAAATGAAAATTTTTCCACGAAGGTACGAAAAACCGGGTTGCAGATATGCTGCCGTGGAGTTCAGGTTAATCCCATATTATTCGGGCTCCCAGAGTTGTATACCTTTTTTTTGTAAGGGCATGGCTGGAAGGAAACTGGGGTCCTTGTAACCGAAATGCTGTTATGTTAAAGGCAAGTTCAAATAATAGCGGTAGCCGTTGAGATCCCGGGGTTGAGTTGTTAACAATGATTGAAGGCAGAGTTCATGTTACAGCTTCGCTTTATTTCATCCAGAATGCCTCTTTGAGAGTAACTTCGTTCGTGTACCTATGTAAGTGTTCAGAAACGTGGCTTACTCGAAAAGCTTGCATATAACGCAGCTTTGAATTAAAGGTATTTACTTCGCGGCGCCAGGATTCAATACTAGGGGCAGTTCGCAAATATTTTTTGAATATGAATTGGGGTCATCAAAAAGCATACCACAAGCGGGACGCCTGGCATATACATATGCTATCAGTGCTGCAAAACGTTGCTGTGCGTGCAACGCTATGAGGAAATGCCACTGCCATAAGTCACACGTCTTCGTGCATACTAAAATACAACATAGAACACAGCTAAAAGTCCGGGTTGAAACTTCCTCAAAATCCTGCAATGAAGCGTGTGTCTTCAACCTCGCGAGTAGATCCGTCACAATGATGTTGGCACGGGTTTAGCGACTTCAAGATAATCTAAGCGAAATGCTTTTTTTATACCTCTGTGTTAGTCTTTAACCACTTTGCTACAACCTGAACGATCGACTCGCAAAAGGGGGGAAGTGAAAATAAACTACAGTCATCTCATATATGGGCGGTGCTACACTTCACCATACATAGCTCTCATCCTATAGATCTCTCGTTTGGCTCTCTTCCTACCCGTTGTCTCACTTATCTTTGCTCAGAAACTATGACTCAAAAGTTAAGATCGAGCCCCGAGCCCTTTTACAGCGAAAAGTGGTAAAAACGAGTTCAAGACGAAACGTGGTGAAGACGAGAGGGGGGAGGTGTTCACTACCTCATGAGCCGATCACCAAGAGGAGGAGGAGGGACAACTTTACTGATGGCAAAAAATAGATCTTCGTCTTCCCAAGTGAGAGCAGCTCTCCCTCCAGAGGCCCTGTAGCTTTGGCTGTCGCCCGGGCCCTCTCGACCAGTCTGCGCTGATCTTCCATGGCCGAGCTGGACAGCACAGCTTCCCACTGTTCGGTCGTTTGATTGTCGTTCACGGGCACTGTCTTAATTTCGGTAAAGGCCCACGTGACGTGGTAAAGAGTAGCTTTTTCTGACCCGCATAGTGGGCACTGATTGGACGGGTAGACTGCGGGGTATATCGAGCGGAGGAGGCTGAGATCTGGGTACGTGTTTGTCTGCAGCAGGGGACATTCTACTGTCTCCTCTTTGGTTCAAAAGAACAGCCGCGCCAGACAGGAACCGCTAAAAAGGTCAGCGTTCCGGACTAAAGGCCATCTCCAAATTCTGCTGCCACGTGAGTTTATGGCGAAGAGGGCTCGAGCCGGTTGCAGCCTGTTGGGATAGTCGTTAAGTTCGTCCACCGATGGCCTCCTGGGCTTGCAGAGGCTCATTGAACGCGCTTAGGGGGCCTTAGCAGGGGCCGGTGCCCTTCGATGTCGGCCACTGGTTTGTGTTCTCATCGGGCACAGAGCTTTGATTGATTATGAGGTTTAACGCGCGGACCCTACTCAGCGATGAGGCGCGTCGTAGTGGAGGGCTCCAGATTGATTTTGATCACCTGAGGATCTTTCACGCGCTCCGAAATCTCAAATACACTGGCGTTTTCGCTTTTCGCCTCCATCAGAAAAGCGGCCGCCGCGGCCGGGAATCGAACCCGCGTCCTTGGTCTCAGCAGCACAACGCCTTATCCACTGAGCCACCACGGCGGGTGGGCACATAGCTTTGGCGTGGCCTGGGAATGTGCATGTACGGTGTGTGCAGTGGGTTTGGGGCATATCAGCATTTTTTACTATCGAGCATCAAGATGACAGTTGTTCGCTGCCCTTGAATTAGCAGAAAGGCTTGCATTATTATTATTTTTTCGGTCATAGTTCCACACCCTGGATTCTACTTTCTGGGCACTTTCTGCACGATGAAAAGCCGGGGGTAATTTTTAAAGTTGGCTTCCTAGAAATTATAATTAATTTTGAGGTCCTGAATGTTATTTGCCGATAGCAATTGTGAAGCCTAAAGGTGTAGTTAATTAATTTTCAATTAGCAAAAACCCTTTTACGCCTGTACACGTTCGAAATTTCCAGTTTCAACGCATTTTCTACGCGACGAGATTAAAAGAGAGAGATAACGATAGTTAAGATATTCAGATGAATAAGTTTTACTCACTTTTTCAACGAGAGCACGAGTGCCAAGGCCACGACGAAAAGCTGGAAGTCCGCAGATAAATACCAAAGGTGTGGCAACATTGACTGCGGGTAATGTAAACAATTCGTCAGTATAAGCAACGTACAAACGCACACATTCCATAAAAGTGCGTCGTGCCATGACCCCCCCCCCTCCTCCCCCCCAGCGCAGCGACAATTCATGTTAGAGGCAGCATCGCGTCGTACTCAACCCTGCTCACAGAACAATTCCTCGCGAAATACAGAGTACTCTCAACAACCACTGTGTCAGTCGCTCCAAGCTCAGAATGACTTGCGTTAGGGTTGGCATCCACGCCTCAAAATTACGAGCACAGTGATTAAATACCCCCCTAACGCGCGAATCTCACCGCACCTCTCACTTGATTGGCCGCGTTGACGATACTTCATACTGAGTATCCAGTACAGCTGAAAATCATATTGAGCACGACAGCACCTCCACAGAAGCAGCCTTTGGTATACGCATTCCGGGAAAGCTGCTGCTGTGGAGCCAGCTGCTTTCCATTTCGATATTTACTAGAACGCAGACTGGGCACCTCAGCATTTAACACACAAAAAATACACGCGGAAATTTTTCCAAACGAAAATTTGTCTACGTCCGTGCGCCGTAACTCATCATCGTCATCATCTTCTCAGTAACTCAGGAATAAGCTACTCCTTCGAGAAGCGCAGTGACGAGTGGGAGGACCCCCTCGCCATTACGGACAGGAGAGTGCCGTCCAACTCCCAATAAGGAGTAACACTTCACACCTGTTTGGATTCTATCCTCTCCTCCTGTACCTCATGTATTATTTGCGCTATTTGTATATGTAAAATATTCTTGGCACATATAACTTGTACTACTTTTCTATGTTCTCTCCTATTTCTTCGTAATAAAAAACAAATAACCGTTTTTTTTTCTGCAGTACTGCGGTTTATTTCATATAGTTAAAAGAAGGCAAGAATTGTTCAAATGCACAAAAAGCATACAGTTTAGCGTCGCTAAACTGAACTAAAGAAGAATGAAAGCAACTTGCAGATAGCTGCATCGTAATACGCTTATACCGTTGCCTTCTCTAATTCAAATGAAGGTATTTTACGCACCGCAGCGAAAGGCTACCAAATAATTTGACCGCCTATAGGGTGTTTGACGGCCGCACAAATCTCTCTTCACGGACGGTTCTGGTTTTTTGCCTCCATCAGGAAAACAAACGCCGCCGCCGCCGCCGCGGCTGCGATCGGACTTGCCGTCTTTATTGTGTTTGTTCTATTTCGCGCTGTAGCTATGTGCTTAGTATACATGTCCTATCAACTCGTCTAACCGAACGAGTTGCTAAGTTCTATATAGCGTGGGATATGCTGCTCTATAAACCCGCTACGCCGTACGGTGTCGATACTGCCAATACTCGGCTTTTGCAGATCTTTTGTCTTTTTGTGAAAAGGCGTGTGGGCCTATAGCGCTTCAGGAACAGTGCGTGTACGGCGGGGAGAAACATGTTTTCATGAAGCCGCGACATGCGGAACGGTGCGTAAAGCGCTATAACGCTGGCGTGATGTTTTATTGCAATCGTGACATCACTACGAAACTAGCCTTGAAGCGAGAAGGGCCAGGTACACAATAACGCAACACGTAGCGTTTCCATGTACAATAATGCCATTTGGAAATGTCATACAAATTACAAATCCATAGCTTAGCGAAATCAACCTACAAACAAATGAACTAAAAGCTCCTCGGGTCCAAAAGCATGAAGTATATACTAGTTTACAACGGTGAACATCTTTGCATTTATAATGCTTAAACAATCTTCGCCGAGCGCCCCAATGGGAATGTGAAATGAGAGCCTTGTACCTGCAGAAGAATGTGTGATTGGCGAAGGTAAGACATTTATCCGCTACGGTAAATGCACATCTTTCTAGGAAAAAATTGAAGAAAAACAACAAAAATGTAACCAAAGGAAACAAAAAGTCGTCCAACTCGATTGATAGCTTAATCTAACTGTCAAATGGCTAACGATAGCCAAATGTGGCAAGGACCGTCCATCGTAGGAAACTAAAACAAATGAAAAAAGAAAACGAAATGTGTGTGAATGTAAAATTTGCGACGGCGATTCGAATACGAATAGTAAAAACTGACGTATGATCTCATCGAATATTCTCGAATACCAATATATTTGCTTTAGTCTGTATAGAGCTTCTAAAAAATAGCTACAAAAAGCAAAATATAAGCCGTGAGGACTTGACGCAACAAAGTGTTTATGCTAGTGTTTCATAAAAAAATGCTACAAACTATTAGAACTGAAGGGTCGCAAGAGCGAAATAAAAACTTCTCATACACTGCCATGAAGAAATGTGGCTTCCTTAACAGGCAATGAAGAGAGGAAGAATATCTTTGGCGGGGTTCTCCAGTCATTGGGCATGCTGGGCATGCTGGTGGCTGGTATGACCAGTACCTCACTGCAAGCATTGACAACAAGTGATAACGCTTGTTTCCCTGTTCATGCCCCTACTTTGGCAGGGAACTTCGCTTCAGCTGATAAATTAACGCAAGTAACATCCGACCTCGGCTAACATACATCAGGGTTAGAATACAATTGTTTCACAAAACGCTAGCGTGGGTTAGGCTTTTTGCACAACATTGACGTCGTGTACAAAAGCCTACCTAAGTATAATAAGTTGTGCCGTGAAGCGCGAGATGTGTTGCCCAGCCAACTTTTACGGCTCTATTCGTAAATATCGAATATTCAAAAACTTCGAAAACTTCGGGTCGTAAGACTGCGCTTACGATCGAATCAAAATAGCAAGCCTGAAAATATTCCCAAATTATTCGAAGTTTTAAATATTCGGTCAGAAAAAAAAAAAACTGATATTGACGCCACGAAATTGCAGACGTCTACCTAAACCAGCGTTATGCGCGACTGACTGAAGCACAAAAATATAAAGATAAAAAGAAATGCCAATTAACTAACAAAATTACAAAGGTGTATGCAATCCAGTCCTCTCAAGCGGTTAACTAAAATACAAAAGACAAATTACCATTATAAAACTGGAAATGAACTTACGAAATCACAAGGTCTATCTAACACTTGTTCTCCGGCGATTATCTCAAAACAAGCAAAAACAAAATGAAGCTGTCAAGGTTCGCGTGTTCCTTCAACGGCGACAAATAACATAAGGCTAGCGAAACCAGAGAAGTGATGTACGAACACTTACGGTAATATTAATAAACCATTCTAAGAATTCCTGTAGCTTTTTTCTCCCTTCTTTCCTTTCTTTTTCTTCTTCCCTTCCCTCTCTCTCTCCTTCCCTTCCTCCCGCTCTCCTTTCTTCATTCCTTCTGCTCTTCTCTCCATCCCTCCTTCCCTTTTTCTTCTTTTTCTTCCTTTCCTAATTTTTCTTCCTTTTTTATTCCTTCCTTTTTTCCCTCTTTCCTTCCACACTCTACCAGGGGTGTGACGAGAAATAATTTCGGGGTGTTATGGACCACAGGTAAAAAAAATTAAAGGAAAGGGGTCCGGCACTGAAACAAAATATTCGTTTGCCTTCTTTAGTAATGCCTAAGGGTTAGTTGTTTCGTTGACTGTAATATCTGCAGAAAAATACGTGTATATACAGGACTCCGTCGAACCATAGTTTTCAACAAAGCAACACTCTTCTTAGTTTTGTGTTTACATTTTAATATATCGATGCAGTGTGTAAGTAGCATAGGCAAAAAAAGGCCGAAATAAGGGGAGTGCGAGGTACTGTGCTGGGAAAATTTCGGCGGGGTGTTCTGACACCGAAACAGCCTCCACCTGGCTGCTCCTCGGCCCTCTGCGTCCCTCCTCCCCCATTCCTTCCTTCCTATCCTTCCTTCCTTCCTTCCTTCCTTCCTTTCTTTATTTCTTTATATCTTTATTTCTCTCTTTTCTTCTCTCCCTCCCTACCTGCTTCCTTCCTTTCATTATTTCCGTTCTCCCTCCCTCCCTCCCTCCCTCCTTCCCTCCCTCCCTACCATCTAGCGCCAACGCGTTTTCTATCCGCAGTATCCGTTTTCAACCCGCAGATTCCAACACGTTTTCTATCCATTTTCTATCCGGAAGTTCCGTGTAGTTGAGAGAGCGCCACCTACTGCAGTGATGTAAAAATTAAGGCAGTAGTGGCTACATATGAGGTCGATGGTTGAATTAGCGAGCCAAAGAGGTGCCTCATGATAAAGGCAGAGTGTAAAAATGGTGGTTCTTGCGAGATTCACGTGCACATTAAAAAATACAGGCCGTGAAAGTTAATGCGTAGCTCTTCCCCACAGCCGTTCTCATAGCTAAGGATGTAATAGGCTACAGCCTGTCACATATTACGCTTCTCCGTGCTTCTGTTTCTTTTTTTTGTAGTTTGCAGCAAACTTTTTTTCTACATTGAAATGAAACCAAAACACGGTATTTTCCGGTTGTACGCCATGCAATCAACATGGTTGCCTTGAAACTACGTCCCGTTTCCTCCAACAAAGGCTATCCGCGTCGATAAACAGAATTCGCACTCACGAAGGGTATTTCCTTGCGGAAGTTCCGCACTTGAAGGAGCAAGTCCCACCAATGGTTGTCAACCTCGTAGTAAAACTTGTCAAAAAAGGTCTTTGCATCTGGTCCAGACGTTATTGTAGGGAGCATGTATATGCACATGATGACGAAGAACAGTGGTATCGTTCCCCTGGAAGAGGTTTCCTCCTGTCATCACGGACTCGCCGGGTGAATTCACGCGCTTCCAATTTGTGCGTAATGAGTCCACACATTTTGGTGACGACACGAGCGTCACGAACGTTTTGGTGTCTAAGAAGTGTTTTGTATGGCTCGCAGCACACCTTGAGCTCAATAAAGTTGCACCAAACCGCTGAACACGAGGCACACATTCCTGCTCCAACAGCAGCGAAAGCTTTGCTGCACGAACTTGACATATAAATCGCTCTCGCAAGGTCGAGTTTCTGCGTATTAAGAGTAACGTAAAACAACACGAGAAAGCCGTCTATGAAAAGTTAGATCAACAAATTTTAAGAGGAATTTATTTCTAGGCGCGCAGCAATGATTTGAGAAATTTATTGATAGCGTAACGCCCAGCAGCAGCATTAGTTCAGGATTCACACTAAACAACAAATTATTGGAAAGGCCCTGAGGTCGGACGAAACAATTAACGCCCCCAAGAGTGCCGCAATATAGCTTTTAGGTTCTTTTTGGCAAACATAAAGAACTAGGATCTCCAACCACGTCCAAAAAAAAAAAAAAAAACGAGAAACACTAATGAACTCACGCAAGAGCCAGAGTCCAGCCAAGAGCCATACAAAAGTATCTGAGTGAGTATATACTGCGGCTGATTTCAGCACCCGCGTCGCTCTTTCGTTTGCGTGCTAGCAGCCATAATAATTAAGCACGCGATTAAATACATCTCTTGATACATTTAACCAACTGTACACCAAAGTTTGAAGCGAGAACTTAGTGTGAATATTCCTTACCTGATATAACGGCGGAGAACTGCGACTCCAAATACAACCCATCCGTTTGCTTTATATTTCGTTACCGTGTAACACAGCAAGAAACCACTGTAAAAAAATCAACAAAATAAAAAGCGTGTACCAGCCGCATAGTCTACAGAAGTTGTCTTGTGTATACATTCCCTCTTCTGTGTGAACTACGCTCTTATGTATGCGTACTGTCTGTGCCCCATCCCAGAGGACCAAGTGCTGCTGGTTAACTGGTAATTGCAAACAAACAAACAAACAAACAAACAAACAAACAAACAAACAAACAAACAAACAAACAAACAAACAAACAAACAAACAAACAAACAAACAAACAAACAAACAAACAAACAAACAAACAAACAAACAAACAAACAAACAACAAAACAAACAAACAAACAAACAAACAAACAAACAAAGAAACAAACAACAAACAACCAACCAACCAACCAACCAACAAAACAAACAAATAAACAAACAAACAAATGCACGAACGAACGAATAAACGAACGAACGAACGAACGAACGAACGAACGAACGAACGAACGAACGAATGAACGAACGAACAAAACAATAAGCGCTGCATTTATAATAATGATATTGCACTACTATCACCAACCAGTAGGTCACCTTAAGCACAAAGGTCCAGAACACCCACTCACAGCCTTCAACGGTGAAAATTCTACGAATACACCGTGTGTTCGAGATTTCGGCGCAGGTTAAAGATCCCCAGGTGGTCAAAATTAATCCGGAGCCCTTCACTACGGCGTTCCTCATGACCTGTGTAGTTTCGGCGGGTTAAACCCCATATTCAATAAAAAAAATGAAAATTCCACGAATGTTAGTTTCAGTAAAGTTTCGGTATAGTCTCAGTAAAAATAGTTTCAGCAAAACTTCAGGCTCGGCCCGATGCGCACGCCCTGTTCCGGCTTTGCAAGCCCGCAACATGGTGTTTCTGGCACGCCCCCCTCGCACACCATGCCAACTATGCTCTGTGTTCTCACCGTCTCAGCGATCACGTGTGCTCTCTTTAGCAGGGGCACTGGCTGCCTGTCGCTCCTTTCGCTGTTCACGAGCATCAGCATTTCGCGCCGCAGATTCCCATTCCATCCTCTACCACTCCCTAAAATGACAACGTAGCCGTGTGAGGAGCTTCTGACGAGAGGGCCCATCTCGTCAGCAAGCACCACGGTATCCTAGACTCACCGCGAGAGCGCCCGGAGATAGCTCTTGGTCATTCACTCACTCCCCCACGACTACTCGGCGGCGCACTCGCTTCGCGCTCCATTTTACTACACGCATACAAGCGGGGACGGCACGCGTCTGGAAGCCGGGCGGCAGGCGCGTCGGGCACAGGACGCAGCGCCGCCTCAGCCAATGCCGCCGCCGGCTCTCGACTTGCACCATCCCTCTCGGCACAAGCTTCATCGTTCTTTGTTCTTCTGTCGCTCTGTCCACGGATCCATGGCTCAAACTGTTGTCGAAATGCCCATCTACTGCTCGCGCAAAAATAATTTCCGCACGCGGACACTTCGCAATAAGCCATGACACTGCGTAATGTATCAGAGCAGCTAGGCCACAGTTACTAAGTCTAATCGCGTTAAGCTCGACATTAGCTAAATTTTCACAATTTCATCGCGGTGGTTGATCAGCCTGGATCGTTGCGGATAAGCTGGCTGGCGAGCGGGTATTTTCAGAGTGTATGCGTGGACTGTGTGGTTTTACCTGCAATGCAGATTGGCGGGGCCGCCAACTTCTTTATTTTTATTTTTTTTTTTCGGGAAGAAATGAAATACTTTGTTGCAGGTGACATCTTTTGTTCAACCCTTACGCTTAGTTCCCGAAGCTATCTGTCCCTCTTGCCAGGTTCTTGCGTGCCACTTTGGCTTTTTGTCTTGGCCTTATATAGGCTTCACCGGCAGGTAAAATGCCCTTAGTGTGCATACGTCATGCGTATAGTCAGAAGCAAAAATACTATCCATGTGGCATCCGTAACATTACACGTACCAAAGCTGGAAACATGGTGGAAGTTTAGGCTTGGGGAGCAATATTCACTAAAAAAAACCAAATTGGCAAAAATTCAAACTAAAGCTAGGATAACATATCCCTTCGAGAATCCGAGAATCGGTTAAAAGATGCGAAAGGGATATACAGAGTGATATATATATATATATATATATATATATATATATATATATATATATATATATATATATATATATATAGAGAGAGAGAGAGAGAGAGAGAGAGAGAGAGATACGGGACGAGGGACTCGGTAAAGGTACATACACATACCTTGATATGTACCTTTACTGAGTCCCTCGTCCCGTATCTTTCTGTTCTGCTACATGCATTACGCGGCACTGGCTCCAGCAGTTCGGATATGCCAATTGCTAACCCCGACCTCCGACCACGGTCTACGTGGCGGCCGCTGGGAAAGAAGACGTTCTACGTCTCCGGCGGGGGTCGAGGGGCGGCGCTAGTTGACCGGCCTCAGAGCACTTGTAAATATAAACCCCCGCGGTAAAGTCGAGAGAGAAGCCGCTACGGGATAGCGTAATGGCGAACGCATCGCACCGGTTACGCAGAGATGTGGGTTCGAGTCCCGCTCCCGGAAAACACTGCGGATTTTTTCTCGACTTATATTTTCGCTTATTTATCAATGTATCAAAGAAACGTGACAAACACACGTCATTCGGCCCTATTAAATATTTCGGAAAAAAGCCGAATAGCACGGGCCAACGCCGCCTGTATAAACAGTGCCTAACGCGTGAGCGAAAAATGGCCAAACGGCCACTCTCCTGTTGCTCTCTCCTACCCTTCCCCGCTCCGTAGCCTTCCAGCGTGCTTTCGCGTCCACCAGCCAGCGCCGCTTCTCGGAAACTATGCAAAATAGTGGAAAGTTTGTTTAGCGTTCCGGAGGCGGCGCTCCTACGCCTTCTTGTTTTTCACCATGCCTGTCTGTCTTGGTCTGTCACTGATAAAACTTCCTTTGTCACGAAGCAGAATCCCTTGCGCTGCCGCAGGCTGATTCCGGCTTTGCGCGCTTATCTACTCGGATCACAGGCCCTGAAATTTTCTGAGTGGGGCATCCCACCTCTATCCCCTCCGCATTTAGGTATTGTTTTGACCCCGCTGTTCGCACTCCGCATCGGTACGCACTTCTAAAATTGAGGACTGTACTGTAGAAGCGCCCGGACAGCGTGGCGGGATCGCAGCTGCTTATCCTTTTGTTTCCTATAATTTTCTGAAGTTTACAAGTACATGATATTATTGGAAAGTAATCGTAGAAGTGAGCGCCTGAACAAAAAACGTGCACGCAATTTTTTCTTCTCTAAATACTCCAGAAAGAAAAATATCAGTAAAATAATGGCTGCCCCATCCGAAAATATCGTTTTTCTGTTAGCTATATGTCTACCCGACAATCAGTATGTTCTTTGACTATTTCAGTCCGCCTCCGTCTTTATCTTTGGAAAAATGCAGCAAGTATGAAGCGAGCGACACGTTGAACGAGATCCCCAGTGCGCCACAGAACTAGCGCCCCGTCACGGCTAAGATGTAAGTGAAACGGCCCTTGAAGCCCAACAGCCAAGCTGACAGACACACGTCGTAGAAGTGGCTGCAGCATTCGCGACTCGCGAGCAGTGACGTAAGGCGAGATGTCCACCGGCACGCGCCACATAGCGGATTAGTGCCTGAACTAAGCGTCTCTACCCTTCCCATTGAAAAGCGCGCGACGCGTCAGGCAATGTTAATACAGGCGGCGTTGCACTGGCAATGACGACTGCAACCTTGACATATATATATATATATATATATATATATATATATATATATATATATATATATATATATATATATATATATATATATATATATATATATATATAGTTTGAAAAGATAAAAACTCACACAGAGCGCGAAAAAAATAAGGTTAGTAGAGACAGACAAACGAGAAAGACGTAGAAAATAGAAAATAAGTTTACTGACGTTTCAGGACTCTGAAGAAAGGGAGTCCTCTCCCTGAAACGTCAGTAAACTTATTTTCTATTTTCTACGTCTTTCTCGTTTGTCTCTGTCTCTACTAACCTTATATATATATATATATATATATATATATATATATATATATATATATATATATATATATATATATATATATATATATAAATCTATAAATCTAGAGAAAGATAAACTCACAAAGTGCGCAGAAATAGTATAAGTAAAGAGTCGGATACACAGCAAGAACAATAACAAACAAGGTTTACTTACGTAGCGGCAACGGGACTTGCCTTCATCAGAGTAAAGTTACATGAATTTGGTGTATATATATATATATATATATATATATATATATATATATATATATATATATATATATATATATATATATATATATATATATATATAGAGAGAGAGAGAGAGAGAGAGAGAGAGAGAGAGAGAGATCACATAATATGCCACTCACCTAAGGAAGAAAAAGGTGTCGACGCTGAGGTAACCTGCCGTCACGATGACGTTCTCCCATCGGTCAAAATATTTAATGTTGTTGGCCCTGGAGGCTGCCGGAAGGATTAGAGAACATTTCTCAGAAAAGCACATTTCCGCAGCTTTTCTGTAGCAAAGCAAAAATTTTGTACACGACGTCATTGAATTCAACGACCGAGCTCTGTTACCACTGCGAAAAGGAGCATCGTAGAAATTTTTATTCTCGGCAAAGTTCCAATCTCTAGTGGTCATTCCGAAAGGCGCTTTGCGTGGTGGTGAAGTTGCGTCTTCCTGGTATCGTACGTTTCAGGCATGGGTGGAGTGAACTTTGGGTATCACCGCAAGAAAGTATAAATTAATTTTATTTTACTTTATTTGAACGCTATTTCCCGTTTCCAATGGCATCCAGCTGCATAAGCTGGTATAAAGCAGAGTTCATTAGTAGACACTCCAATGTTTGCACGAAAGCCTTTGAGTATTTTAGTTATATGTCGCTTAGAAGGAGGATAGAAGCACGACAGCATTGAGCAACTGCGTCTCTTGTCATTTAGTAAAATACGATTAGCACCATAGTACTAGACTTGGGTGCACGCTACCGGTCGCCGATAGTCTAAATTATTCCTTGCGGCGCGCCCGAAGCGCGAATGTGGTGTAGACGCGTAAAACTCCATGATCTTTCCACATATAGTCCGGAACTGCCCAATGCAGTTTTTATCCTTGGAGATATTTCAATCCGACATATAGTATAGCCTTTATAAATGAGCGTTGTGTTTAGGGTATGCTTAACTGCGCGCTTTTTTTGTAGTTGTTTTTTTATTCGGCAATCAATTTGTTAGATGATGCTTCTTTTGTTGCTTTGATTGGACTAAGGTGTTACACTCTTAGTCGCGTCCCGGATGGCGTCCTATTTATATGCGGTGGGCAGTCTCAATACCGTGATATAAAAGGCAAGGACAGACTTATTTTCCTATACAAAACCTCACGTGGTTGCAGCACGCTTATATGCTACGCCAACGGCCCATGTCACGGCTATAAACTGGTAGACAGCCTGACGCCAGGAAATAAATTAAAAAAAAAAAGGGGGGGGGGGGGCAATCGTGAAGCTCCGAGCGATATATGTGGTTTGCGGCGCATGCGCGTATTCCTCCTCACACAATGGCCCGCGAGCTTCCTTTGCGGTAGCCGACGACGCGCGCCCGACGACGCGGCGAAAGCCGAAAAACATTTTAAAAAATCTTGCGCGCACATGCGCAGTAGGAGTGGAAAAAAGTTCGCGCGCGGCGAGTTGTGGTCCGGTGATTTGTCTCTATCGAGCACGTGCGCAGAATGGAGGAATTTCAGCGCGGAGAAAGTTGGGGTCCCGCGCTTTGACTCTTGCTCTGGGTAGTTCATACTCAGTTCCGAGCGTTCACACTTTCTTGACCGCGTTCGCTTCCGCTGACATCAAATGTATGCTTCGAGGTCGGTGTAACAGTGGAAACAACTGCGAATGCGATGGGTTTATGGGAACGCAAGCCAAGCAGCGGCGCCATGTCAAGCCGGCTGGTGTGTCTATTGCGGGCATAGCCCGGTTTAGCGCGAACGGATAGGTAAGTTCCTGTATTTCTTGTTTTTTTTTCGAGGGGTGGAGGGGGGTGGGCGCAGACTGTAAGAATTAGTGTTTGCAGGCAACTAGTAAGGGCCACGAAATTATGGCTTTTTCGTCGTCGTAAGAAGCCTGCGCCAAAACCGTTCTCCGATACCCGGGGTCGTACGATAAATTTGACGTGCTTTATAGAGAGGATTCGGTTTCCCAGTGCGGCGGCCGTTTTTGGATCCAGGCGAAAAATGATGGCGCTTGCACATGTGAGATACAGGTGCTCCAAAAATAATACGTAGCACGGGAGCGGTGGCCGGAGCGGTCAAAACTGCATGCCAGCGCGATCTACGCGTGGATGTGCCGCAGATAGCGAGAGTGAGTGGACACATTCGGCTGGCCCCTCTCGATGTTCTTACGCTCGCCTTATCGCCGGCTCAAGCGAAGCCATGCTGCTGCCACCCCTGCTCGCCAGGGGCGCTTTCAGAGCTTCATGACGGCCTGTTTACGCAGAGCCAGCGAAGAAAGCTTCGTCTTCATCCGGGTCCGCTTTCTGCTTCTTCATGAATGCCAGCGATTTCACTATCGGTCCCTGCCGTGCTTCGTGACCCGCTTGATTTTGATTCATGTGGCTAGAATAATGCTTGGCTCAAGGTAACACATAAAAATGAACAAAAAACAATAATTTCATGCGCGTACTGGCTGCATTGCGTTAACGATACAAATGGGCGCTCAAATAAAATGGGAAGTGATACCATTGAAGTCCCGTTACTTGAACACAAATAATTATTTTCGCGGGAGACACAAACCTTCACAAATTCACTTAAAAATGAAGGGTGCTCCGGTTTGAGAAGGATGTGATTGGGCATATTTCGCGACAATGCTCGGAGAAATGAATCAAGGGTGGTTACTATTAAAGAAAATTATGAAGCAGCCCTTTTTATTGTCAAGATATGTGCTTAGCAGTGAAAAAGTTGCTAATTTTTAGGCGTTAGGTGGAGCCAACCGGTATTCTAGCCACATGATTCGAAATCAAGCGGATCGCGAAGTACAGCAGGCACCCATAGCGAAATCGGTGGCATTCATGACGAAGCAGAAAGCGGGCCCCGTTGAAGACGAAGCTTTTTTCGCTGGCTATGTGTAAACAGGCCTTCATGAAGCTCTGGAAGCGCCCCTGGCGAGCAGGAGCGGCAGCAGCGCGGATTCACTTGAGCAGGCGATAAGGCATGCGCAAGAACATCGAGAAGGGCCAGCCGGATGTGCCCATCCACTCTCGCTATCTGCGCCGCATCTACACATAGAACGCGCTGGCATGCAGTTTTAAATGCAGAGCATTTCTTTAACTCACGATGTCACCCGTTCTTGGCGTCCGTAGTAGTCCGCATCGCTCGCAGGTGCGCCCTCTCGGCGCGATCGTGGCGTGATAAAGGCGGGTGTCGGCGAGGCTGGAACGCACTCATCGCCGCGCTCTCTCGTCAGCAGTTGCCACAAGTTCAACAACATTAACGTAACGCAAACTACTTAACGTCGTGCGCCCCCGGAAATGCTCTGCATTTGATCGTGCCCCTCGCGAGGGGGATGTTTCTGCATCGCTTCCCCGTGGACATCGTTTGCAAACCTTTAGATTCGGTCAGTTTCAAAACTTCGCCGTTGGAGGCGGCCCTAACTTTAGCCGTTCCGCGAGCTCTGGGCGTACCCCTGTAAACACGCACATTTCACCATGTGCTTTGGCACAAATAAAAAAAACAAAAAAAAACAGGCCTTTGTGCGTGTGTCATCCCCCTAAATTTTTTACCGCTCCCGCCACCGCTGCCGTGCTCCGTATTATTTTTGGAGCACCTGTACTTCCGCTGCCGTAATGAGCACTGTGGTGTCATAAAGAAATTGCATTTTTTAACGTGTTTCATTGTCCAGGTCAAGGCCCATACAACCCACTTTGAATTTTATTTTTCCATATTCCATGCCCACTGCTTGTCATTTTCGGTAGGCGTAGCAAAAAGTTAGGTAAAGTTTTTTGGTAACTAGGTTTTCGCGTTGTCGTTTTGGCTAGTGACTTTTCTGGCACGTTGAGTAGTCTGAATTCTGTGGCGATTGGTAAACTTCATTACGGTGCTTTTAAGTGGTAAAGTTTTCACGTGAAGCAACATTCATGAGTAACACCAGCCGCCATCTTGTTGTGTTCGCCACGGCTGTCGTCTGTCTGGAGTGTCAACTCGCGGTTTGCAGAAATACGATTGGATTGGTAGCGCAAACGCGGCGCGTCGCCAGCGTGGAGGTCGTTCGAAGCGGTGGCTTCTAATGTTGTTACAGATGCGCTGGCTGTTGCTCGGTGCGTGCAGTTTGGCTATGCTTTAGCAAAAGATATTGCTAGCAATTTTGTTTGATCTTTCATAAACTGTTTTGCGCCATACTATTGCCCGCCGGGTGGGATCCGAACCCACGACCTCCAGAATACAGAATACCGGTATATGTATATGTATATATATATATATATATATATATATATATATATATATATATATATATATATATACAGGGTGTCCCAGCTATCATGCACCAAGATTTTAAAAAAGAGTAAAGGCGTAACTCGAAGGAAACCAGGTGCATATTGTTTGCAGTACTGTGAATAAGCGGACAGTATTTTTTCTTTAATGAGACTTAATTAACTAATTGTAATTAATTATCTAACTCGAGAAATACCGTCCTAATCACTAAAGTGTCAATGAGGCACTTGTAGGTAACCACGAGGGGCATCTAACTGCGGCAGTTTCAGCGATGAACTAATTACGTACACATTTATTCTGACTGATAAAGGAAACCAGCGAAATATGAAAAATACCACGGGACGGCGCCTCCGCGCGCACCGTAAAGCAACGCCCTCAAACAGGCTGCCTCTGAGTTAGCCAGAATGAAATAGACAAAAGAAAGAAAGAAGAAATCGCGACCGAGTTTGTTCCTTATCTGCACACGCGTCCCGCGAATCTTGCTGCTGCTGCTGCTCCTTCCATGCATGCTGTTATCAAGGTGATGCGCTGTCTCTTCGGGCGGGTAACACGCGAAGCAGTTGCTTTCAATCAGCTTTGTTTGGGGACGCTGCTTTAAATGCGCGCGTAAGCGTCGTCACGTGGTATTTTTCATATTTCGCGGGCTTCCTTTATCAGTCAGAATAAATGAGTACGCAATTGGTTCGTCGCTGAAAATACCGCAGTTAGATGCCCCTCGTGGTTACAAGTGCCTCATTGACACTTTAGTGATTAGGACAGTATTTCTCGAGTTAGATAATTAATTACAATTAATAATTAAGTCTCATTAACGAAAAAATTACTCTCCGCTGCTTCACAGTACTGCAAACAATATGCAGTATAGGTTTTCTTCGAGTTACGCAATTTCTGTTTTTTTAAATCTTGGTGCATGATAGCTGGGACACCCTGTATATATATATATATATATATATATATATATATATATATATATATATATATATATATATATATATATATATATATATATATATATATATATATATATATATATATATATATATATATATCCCCCCAAACCGTTACAACACCGTGTTTTCCTCGTTGACGCCAATAAAAATGACTCTCTGGTGGCAAGGTTTCTGTTTGCGCCCCTAAGTGAAAGCTAAGTCAATACACCTGCTCAACAGGAGCCTCCGATCCGTGTTTTCCTCCATTGTTTCCCACACGACGCACTTTGTTCGGTATTTTTTCAACACAGAATGAAGGGCTGGATGAAACGGATGATCTATCCCCATGCAAGATAAATACAGCCATGTACATGTGCTCCAAGAATTTACTCAGGAAGAAGCCCTCATTTCGATGATTTTTTTTTTGTGTGTGAAAAACTAGTATTAAAATGATATAAAGTAAAGAAGAAGTTCGAAAAAACTCACACAGCGTGTCCGAAATGGTCCCATAGGCATGTCCCAGGACGATCCAAGCCAGGCTAAAGAACCGAATGCCGTTCAGGAAACGGAGGCGGTACCCTTCCGAAGTCTTATCGTCGTTCACGCTCAGTAGGAAGGTGACGTTGGCAGGCACAGAAAATGCGAGGAGGCACTGGGTGAATACGCCTGTAAGATAACAGATGTTACTTTGTAGCCGCTATTGAAATTTATACTCCCATAATTTGACTCTTGCGAGAGCGTGAAATCCCGTCTACTTATCAGAAAAGTCTAATCGGCGAATGGCGGCAAAACGAATCAACTCAGATACTTCTTATTGCTGGAAATATCATCTTATATTTGAAGCGTGGAGCCCTCAGCATGCAACAAACAGCGCAGCCGTGTTTAGACACGCACGAAAGGATCCTCAGTTAGCCAATCACCAGCTAAAATCAAATGACTTTACAATGCCAAGCGGTAGCATCATCAGCTAGGTCCTTTAGGTAATCGGGGTAATTATTCTAACGCTGCTGCGTGCATTCTCGACTCTGTCACTCCCGGTCATGTGTTCAGCCCGCCATCGAAGCAACTTGCCGGAGGTCTTTGTCGCATGTCCCCATATCTTCATAAAGCAATCCTTTGATAGAGGGGTACACTGTTAAAGGATACGAGTCAAAGCGTGCTGTGGTGTACTTTAACACTGTGTGTGTTTTCCAACTCGCACTAAACGAAGAATTCCGGGTCAAGTATTGCGTAACAAACTCTGCGGGATTGGTCTGCATGGCAACTGTCAGTTTGGGCATTCGATTCGCACGGACGAAGCAAAACATCCGGGGTTGTAAGTTGCATGAGGCTAACGAGGTACTGCGTGCCCCTTCATCCCGAGTTCTAAGAGCGGCGCTGTCTACCACCCCTCAGGGGTACGTTACATTTATTCCCTCACAGACCCCAGAAAGTAGAGAGGAGCCCATTCGGTCCGGTGACCGAATTCGGGGCGCATCGCACGGTAACATGAAGGTGGCTGTTCCAACACGGGGGCGTGTTTTTTTTTTTTTTTTTCCAGTTTCGAACATCTGGAAAACTGTTTCTCTTTCGAAAACGAAGTCCAACTGCTCCCTTTATGCTAAATTTATAGTTCTAGACCTGAGATACCGTCTTCCTGCAGTGAAACGAAAATAGGATTATGATTTATATATAAGAAAAGCAAGGAAGCCATAGCGGAAGGATATCATCAGTTCCTTGTGTTGGATTACGTTTATTTTTTTAATGGAAATGATAATAGGATGAAAAACGTGCTCCACTGGTAAGTACTGAACCCTCGACCTTCCGAATATGATTCGGATGCCATACCAACTAGGCTACCGGGTAGGCCGTACTCTCCTCCAACTTCCTGCTTCCCTTATACCAGCTCCCGGCGCGCCGGCAGCTGATCGCGGAGGTCACGATTACGAATGCTTAGCATTTTACGCTTGGGGGTGGCAGCCAGCCCGACAACTCAGGTGAAGGGAACCTTCATTTAGACACCCGGGCTGCTACTTGAGCGTGTACGACGTGTCGGGAACAAGTTAAGAACGGCAATAAAGAGTTTTAGCAGTCCGTCTGTTCCGTCATGTACGTGGTTACCGTGTTGACCGGGATCCGTCTGGGCGCTTGCGCATTCGTCGCGGTAGGGGGATTAGTTCCGCGGGCCGGCCCTCGCCTTGCCCGTGCATTCGACACGGTGGGGTGCTCCTCGTCGCCCTTCTGCGCGCGCAGGCGCAGTAGGGTCCCGGTCAACAGGGTAACTACATAGACGACGAACAGACGGAATGCTAAAACTCTCTAATAGCTCACGTACGGTATCCCTCCGCCTAAGCGACTGACGTGGATGTCAAAGGGCGTGCGCGTTTTGAAAGGAGATTGCTGTGAATACGTAATATCGTGTGCCTTTCCTCACGTAGTTTCTTTGTCGTCGCTGCAGGAGTTCACGGAAACGGCTTGTGCTATGCTCAAAATATTCCTAGCAACACACTACTTGCGCCGCGCGGCCGCAGTAACATCCGGCTGCGGCATACCCACCGCGGTGGCCCAATGGCTAAAAGGCGTTGTGCTGCTGAGCAGGAGGACGCGGGTTCGATTCCCGGCCACGGCGGCCGCTTTTCTGATGGAGGCGAAAAGCAAAAACGCCCGTGTGTGAGGAATTTCGGCGCACGTTAATGATCCCCAGGTGGTCAAAATTAATCCGGAGCCCTCCGCTACGGCGCGCCTCATCGCCTGCGTTGCGTCGGTGCGTTAAACCCTACAATCAATCAATCAATCAATCAATCAATCAATCAATCAATCAATCAATCAATCAATCAATCAATCAATCAATCAATCAATCAATCAATCAATCAATCAATCAATCAATCAACATCCGGCTGCGGCGATGAGGCACAGCGACAATTATCGTTGCCGTACCCGAGTATAGCGGATAACCCTCGTATTCTCCCATGAATGACAGAATCGACGCCCTCGCTGTGCGTGTAACGAATCAGAAGTGGGAATTAGAGAAGTTATTTGAATGGCCACAGAAAGGAAAGCCAGCAGTCAAAAACGCCAAGGAGGGCCAAGGGCAGTATAGGTCGTCATTTTTTTGTGTGTGAATAGGAATTTTGAAATGAAGGAAATAAAGTGGGGAAAGCTGTGCTCTCCGTGTGGGACCCGAACCCATGACATTCAGATTATGCGTCCAATGCCGTATACCAATTCGGCTACCGGGGAGGCGGTATTCTTGATTAGAAAGTTTTAGCATAGCGTTACCGTGTTTACGTTACCGTTTACAGTGTTTGCGGGAGCCGACTGCGCATGCGCTAGAGTTACCGTGAACGGTAACTTACCGGCACAGGCTTTACCGGCTTTACCGTCGCCAGCGAGCTTCCTGAGCAGACGAAGTGTACCGTCACGTATTGATTACATCAAATGCAGTGCACTCGGTGCTTTACGCTTGGTACAGCCGATAAAAGTAATCTTACTTGATGCTGTTTATTACGTGTTTCTTGTTAAATATCGCCCAGGAAAGCGACAAACGACCATTTTTCCCAGATGCGCGAGCAAAAATGGCCGTCCCTACTCGTGCTAAGCCTTGCCTGCCTCAAATAGTTTCGATAAGTTTCTGAGCTCGCAAAGTGCTTTTAGGCCTCCAAAATTGTGCTGGGCAAGGTAGCGTAGGTTATTGAGTAATTACGACATATTTTACTAATTTCTTGCCTAAATATTCAGCGCGGGGGAATCCTATCTTCCCTTTATTCTAACTTTACTCAGCAGATGGCGCCACCAACGCGTTTTCTTTTTAAAGCTCTACAGGTGATGGCTACATTATTCTAAAAAAAAAACTACACTTAATGTGAATGCTTCACCCGAAAAGGGAAATATTCAAGTCACTTTAAACGAACGCAAATAGATCTGAGCAACAAAATTACGCGTGATTTGCTCTGAGACTAATTCATCAGATGTCGCTATCTGCGACACGGCCGCCGGAATACGCAAACCGCAAACGGAGCGGTAAAACGTGTTTTACCGCTTTCAGCTGTAAACGGAAACTCCGGATTCCGGTAACACGGCAAACGGTAACACAAACACGGTAGCGATATGCTAAAACTGCCTGTTGATTGTGTGGTTTAACGCGCCGAAGCTACACCTCGGCTTTGAAGCGCGCCGTAGTGGAGCGCTCTGGATCAATTCTGGCCACCTGGGGCCAATTCTAGCCACACGGGCGTTTTCGCTTTTCGCCAAGCAGTATCCTACCTACCCTCTCGGGCGTATTTTTTTACAGGAATGTGATCGTATCCTACGCCTGGAGATGGTACACAGCATAACAGGGTTACCCGCTAATCGACTGAGCCTAACAGTCGTAACGCTGGAGTTAAGACCCGGGAGTGATAAACAAGGTCCCCCTCACCCCGAGTGGTTGGAGTGGCGCTAGCTACATCCCCAAAAAGGGTGATACTCTCCCATTTACACAAACACCCCCGAAAGTTAACGGGAACAGAGGCGTCCCGGTAGCCAAATTGGTAAGGCATTATATATGCGTAATTCGAAGGTTGTGATCCAGGTTTCCCTACTCGACGATAGGCTTGCCTGTTCTGCGAAAATACTGCGCTGGCGTTGTCGGCCTGACCAAAATGGCGCCAAAAGCTCCATTGGCTGAGCTGTCACCACACCAACCTATGGAGCACCCACCCTATTGGTTGCGAACGCGGATTTGCGCCGGCCGAACGTCCCCTTTGGCTGCTATATACTGCCATGGGGAAACGGCTTCGCTATAAACAACGTACCATATCTCGCCTTTTCCCGTCCCTTGGAAGCCAGGTAGACGTCCATAATGGAGCCCAGGATGATGACGGCGCTGAGTACTCCTAAAAATGCACTGTAGCAAGGAACATAAATGTGCGGGCGTGTAATCAGAGATAAATAAAAGCATACTGAATGTCTGAAGGTGAACGTGGTGGCTATCATTGGTTTTGAGGATTTTCTGCAGTTGTGCTTCGACAGAGTCCCCGAGTTCGCTGTGTCATGGGCAGCTGCAGCAATACATTAAAATTCGTTCATTGCTATTTTAAACACTGTATCAACTTTTAGTCGTACGTTGAATTGAAGAAATAAGACATAATTGAGAATTGAACAGTTTCAGTTCATTGTTGCGAGGAAGAACTATTGAACTGTGGTTAGCACCAGATCTACGGTTAGGCTGCAAAGCCACTAAGGAATTCGTCGTGCTAGCGAACATTAACACAGGGACGAAGCTCTTTTTAAAGAGTAGGCGAAACACACGCTAGAACTTCAACAGTGGCACTGTGGTGTGGTTGTGGCTGTGGCTGTGGCCGGCACTATGGAGTGGCATGTGTATGAGCGAGTGCGAATTGTGCGATACTGTTTTGTTTGTTCTAGCTGTGATTTATATCTACCTTTTCCACATTTCATGTACATATAGACGTACTCCATGTTTCTGCTGCATAAGCTGAGTTGAAGTTGTAGCGTGTGTTTCTTCTCGTCTTTAGCTTTGTCCCTGCGTTAATGTTCGCTAGCACGATGAATTCCTTAGTGACCAACTCGCCGAACTTAGCCCTTTATAGTTGTAAAGACACACTAATGTTATTGCTGCACTTTTCTTCCTTACTCCGGTACGTGATTAGACGGTGTTGACAGGCTTCTAACAACATTCCACCGTCCCCTACGCTGCAGCTTTTTAGTGCAGCTGACCTTCCAGTAGTTCCTCACGTAGTAATCACACAGCCACTGAACAGAGTGGGTAGCGTATCAAACGTTACTTCGCAGTATGTCTGTTATGTGGGTCATATGTGGCATCTTGTGGCGAAAATTCAACTCCTAATTACAATTTAATTTGCCCAGGCCATGAAAGTGGGTGGAATAACGGAGAGCTACAGAATAAACGAGACCACGAGCAGATATTGAGCATGTACCAAGCATGCTGTTCGTCATTAGACAAAATTGAGCCATGACCTGGAAATATATGGGTAGAAATTCCTGTTTTAAGCAAAGGGCAGGAGTATAGGGTATTTGAAACAAGGTACGCTTTAATGATGACTGATGTCCAATGTGAATTACAATGGCAAATTTATTTTGTCACCTCAAGTGAAATATAGTTACCTGATTGCAACCCCGATCCACCTACAAAAATATGCAAAATGACAAACCAATTGAGCCCTCCCCCCCTCAAACACACACTTTTTAGAGGAAATATCGGCGTAATCAGGCAGCGGAGTTATTCAGATATTCTGCGTATAGTCAACTTAAACTTATCTTCTTACCCAAGACAGTTCGTTACAAAGAGGTGAATACGGAAAACTCGGTCCCTATGTGAGTCTATGGGTGGCTGAATGCATAATTTCAGAGGGGATAACTTTAGCATGCCAGTGAGCCCCCGTCGGTAAAGGGAATCTGTAGCAAGGCTAAAGTTAAGATGGCGCTTCTACCGGTGGCGATCCGGCATCTATACCCATTGGATTCTCCACTGCGTCGGAGTCGGGGAAAGTTCTGAAAATTACCCTAGATGCCTGTATCGCGCTAACTTATCCTTCGACAGCGTCTTAACATCTCCTACATTTCTGAAGCGTTTGCGCCTTGTTCCTTAGGGGCAGTGATGTGCCTAAAGGAGGCGCCCAATGGCAAGTACGGTAATCTATCGCTTTTAATGAAGCACGTTTTCAGTAAGATCGAATGCACCACGTCCTGTATCGGACACCATGACCTTTTTTTGTTATGTTAGTTCCAACGGCCAGTATGAAAAAACGAGTCATGGCTAAAATATACTCACAGAATTGCCTTTTGTGTATTGCTCAAAGGGTCCGGTATGCCCGTGACGCAGTTGTTGACTTCAATCGTGACCCCAGCAGGCTTAACTGGTGTAGAAGAGAGAAGGATGGAACATCACCATCGTAAGAAGTAGCTACTGATGATTCCGAAAAACGAATGGTTAGTTTGGCCATTGTCTAAACAGGTGTCGCCTGCCCCAACATTTTCAACATTTTTTTCTCGTGCACGCACTTGAATTGCTCCTCACCTCTAAATACAATAGCAACAAAAGCAGAGAAGGGGTTAACGTATCTGGTGCAGCGAGCAAATCGTGAGTTGCGTTTTGTGCCGGCGATGATTAAAGCCCTTGAAAACTTCCAGGCACGATGGAACAGTGATAGCGTTTTTCGGCAATGCTGTAGGGCCGCTTAAGAGCTGAACAATGTGCTCTGCATGGTGTTTGTCCAGTAGTATCTTGAACGCCCTTAAATTCGAAGGTTTTTGTGCATGCAAGGCCACAGGGACTCTTCAAGAAAAAAAAGCAAAGCCTGACGTGCTGCTGCATGGTACATGAATGTATCAACAACATATTTCAACCCGCAGAATCCGCCAGAGTGGCTTAGTGACAAAAGTGGAACAATGCCGCAACTTCGATTTCCTGTATCGGTGGCTGTTTCTTATACTGAAACAAGGATTGTTGATGGGCCAATTGGCACCTAACTTAGCGGTAAACTGAACTAAAAAACAGGACGACGCACAGGTAGAGATACAGCGCTGAACATGTGACTTAATACTCCAGGAATGAAAGTACAAACATACATTAAAGAACAGATATGTCTCAGCAGTGCCGATTATTTTCTTGTTCTTTTAATGTATGTTTATAATTTTTTCCTAGAGTCTGCAGTCACGTGTTCCTTTTTTTCCTATTTATTGTTCGTTAAATGAAAATAAATTAGTCAGCACTGCTTTTTCGCGTTGTTCATCACTCCGTTTTTTAGATTGGGGTGACTTACAAAATTGCGCAAGATTTTATGTGCAAGATTTCGTTTCGTTATTCCGCAGCTCTTCCGATTTACTTTGTGCGAGGAAAATCGAAATGAAGCTACACAGCTCTGGCTTCTTTTGCTCCGAGGTGTGCAACTTTCCGCATTTTCGGCCAGTCATGATGTTCTTTATACATTCAGCAACCGGCACATTTCGCAGCTGATTGCATTGGAATAAGGGTCGTGCGAGGCGGCATCACGATGCGCTGGAAGCCACTAAACACCTCTTAAACAGCAACACTGTTCGCTACTCGGAAGAAGCTGTGACTTGAAAGAGTTCCGAGAATAACAAAATGTGGAGATGATGGAAGGTACTCGTAGACCCGTAGCTTCTGAAAAATGTGTATCGCAGAACCATTTGTGTCAGCACTGGAAGGAGGGAGCCGGATTACGCCCACACCGAAATTTTCGAGTCGTGGTGAGATGGGGCAAGGTCATTTCCTCTGCCTGTTACGTAACAGACTACTGATAGTTTTTCTGTCGCGAGCAATGAGTGAGCTTACGTTGCTTCGTCGTCAGCATCAGTCAGTGTGCAAACTCACGACATTAAAAACAATGTACAAACGGAAGGAATTAGAAAGTACGCCCAATGCACGTGGATTTTTTTTACAATCTTTTCTTACCACGGTATTACCTTCCTTCTTGGGTACGGCCCCGGAAACTAAATTCTGCGTCCACAACTGGTGATAACCCGATTGTACACTTCCCCCATGGTGGTTGCTTTTTCGTGCAGTGCAAGTTTTGATGGCTGCATAGCGTTCTTGACCTGTATTTCCGCAAGCAGTAGTTTCTGCTGAAATTACAGGTAGCATTTGCCGAATTCGGGAGACCCTTTGAAGTCACGATAAAGGTTTTCGAATACATTTCATACCTGTCGGCGTCCGCTGAGCCCGGCCTAACGTTATGCGGATTCTAATTCGTGGTAAAGGGAGGAGGGATATAGTTGGCCAAGTAAAAGTGCTTACGCATGACATACTGGTAAAAAGATTTCCTCTTGTGCCTATTTGTTTCACGTGCACTTTTTGCCTGTTTGGCTTTCTCTCACAGCACCGGCGTTCTGCCAGAAGAAGCAACTTACAAATACATGTCCTGCAGAGAAGCTGTTAAAAACGCGCATACCTCATGACAACGCCAATCTTTTGCATACCGCCCAGGTATGGTGGCTCGGTTGCCTTTTTACAGCCTTCGAAAAAAAAAATTCGAGGAGAGAGTCATTACCGGTGACAAGAGGGCTCGTCGGAGTGCCTCGGCGAAACACAATCTTAATGCGAGAATCATTTTTATTTATGTGTATTAAACAGTCGACGCTCATTTTGATCGCCTTTTTCTGACTTGCTCTGCCCGAGAATTACGTTTTGAAAACAACATTAATCGGTTATAAAAAGTAAACAATTAGAGATAAGGGACAAAGAATTCGGTGCACAGTAACTTACAGAACGTACTTTTGCAGCTCTTATGTAAGATGAGGGAGATATATGTTATTTTGACGAGAAAAATCTGCTGCCTAGAATGAGATGAATCACTGCCATTGTTGCGCCACATGCGTGGACATTCTTAGTCAAGGACACATTCAGCATTTTCTTTTCGAAGGAGGATACTTTATATGCTTAACCCCGAAACACCTACTGTTTGTCCGTGCAATTAACTCTTGACATTGGTAAGTGGCATGCTAAAAAAAAGGGACAAATTGCTCCGTGTAGAGCGTTTTGAACCGAGATCATTCCGAGTACACTACGAACTGCGCAATGCATGTTTAGGCTGAACTACGATCAGCATTGCTGAGGGCCTACAAAAAAATTACCCAAAAGTCACCTGCAGGCTGCAACACTAACATTACAGCTATGCCACTATGCACACAGTGCTGGGATTTATTATACTATAGTATTGTACGTTGTACCAGACATGAACGCATGCGTGGCTCTCGCTGTAGAGAAAGTGCAAAAGAACTATCAGGCTACAGAATCATGCATGTTTTATTTTGATTTTGACACATTTTGCTTTTCACACGTCACACATTTACTGAACTGTTTTGCACATGCCGGCGATGAACACGTTTGCAGGCGCCCGCGTAATACACCGCGACGAATACGCGTCGTCTCCTAACTGCGCCCCTGTATACTTGCTCTATGCGCGCTAGGAGGCTTACAATTGAAGCAATTCCTATATATTTTATCTCTAGTTTTGTAAACACTTATTAAGAAAAGTTTCTTTTGTTTATCTTGTGCCTAGCCGGAACTTCGCAAAGAGAAGGGAACCCGCACATGGCGATCACAAACGTCACTAAGCTGGACGAAACTGAAACTCTGTGGGGTTCGTCAGTTGATTTTACTTCTTGCGGAAACCAAACTGAAGTTGTATGTTAGTGCGTAGCCGTATCGCAGCTCGACGTCTGTGCCTGGCCACTCACTTCGGTGTCGGCGGCCGAGTACGAAAACGTGTTCTCAACTAGTTTGTATACATTTTCGTGTACGCAGTTATACCAGTCAGCCAGTCAAGGCGCGATCTCACTTGAGAAACACGCAGGTCGCTTTGCGACGGCAAAGCTGATCGCTCTCGGAGTGATTTTGCCGCCGCTGACTAGACGCGTGCGAGACGGCGGTTGCAGCCAATGGGAGCCGCCTTCAACGTGACGTAAAGGAAATTCTGCGGGTTTGTTTACATCCGGCTCGTATTCTGGCGGGAGATGCGGCCAAACGACGCAGTCAGGCATGGGGGCCGAATCTCCGATGGGTTTTTCCGTGGAGGCGTTCATAAATGCGGTGAAAGACTACCCATGCTTGACCAACAAGAAACATCCGGATTTCAAGAACCGCCATTAAAAAGACACAACGTGGCACCATATCGGCGCTTTATTTTGTTATAACCAAATAAAAAAAATTGGTTAAAAATGGTTATTTTTATTTTTGTTGTCTTTTCTGTTTTCAAGTTACATTCAATTATTTAGCTCCATTTTCGCTATTTTGAAGATAATAAATATCTTATCGTGCCAATTACGCACTTCTATGCAAAGGCAGAAGTTTACACGGTTGGTCGTTTTCGCGATATTTTTGTACGTGTTTCCGTAGTTCTTTTCAGTGCTTTTTTTTGGTCTTCTTTTTTGGAGAAAGTGTATGAATGCGAATTTTTTTATTTTGTCAGCTAGCTTTTAGAATGTATTTTCTGCTTTTGGTTCTTTTAAGATTCTGTACGACCAATCGTCTCCGTTCACACTATTATAACGATTAATTACACATGTTAATTCCACCAATCATACATTTTTTGCGCAAATGCACGGCGTTAATTACAGTTTGGTCACTTTCATGACTTTTTTTATTCTTGTTTCCGCCGTTCATTTTTGTCAGAGCTTTTTATTATTTTCTTCGCTTTGCGCGGGAGATGTATAGAACTCATATTTTTGAATTTGCAAGTTCACTTTTATAATTCCTTTCTAGGTTTGGTATTTTTTTGTTTTTATGATTCCGTTCAATCAACTATCTCTATTCGCGCTATTATACATTTCTGTGCAAATGCAGGGCGTTCAAGGTTCGTCTGCTCGCGCGATTTTTTATTCACGTTTTTGTCCTTATTTTCGCTGCTCCTTTATTATTGTTTGTTTTGTGAAGGAGCTGTATACGATTTATATGTTTGAATTTGTTAATATCACTTCTATATTTCTTATTTTTCTGCTTTGGGTATTTTTGATTTTTTTCTAGAGTACGTTCAACTAATTATCTTTATTCACGCTTTGCAGCGATCAATTATATTAACTCCGCCAATTTAAAAAGGCAGGGCTGCATATATCTGGTGCCGTACGTGGGGTACTCGATGGTAGCGTACCTCCGCTCAGAATCAGCCAACAACGATAGGCTGCTCTTTTTCTAAATGCAATTGTATGCCTCATGGCATAAAACGTATATTACAGATATATGTTGGCTTTTGCTGAGCGGAAGAGCGCAAGAGAGCAGTGGTGGGGTCCCTTTATGAATCAATGAAGATCGGGGGGCTCGACCTGCAAGGGCGGAGGCCTGTGCCTCGAAGGTGTCGAGTTCTAGGCTGTTCCGATGAAGAACACATCCATTATAGGTGTTCTGTGTCAAAATCTTGGGCAGGAGCTGAGCAGAAATACACTCGTGTCAAGACCAGAAAAACTGCAGCGTTGACATGCCGCGAAATGCCGCATAAACAGCGGCCGAACGGGCTGAACGATGCATTCGATGCTTAGGTGCGCACTGCCGCCTGGCGGAGTTTGGCTGGGGCGCACGGCGATTGGGATGGCCGGAGCAAAACGCGCGCGGGGGAATCTCGGAGGCCATGCTAGTACAAACACTATAAACACCCAGCGTCTACCATAAAGGCGCGTAAACCTGCAAAGAGAAATGAAATTAAAGGAGCACTGACACCAATTTTCGGCGTTAATATTATTGCACAGTTCGCTTCCTTCACTCAACAGAATACCCTGGGTGAAATATGAGCGGCCTGCGACGCGAAGAACATAGTTTAATTGGATCTCATTTATCGCGCCGATGGAGCAGCGCGCGGAGCGGCACTCAGCAAATGGACATCCACGTGACATCATCCAGGGAGAGCCAAAAGAAGTGACGCGGCAGCGCGCGTCAAAAGCTCGTGACGTCACTTCACGCGCGCGGCCCCACGAGCGGCGAGCGGGCACAACACCCTCAAGCGGGCGCCGGTGACGTCTGCACAAAGCGGTGAGGTCAGGCAGGGAGTCTGTCATATGCGCCGTTCGGGATGAAAGCGCGGGAATTTGAAACAAAGATTTTCAGGCCGTTCAATGTAATTAATTATCGCGCGCTGAAGTATTTGAAGTGCTGTTTCAGGTTCGCCAGGCCGTTAAGCATCAATAAAAGCAATAAAAGTGTAACATAAAATTTTCGTGTCAGTGCTCCTTTAAGTGTATCCGCTTTTGTGATAGAGACGAAAAGCGAAAACACTCGTCTGTTTGAGATTTCGCCGCACGTCAAAGATCCCTACGCGAAGTTTGCAAAATTAAAAAGAACAGCAGTAATTAAAATATTTACAGGAATAAATGCGCGTACCGCACAGTAACTAAACATTCCCTCTGCTGATGTTAAGACATATGAAGTCGGCAGAAACAGAAGTGCATGTGCACTCGACAGCTCAGATCTCCGTGGCAAACCTCTTGCGCTTCCATATTTTTCTCCAAACAAAACCTGCGACTACTAGTTATGAAGGAAGGAAACAAAATGCTAGGTAAATCGGAGATGTCATACGCCTAATACCGGGTGTTATTAGCCTAAAACACACTCAGAGTTCTACGTTCAATGGTGCGCCATGCAAAGCGCCAACGATTCAGGCCTCGGAAATTGCAGTATCGAGACGCACTGCACTGCAGTATATCTAGATAAAAAACGGGGTGGCAAGCGTCAGCGCGTCAGCGCGTTAGCGCGTACCTATGGCAGTTTTGTAAAGAAGCTTGTTATTTCCAGGGATACACCTTGTCGCTCCCTCGGCGTCGCAGCGTGGCTTATGCTGCTGTCTTCGCCCATAGCAACGGCTCAGGATGCAAGGCGGGAGTGAACTTCTCCTCCGTCCTCTCTCGTTCGGTCCGTTGGTGAAGTAAACTCAGCGCTATCGGCAGACACCTTGACGATACTCCGACATCGCGAGACTACGCTATGTTTAATGCGCCTCGTATTTTCATCCTATGTGCTCGGGGTTTTATAACCTCTCTAATACAAAGGAACAGTTCACAGTGTAATGTTGAAGCCGAAATTTCTCTCGGCCAAAAGTCTGGTTGGCGTCCGTCGAGTTGTCCGGCCCGGGTAGATTTTCACCAATCGCCCGCTGCGCACCCGTCTCTCTCATGTTGACCATTTGCCACCTTGACTCTGTGCCCTTCTCTAGTCAAGCCCGGTGTTCTCGAGGTCTGTTCATAGGAATGCAGCTCGGTGTCCATAAACCCGCCGTTGTGCATAGGAGCCATTAACCACAATGGATTCCGATAAACAATGTCGCTGTCACTGGCTTTAGTTGTCCGAAGGAATGCCGCAGGTGTCTCTTGCCGCCATACAACTGCGATGCGCGCCTACACTTTGTCACCCTGCCGTCGTCGGGCTTTGTAACATTCTTGCGCTTCTTTTGTGAGCCATCCTTCTTGCCCAGATGGACGCGCCGACTGTGGAATTCGGCTTTTGTACTCCCACAATGATTTTCTCTAAGCGGGTGTAACAGTCGTGAGAGGCGCCGGGCGATGGGGTCAAGCATCCCCTCGCGCCACTCCGCTCGTCGCCATCCGGCTCCAAGCCTTTGTTTCGCTTTGGCTTGTTCGGCGGACGCCGCACACGTGCACGAGCCAGACGTTGGAAGGCATTCCGTAGAGAAAACCCTACAGCGGGTTCCTATGCGGCAAGCAGATTTGTTACCGTCAAACGCAAAAGCAGCCGAACTCCCATGGGAGTTCGGCTCAGGGAAGGAAACGGTTGAGCCACAAACATCAGACATGGGCGATAGTATCCACCGACACCACGTCGCGCCAGGGCTGAGGACTTTGTTGAATGTTTAAAGAGAAGACGTTTTCTTCCCCACCAAAGCATCTGCGACCCGAGCCGCTGAAACCGCCACCGTGGCGAAACAAGCGATAAGTTGCTGCTGTCCGAGAGGACCCAAGCACCGATTGCAGACGAACAGGGTAAAGGGGGTGCAGTGAATGGCAAGTGGCAGGCCGGCAGCAGAGCACGAAGCCAGTGTACAGTGGTACTGGCTTCCGTGCAAACGGAGCAAACAAGCCTCGCGTGTTTTTTTTAAATCCCACGTTGACCACCAAATGAGGCGTCTTTTTTTTTTAAATGAACCTAATCCATAAACCAAAACTAAACCAGATAAAACTACCCTGCCAAGAAAATCCCGACAACTTTCCCCTAGAAAAAATGTGGCAAAGAAATAGTTGAGGCAATGCCCTGCAAACGGTTAGGCAGATCTTACTTCGTATAGAAAATGAGCCAGACTTGCTGTGGCACGGATCAAGGAGAGCCAAATTCATTTGCCCAATGGGATTTCGCTTTTGGTGTGACTGTTGGGGTTGTTTAGTGGGTGTTTTCATCAGACTTTTTTTTTGCTTTGCTGGCTTATCATGAGTTCAGACAGCAGTTTGGAGATCGGCGAATGGTCTAAACGTCTACGATAACGTGAACCGAAGTGATCGAAATGAAACTGAGAGATGTGAAACTATCATTTTATCTCGTCTTCCTCGTCTTACGGAGTAAATCTGGTTATTATTATTATTAATATTGTGGACCAGGTGGACCAGGACCAGGAAACATGATACCTTTTGCAACCCCAATTGTCTGCGTGTCTTGTGCCCTGTGTTCCGACTGCAATGCACGTACAATCGGTACTCGGATTACCTTGATATATTTAATGATTGCCCTACTCTGTTTCGCAAACATGTCTGTGAGTTTGTATTGGCGTAACTGCCAACTTTTCTTATTCTGCATTTGTCTTTTATCCTTGAGTTCATGCACTTAAATGACTTTCATTCCGTAACTTCAACATAAGCTATCCTTTCGTTTTTTTTGTATTTTGTATTTTATTTTGTATTTGAAAGATGTGTACATTATGTTTCGTGTGTTTCTGTTTCCGTGCGCCAGCACAAAGGCTCCCCCGGCTGTTCCTGGGCACGCAAATAAATGATTGATTGATTGATTGATTGATTGATTATTATTATTATTATTATTATTATTATTATTATTATTATTATTATTATTATTATTATTATTATTATTATTATTATTATTATTTTTGGCCGCATGATGGCGCCCAGTAAGGACAAGTGCCTTCTCTGCTGCCTCGCTTTCTTCAGCAGGCAGGAGTTTTTTCGATGTTCTGCGTGTAAACGCCGTGCGCACGGAAAGTGCATTGTTCTTCCGGACGAGGAACTGCAGCGTTTGATCTCCGGTGAGCAGCCGTTCGTCTGCAATCTGTGTGTGGCTGCGGCGTCACCCGCTAGGCCTAGCGACCCCGGTGACCAAGCCAGCGAAGACGGTGAGCCAGCGAACATCCCGGCCAAACGAGTGGCGTCCCCTGTCGGAGCAAGCTTCAACCCTTCGGCGGACCTACGCGCAGAGGTAGCTGCGTTGAAGAATCTCCTGTCCGAAGCCTGCGCCAGCCTCTCTTTTCTCGGGGATGTTGTCACCGAGCTGCGCGAGGAAAACCGGCTTCTTCGACGGGATAATGTGGCTGGGCTTGCCCAGCAGGCTGCAATCGTCGCTTCCCTGCGCGAGGAGGTTCGCTGCCTGCGAGGGGAGCTCGCGCGTCCCCCGCCTTCTCCGCCTGCTTCCCCGAAGCCTGCTAATCCTTTCATGCCGCCGGTGACGTCACCGCAGTCTGGTATCCCTACGAGGTCGTCGTTCGCCGAAGCCGCCGCCGGTGCAGCTGGTGAATGTGCCCCCTTCCTGTCCTCTACCACCGCTTCGCCGTTCGTTGACCGCCCCAGCAGTCAACCTGCTACGGCCTTGAGCACTTTGGTTTCCCCTTCGGTCCACCCTCTGCCCCCGCCTCCTAGGTCCGACACTGCGTTTAATGGCCCGCCGACGAACTTGCAGAAGAAAAGGAGCCCTCCCCGCGTGGGTGCGTCGGAAGCTTCTCAGTTGGTTGTGGTACACCGACCACCCAGCTCCAGGGCCATCTTTGTTTCAAAACTGTCGGCTAACACCACATCTGCTCAACTGTTGGCCCACTTGTCAACTGTGCAAGTTACGCCATTGTCCTGCAAACGCCTTAGGACTAAGTACGACTCCTATTCTTCTTTTTGCGTAACTGTTAACGAGGAGTGTTTTAGGCGCCTGAGCGACCCGTCTATGTGGCCAAAAGGCTGCCTTTTCAAGCCGTTTCAAGGCAAGGTCCACCCTGGTATGCTGCACAGCTCTGAAATAACTGAAAATGATCAGTAAGTACGAGAGTTTCGACATATACTATCAAAACACTAGAGGTCTACGAACTAAGTCCTCTGAATTTATTAGAAATATTGTATGCTCTAAATTTTCTGCTGTTGCCATTACTGAAACCTGGCTTTCCGATGATATCTCGTCTTCCGACTATTTCCCTTCTAACTATCAAATCTTTAGAAGCGACAGAAAATTAACTGGACCTAAACAAAAAGGTGGCGGGTTTCTCGTTGCCGTTGATCATTCAGTGCAGTGCATGCGGCGTGCTGACCTCGAGACCCTAGACGAATCAGTCTGGCTTGAGGTAGGCCTCACGAAGGGCGAGAAGCTACTCATCGGTGAATTCTATATATCCCCGGATGTATTACCTTCTGAATTTAATCGAACACTCACATCCATAGAAAATGTCTCAAATGCACACTCCAACCATAAGCTCATCATACTTGGAGACTTCAACACCCCAGGTATTCGCTGGAACAGTCTTTCCTTTGAGCACAAAAACCATTATGCAGCACAGAAATGCAGCATGCTATTAGATTTTCAGTCGTTCACCTCCATGCAGCAGTTTTGCCGCATAGAAAACTCTTGTGGTAATGTTCTAGATGTGTGCTTCTCAAACTTAGAAAACGTACAAGTGTGTGCCTCCGAAATATCCCTTGTGCACCCCGACAAGTTTCACCCTTCTCTTATTGTCTCTGTCTCGGTCGCGACCCAGCATCGCTCTGGCGGTGTTGACAATTGTTCAGTCCCGCGATATGCTTTCAAGCGTGGAGATTATGCTGGGCTGTATCACTTTTATTCATCTGCTGAATGGTCTAGTGTTTTGGATGTCAATGATGTTGACGAACAGGTTCAACGTTTTACCGAAATAGTCAGAAGTGGCATGGAAAAGTATATCCCTTGTTATAAGCCTGTTCCTTCCAAATTTCCCCACTGGTTTTCTAAAGAACTTCGAAGTTCGCTTAAACTTAAGGATAGCGCCCACAAAAAGGCCAAGCGTTCTGGGCTTGACAAGTGGAAAGCGGAGTTTAGTCAGTATCGCTCACTTTGTAAAATCCTCTACCGGCGTGACCACCAGCTCTATATAGAATCGTTAGAGGCTGCTGCGTCTCAGAAACCGGCTGAATTCTGGAGGTATGTACGCGGCCGTTCTAAGGCGTCTAAAGAACACGTTAGCCTGCTTAATTCCGATGGTGAAGAGGTTGAGGATGTTGCCACCAGTTTTGCTCAGTACTTTCATTCTGTCTTTCAACTGCCAGATGGTAACGACGAACGCCTATCGTTTAATAACTCTAATTTTAACACACTTAGGTTCGATGAAAAAATTGTCAATGATAGCCTTCAACGGATGAAACCATCATTTTCCTGTGGTGCAGATGGAATTCCAGCAGCCCTCATGAAGGCTTACGGCAACATTTTTGTGCCTGTCTTAACTTCCATTTATAATAACTGCTTACTTTTAGGTAAATTTCCTCGTGCATGGAAGATCGCTCGAATTTTTCCAATATTTAAGTCTGGTGATAAGTCAGCCGTTTCTAACTATCGCCCGATCTCACTCCTTTGTGTCGCCTCAAAACTCTTTGAGTCAGCTCTGCACAAAGTTCTTGCTGCCTGCGTCAAGAACGTTGTGATACCAAATCAGCACGGCTTTTTCTCGGGTCGATCGACGGTCACAAATCTTGCAAGCTTTATGACACAGGCTTCGGCTGCAGTTTGTGAAAACGGCCAGTTGGACGTTATTTATTTTGACCTCAGTAAGGCGTTTGATGTGGTGAACCATCAGTTATTAATTAACAAGCTTGCTAAGTCCGGTGTAGACGCAAGCCTTGTTGCCTTGTTGTCCAACTATCTCCTTGACCGGTCCTTTTATGTAGATGTTAACTACAAAAAGTCTAGTGTTTACCCTGCAACAAGTGGTGTACCCCAGGGTTCCGTGCTGGGTCCATTACTGTTTTCTGTCTTTATCAATGATGTTTCAACAGTGTTAACAAACTCTTCTTTTCTTCTCTATGCTGATGATGTCAAACTATTTAGGCACATTAGCGGTGTTCAGGACTGCTGTGCCTTGCAGAGGGATGTGTCGGAATTATCGGTCTGGTGCAGGAAAAACTGCCTAATTTTAAACCCCACTAAAACAAAGATTGTCACCTACAGCCGGAAAACCCACCGTCTGCTGTTTTCCTACAGTATTGAGGGAGCTCCTCTGCAAAGGGTTGAGGAGATTAGGGACCTAGGGGTGCTTTTCGACAGTACCCTCTCTTTTTCTCCTCATATTAGGCTCATCACCCGGCGAGCACTCCGAAGCCTTGGAAATGTGTGTCGGATTACAAAGGAATTCTCTTCTCCAGATCCATTTCTAAAGCTATACAATGCAATATGTATACCACAGTTAGAATATGCTTCTGTTGCCTGGAACGGCATCTCCAAATCTAGTAGTGAATTAATAGAACGTGTGCAGAAGAAGTTTTTATCCATATTTAAGCACTGTAATCACAATCACAGTTTTCATCCTGATTCTGACTTACCCATAGTCCCTTCCATCCCTTCCTTGAACTACAGACGTATGCGTGCAGACCTTACATTTCTTCACAAAATTGTTCATGGCGACCTTTCTTGCGCAGACCTGCTTAACTGTTTAGAGTTTAGTGTACCACAAAAGCCCACCAGGTCGCATCGCCCGTTCTTGACCGCTGCGCGCAACTCCAATCATTCTCCTGTGCGCAGAATACAGAATTGTTACAACCGCTTCTTTGAACGCCTTGACATCTTTCAGAAATCCTTTACAATTTACCGTACAGCGCTGTTGAATACAGTATGTTAAACACCTATGATATGTCTGTCGCTCTTTTTTTTCTGGAATTTGGTTTCTCTGCGGTTGTGTCTATCCAACTGATAGTTGCCTATTTTTGAAACTGTTTACTGTCATTTGTTCGTATTATCATTTGTCTCTACACTCCGTTGTTTTTGTTGTATTACTGTCAAACTTTGTTGCTCTGCCTGTCGTGTGGCCTTTACGACAGGCAGAGCAACATAGGCATCTTCTTTTTTTATTTTTTACCTGTACCCAGGCTCCGCCTGTGCTTTATTTGTCATTTTCACTACTTCAATTTGTGTGTCTTGTCGCTTGTTTGTTTCTTGCTATATGTTTCTTGTATTTTGTTTTCATGTAACTACCCGTGCGCCAGCACTCAGGCCTCTGGCTGTTCCTGGGCACGTAAATAAACATGATTGATTGATTGATTGATTGATTGATTGATTATTATTTTTCTGTCATCTTCACTACTTCAACTTGTGTGTGTCTTGTCGCTTGTTTGTTTCTTGCTACATGTTTCTTGTATTTTGTTTTCATGTAACTACCCGTGCGCCAGCACTCAGGCCTCTGGCTGTTCCTGGGCACGTAAATAAACATGATTGATTGATTGATTGATTATTATTATTACTCCCATATTTCTCATTTACGTACCTCAAAAATTAGCTGCCGCTTACAAGCCATGAAAAATCCCCCCTCTCTCTGGGTACGAGCCAGGTGAAGAAGATCATATGAGCAGGCTTCTTGTGAAGCGTTTTGGAAATTTATGGCAAGGCAATGAAGAGCTTCATGAGTGTCTTCAGGCGTGCTCAAAAAAGTACCCTACGGAGCAATTCGAAAAGAACTGCTAATGCTTCGAAGAGGACTCACCGGCTCTTCATGTATAGGCGGTATTCATTGAAACGTTTACCGGTCAATTTCTTCGCTTGGCAACACTGGAAATGGCCACAGACATGGCCGCTGCGCCACGGACACGGCGCGGCTTGGGCCATTGCGCCCGCACGCCGAAGAAAACACCGGCGTGCGTCGTCTGTTCCGTTCCAATCCGATTCTAAACGGTGGCATCAACAGAGATGTTAATAATCGCACTCATATTGAACTCGAGGCAATACTTTGCGTTCGGTGACGTAGAGTTTCTAACGTGAAACACAGTCATGTGTTTCACAGTCGTGCTTAGCATGGACAAGTGCCGCCATCCCGCGGAGCCTGACGTAACGAGTGACGGCGCACCACGGCCGGACTAGAGCGGCGGCGCGCGATGTGTTGATACGGCCTTCGCAGCGGCGGCGAGAATAGTGCAGCCCAGTCTCGACGTAAAGTTCCGCCACCAACGCGCGCACGCCGCTGCTCTAGCCCGGCCGTGGGCGCACTCACACGGTTGCATGGAGAAGAGGGGTGCCTGATCGGCGGGCCGTGCGCACAACGTCGCCTAGCAACAGACGCTTGGCCACAGATATGGCGGCGCACACTTGGTTGCCTGCATGCATTCCACGCCATTGAATACCGGCTATAGTTTTACTGTTCTTGAAGCACTCTTGCATATGTTTACGGCCTTTTTTGCTTAAAACTCTATCGTACCGTTCATGAAAGTAAATTGCAATAAATTTTTCATAAGAATGCCGCGCCAACTTGACTGTTTCAATTGAGTACGAGCCAAATTCGAACTTATCCTAATATTGCTCAAATCTCCGCATAATTCCAATTACTTGTCGTCATAGATTTCCCCTAGCTGACATGTAAAACATGCGATTCAATAGTTTTGACGGCATTGCATTCAGGTCCGGTTCCAAACTTTCGTTTTCCCCCCTCCCCTTCAAATTCGCGTTAGGCGGATTTGGCTCATTTAGAAAAAACGCCTCAAATAGCTATCAAGACCAGGATTTGTATGGCGGTGTTTTAGAATGTGTATGAGGGGAGAACAGAGGTGACGCGAGGAAAGGGGGGTATGGACCAAAAATGTCGGGTTGGGTACGTCCCTGATGTGAAGTAAAACAGAAAATAATTCCTATTGTCTCCTAATCTTTGTGTGCTTTCATGAAGCTTCCCTGTATTCGCCTGTGTGTAAGTTGAAAGAAGATTGGAGACAAATGAATTGTTACTGGGCATAAATCAATTTGTTAGCGATGTCCAAGAAATATTTATTCGCTAACAATTGCTAGTCCTAATGTGTACCATGTGTCATTGCAATTTCGTAGAGCTCATTGGAGGCAAATTGAATGCAGAAAGTTCCCGCCCCCTCCATTTTACGTAAAACTTTACAGAAGAACAGTCTCACTTTCCCCATAAGTTGTGAACAGGAAATTTTCTCTGCTAGAAACTGCTCTTGTTCAAACTTTTTCGAGAAGGCACCTGGTGTATCTCTACCCTCTTTCAGCTGCTCCGAGCCTTGTTTCATAGGATGCGCTCTTATTTTGTCTCAAAGAAATAAGATAAGTGTTCCTGTAAATTTAAATTTGACCATCATTAGATAATTTTACTTGGATATTCCAAAACTCCATCCCGGCTACATAAGCTGCTGCTCCACTGCATTATCTTATGTTCATAATATTTTACATGAACATTTTTGCCTCCCTTGTGTGTGCATTGTACTAATCGATGTCTTACATGCATATTCGCAGCATTCACGCAGGTTGCAAGTATCCCAGAGGTGCTGCACTGGATTAACTGCACCGACGTGCCAATGAAATGTCTGAAAAAACAAGGGCACTCACGGGACATTCAAGCCAACTGCCGTGCAAGGGGTGAAGGGCCTATACTGGCAGAAACTAAGCTTGCCAGCTCACGTGAGGACTTTAGCCTAGCCAGCTGTCTCCTTTGGAACAGGTGTCAAGGAGAGCAGGCTCTGTGATTGGCTGCAAGTTAAGTAAGTGGTTATTTGCATTAAGACATTGAGAAATTTAAAAAATAGCTAGCCTGTGATGCTATAGAATAATGATTAGTTGCTGCTGTGCAATAAATAAAAATAAAGCATTGCCGGGCATGCATTCACAAAGATACAGGCTGAATACAGCAGTATATTTTGGGCTTCATTTAAAGCTTTGTTTCCTGTGTCATGCATTGGTCCTATTTCCATGCTTTGTTATGACCAGCTGCATACTTTACAAAACTAATCTTCCCAGGGGTCTCTCACAAGCAGTGTTTATGCTACCTCTTGGAAACAAACATACCCTAATGCCTCATTTTCATTACCAGCCTTTGTTTGGGCTGTAACCGCAATTTTTTAGCTCCGAAGATTGTTGTGTCATTCCTAATGCTAGGGGAAGTTTGGGGAGGAAACATCTAGGGGAGAATTATTAAGAAATAATGAAAGAACTGAAGTGGCTACTCGAGAGCCCTAGTCCACAGTCGGGAAATACAGGTGAAGCATTAGGCACAGCCGTCAAAACTCATCCGGGCCTTGGAGAGGGAGCGCATTGCCCGAAAAAAACATTAGTGAGGTTGAACACAATGGCGTTCTTGCCTCCGGGAGTGAGGAAGTAGCTGCCGCCTTCGCCAACTAATTTTTTGCAAAAAAAGCAAAAACTCACTTGAATAGAATCAAGCACCCATGAAGAAAGCATACTGTAGTTTTCAATTTTTTAAACCTGTTACCATCACTGTATATTCTTAGCAGTGCAACTTGTACGGGGCTTTTGCATTTTGAAAAATTGTCTAGTGAAATTAGGGCAATTTGACCTCAATAACTGTAGCTAGAAGCAAAAAACACATCAGTCTTATTACTGCATCAGAACCCTACAAGATAAAATGGACAGGCATCACATTACAAGTGTAGGCATTGTTTGCCACAGAGTGAATTTCTCTTCACTCAGCGAGCAATGGAACGGAAGATGATAGGTGTGACGTTAAGGGACAAGAAGAGAGCGGAGTGGATCAGGGAACAAATGTGTTTTAAGGACATATTAGTAGAAATTAAGAAGAAATGGCCGCGGGCAGGGCATGTAATGCGAAGGCAAGATAACCGTTGGTCATTAAGGGTAAAGAGTGGATCCCTAGAGGAGGCAAGCGCGGCAGGGGGCGGCAGAAAGTTGGGTGGGCAGATGAGGTCACGAGGTTTGCGGGGATAAGTTAGCACACTGCAGGACCGGGAGAATTGGAGATCTATGGGAGAGACCTTTGCCCTGCAGAGGGCGTAGACAGGCTGATGAACCTGCCGCGGTGGCTCAGTGGCTAAAGCGTTGTGCTGCTGAACACGAGGACGCGGGTTCGATTCCCGGCCGCGGCGGCCGCTTTTCTGATGGAGGCGAAAAGAAAAAATGCCTGTGTGTACGATATTTCGGCGCACGTTAAAGATCCCGTGGGGGTCAAAAATAATCCGGAGCCCTCCACTACGGCGCGCCTCATCGCCTGCGTTGCGTCGGCGCGTTAAACCCTACAATCAATCAATCAATCAATCAATCAATCAATCAATCAATCAATCAATCAATCAATCAATCAATCAATCATGATGATGACGATGATGATGAATTTCTCTTCTAACTTGTGCCTGAAAATATATCCCTGCAGCACTTGCCAAGGTCACCATACTGATTCTGACGCACACACTTGTTTAGTGGCCCACATGCAACTTATAAAGCAGAACATGTTAAAAGTAATGCAAACAGGAGCCTCGCTTCATGGAACTGCAGCCACATTCCTCTGCTGCATGTTTTGCGAGCAGATACTAAGGCTTGCCATTGGGCTGCTTGCGTACACATTTAAACTGGAAAAACACTGCGTTAAAGAGGAGGGGGTACACGTGATAACACACAATCAAATTAGTTAGTTTTAGTGCAAGGCGTGATAAATATGCAAACAACACATTACATGGGCTTACATCAGATGTGAGCCTACTTATGTAAGCCTATAGCATATGCTCGTCGTATATTAATCATGCCTTGCAAAAAACCTAATGAGTTGATTGTCCATTCTCATGTGTGCCCTTCGTTCTTCATCCTTGGTTAACGGGCTGTTTTTGTAGTTCAGGTAGATATATTAGCTGCTCTTCTCTGTTGGTGTCCCCAGAGCCCTTCTATTTGCATAATTCACCTGCAGTTTCTGAATGGGTAGAAAGGCCAAAATGCTAAAATTGGTGAACGTCATGGCTCTCAGGCCACACCACTTCTCATTTACCCTACCCTTACATGAGTGTGTATGGTAATTTAGTAATTTTTACTTGACTCATTAAGTTAAGCATAAACCAAGTTGCGCTTGTGCCTGTACTGTTAAATCAAACCCGTGGAAACGGGCATAAAAGAAGGTGTGTGCAAATAATAATTATTGTTTTTGAAATGAATACAAAGCAAATATTTTATTTGAATAGTTGTGAATTGGAAAGAACATTTTCAAATCGAAGTGAATATTTTGCAATTTACAATAAGAAAGCTGATTATTTCAGTAACTTGCCCTTAGAGAAATGAACGGCTGATTTAAAAAGGGTATGCAAAAAAATTTTATGGCATAAATCGAACATACAGAAGCTGGCCTGCTGCGTTTACCTTTATTATTGATATGATATTTTATATGGGGACAAATTTCATCTCGTGTGGTGACCTCAGTCACAGGTATTTTAGTATTAGTGTAATGAGGTTATGTTGTCTGACAAGCTGAGATTAACGCATCTCTCCTAAAATATATATAAACAGCACTTCTATGAACGTTCATCTCAAGAAAACTCAAGTGTATGGGGCAAAGCATCAGAAAGTTAGACTATTTATGAATCCTCACAGGCATGTCCTCATGGCATCATGACATCATGCCTTTGCAACCATCCACTCGCAAGTCCTTTTCAACAACATACTGATTTTATTTAAAAAACATTTTATGCCTAAGCAATTTTATGCCTAAGAGAAGCTTAACAGAAACTTATTAAAACAATTGAGACCAAAACTGCTACAAGTGCGGGATAACAAATTGGCACGGTCAGTCCCCAAACTAGCTTCACGATGGCCATGGTGTGAATTCCTTCTTATCAAGAAAGCTTTATCTCGCTGTCTTGGAGTGCGAAGCTAGTCAAGTTTGCTGTTTTCTTGTGCCATACATACAAAAAAAAGGAATGTTACGGTGTTTAAAAAGATGGACTGTGCACGTGATTTGATCGGAAAACTGGGGACTGTGTCAGTACGCAGCTAGACTCTTATCTGTAGAGAGTGGAGGGGGGCAGATTGAGCATGGACACATTATCATGGTGCAAAAACGAGAAGTCTGAGGGTGGAGTTAGTCCATCGCCAAGAAGATAAGAGGTCCTTCCCAGAAGCACCTTCCTCCTGCCCCCCTTAGCCGCAAGTCACCCATGCTTTGCGGGAAAGCTTGTAATTGATGGTGGAGGAAGCTGGTGCCTGCTTGTGACTGTCGATTACAGGCACTCAAAGTGCAATACACCCTATGGCCAACTAGTAACCCGTTATAAAGAGTATATAAAGATGACCGTGTCGCTTGGGTACCTGAACGTGAAAATTTTGGTGTATCTGTCTGTCTATCTGTAGGACAGACTCTCTCTGCTGCTGACTCAGTCTGTTAAAGAGTGTATAAAGATGACAGTGTATCTTGGGTACCTGAACGGGAAAATTTTCGTCTGTCTGTCTGTCTGTCTGTCTGTCTGTCTGTCTGTCTGTCTGTCTGTCTGTCTGTCTGTCTGTCTGCCTGTCTGTCTGTCTGTCTGTCTGTCTGTCTGTAGGACAGACTGTCTCTGCTACTTACTCTGTCTGTCGGTCTGTCTGTAGGACAGACAGACAGGCACAGTGAGTAACAGATACCTGCAGAGTAGCGCATACTTGCGGACGCATATTGGACAAGGCTTTATAAAAGGTCTATCATATTAGTTAGTCAACAAGTTTGATCAATGAATCGTGCAAAGAATTAGCCTGCAAGCTCTAGGCAGGTTGACCACAAGAAATATGTGTGCACTCTCTGAAGCCTAGCATACTATTACAGGCCCACAGAGGAGCACCCACTAGCTTAGGTGGGTTGGACAATGCTTTATAAGCTGGAATTCACGGTGAGTTGGATGAACACACGCTCAAAATAACAAGCAAGATCCCTCTGGCCTGCTTAATGTTGCAAATGAATCAAATAAGGCTTCCCCGTGCAACAAAAGCGAATCTGCATCACATCGTTTCTATTTTTTTTCGATATGATGTCCCTTTCGAAGGAGTGAAAAGACGTCCTGCCCTTATTTATTGTGCAGTGCATAGCAGTGCGGAGACGAGTAATGGTAGTGGCGGCGGACATGCCAAGGCACTGGTGGGGGTTCCTGCATGGCAGGGTGTGAGCGTGGTGTTGGCGGCTCGGTTGTTGGATTGCGGCAGGTGACCACGCTACACGTGCTTCATGCCTTGCGACGTGTGACTCAAGGTGGAGTCATACGACACTTTGCTCTGGCGCTGTGAGCATCTTTAGAAGCCATACGTAAGATGCTACACTTTACTATTAAAGGGACCCTGAAAAGGGTTCCAAAGGCTGCAGTTTTATGCGTGAAATCGCTAGAGCACTACTTCAAGGCACGTCCTCCCACAAAAATGGTTTGAAAGCGGGAAATACTAGTCCAGTTTTTGTATTAGAAAGTGCTAATTACTAGGCCTGGGGCTTTCGCCTTCCTCTTGCGCCTTAAACTGAGGATGCTGTGAGCTCACTAGCTTGGAGCAAGACCACCTAGGGAAACCTATAAAGGTGGTCCCTCCGTGCCCAGTCCGTATATAAAACTTCCGGCTTAGAAACGTAGTAGTTATTCGACCGCCATTTTCTACAGCAGCGCAGATAATAAACCCTAGCACAGTTTTTCACCACAATATCATCCCCTTTCACTCATGTCCAACTGTTTTCACAAAAAGTTCCGTTCTTATTTTTATTTTATTTTTTATTTGTGGTGACAATTAAGCTGTAGTGGTGGCAATGATCGGTTCATGTGCACAGGTCGTCACCCCTCGCCGCGTTGCGGGCCGTGTGGGCAGGTGTCGTGAAATTGGTGCAAGGTCGACCCGTGCGCTGAGCATTTGTGCATAGAGAAAATGCTCCATGCTTTCCCGCTTTATTTATTTCTTGCAAACAACATGTTAAATCTACAAACTGACGGAGATCACCATTGGTCCTTACAAGGATAAGCTGCTCCGGAGTGAAGCGGTGATCTCACGTGCACGCATGCACCTCTGCCTTAGCTAAATGGTGGCTGCCAAAACCGCTGCCGAACCCACCGATAGCGACGCTGAAGTGCTGTGGGGGTTACTGCGTCACAGCTGCTGTTTGGTGGCGAGGGTTCAAATGAAAACTAGGAAAGAAGAAAATGTTTTTGTCGCTTGTTTGTGTGGCCCTTGCAGTGCATGTAGGTGCAATATTTGGTTGATATTATCTTGGACGTGTGCTTTAGAGATTGCGCGCGTGAAATCGTAACTTTAGCAGCCCTATTCAATCCCCTAAGACCTTGGCATGCTGGGACAATGCAGCTCATTAAACTTTGGTGTTTGGAATGGGCATTCGAAATGGTTCCTTGCCAGTGGTGCCACCAATGTTTAAAGGTACTGAAGTGAATTTGTCAAGCTCCTGTTTTTGCTTGCACTTCGTAGACTTGCTCACATAAACACACTTTTCATCGTTTATCTGTTTGATAAGGCGGTATTTATTTTATAAAGCCCAGAAGTAAAAAAAAATATAATGCACAGTCTGCGACGGCCACATCAATTACGGTAAAGTAGTGACGTCCTTACGAGGTGCTACGTGATTGGATGATGTCCAAGATTAGAATTCAAGCCAGTTTTGGTTTCGGTTATTTGAAGCAACAAGCTTGGCATACGACATTATCGTTGGCTGGGAATTCGCAATATCTCAGTAACCGGCATACTGCGCTTCTGCCATGTTGTCGGCTGTAAAATGCATAAGATAAGCCTACCAGCACGCCTTGGAATCGTAACAATCACTCGCCGAGGCGTACGCAGTGGATGAATTCCCTCCGCGCTACCGGAGTGCACTTTTCCTCCACCTTTGAAGCTTGCCTGGCTTGTGTCTGTATCGCAAGACGCATTTTCGCACCAGGCCAAGGGTCGGCTGATTTGGGACTGTGCCCGCAAGCAGTTGGTGCTTAGGGCGACACTACGCCAACGCGAACTCACCAGCGCCTTAATCAATGTCAGTCTGCATGTGTTCTGCAAACTCATTTGTGGAGCAATGAACGTTACCGCACAAAAATGGTGAATTCAGTATAGGAAACATTGCCCAAGAACAAATAAATCAACTTCAAACAAAAGAATGAAGAAAGAAAGAAACATGCGCTATAGGGGATTCGATCTGGCGATCTGCGAAACAATATAAGTAGTGCTCCAGACCACTCGGCCATAAGCCAGCCCTGCAAGGTACGGAAATATAAAGTATACAATGTATTGCCAGTTTACATTTTTATTTAGTTCTTGCATTTCAAGCAGCTTAGATGACTATTTCTTGAATAGCGCTCATGCAGTAAGCGTCCTCCAAATTTCTACAAATATCTGTAGCGGCTGCATTCCTTCGGCGGAAAGCGTTTGCAGATGTGTGGTCGTTCTGCTGACCGCTGTGCTAGTTCACCCAGAGCAAAAAGTGCTTCCTAGCTGCACTTTGTTTTTACACGGTACGATAAAAGTTTCGGTTGACTTTAATTCCTCAGTACCTACAATAACTTCGCTGACTCTTCTTCCGCCTTCTCTAAGGCCAATGCCTCATATTTTTCTACTAGAGTACCAGTCAGCGAAGCGTCGCATGTACGCTTGTGCAGCGCTTGTGTGGAGCAACCTGGACGTGAAGCTTGATACAGTGTACAAGCTAACAAACTAGAGAAAGGCAAATTCGTCCATTCACAAACATGTCGTTGCTTAGTTTCAGCTGAGCAAACAAATTGCGACAACCCGTCGGCGGCCGGCGGAACGCTGGGCTGGCTGACTCTGTCGGAAGGTCGGCGTGCCGTGCAGTAGCGCAGTGAAGCCAAGTCATCTCCTCCTGACGTCACACGAAAACGCCACAGAAAATGGGCGAGGATGCAGAGAGGAGGACAGCATTTTGGAATTAATTTTTATACAAAATAAATTCGCGTAAACGCACTCAGGGTGATCGAAACATGGCCTACGGACTCCGGACTACTATTTGCGCTAGTAATCCCGCAATGTTTACAAATCACTTCAGTGTCCCTGTAAAATCGTTACCGTGGAAACAAAATTCCGTTTTGTAGCCTGTTTCTTATTTGGTTCGTGAATTACACGGAATTCTCAAATAATATCCCAACAAAGGCTAATCCGCCTTCTGTAGAGAGGTTCTCACACGCGCGAGCGGCGATTTCTACGCGTAGCAGACGGCGCGGCGCGCCCGCACCGCTGGACCTAATCGGGCAACAACACTCTAATGTTTCCCGCGCGTCGCCCGCTGATGGCGGTACTTTCGCAGGTCCATTCTAGTTCCAGTGACTTTAGCTCCGCAGGTTGTGGGGGGAATCCGGAAAGGCGCAGTGGTGGCAGTATTGATTTTCGGAAATTCGGTTCTGTGCACTGTGTTGTATGTTTATGCCGAGATGCAAAGGCAACCCGAGCCAACGGCGCGCAGCCGGCGGCTCGGCCCGCCCGACGAAGGAATTACGAGGGTGGACCCGGGGAGGGGAACCGAAAAATAAAGGCACTCTCAGACTGGACGCCAGACGTGTCGGTTGTACGTTTCTCGCGCTCCGCGAACACTACATGAAGGCACGGGACTCGGATCCTCCGTGATTTAGAGCCGGGAGAAACGGTGTGGATAAAGAACCAGAGCAAGACTGGAACGGTGCTTTCATCGGCGGGGTCTCCGAGGTTTTACATTATGGAGACAGACACAGACCAACTGAGAAGGAACCGAATCCACTTAGCCCCAGTCCCTGAAGTTGAGGTTCCACACTCGTCGAATGAATCAACGCCTGGGAGAAACCCGCCAGCTTTGCAAGATGCAAGGAGACGTGAGGTGGGAGAAGCGCCGGTTTACGACGACCAAAAGCCGCCAGAAACAAATGAACCCCAGGAGAGCTCATCCGCCCCACAGGGCTACAAGACACGGAGTGGACGCGTAGTCAAGCCTGTCCAACGCTTGTAAAAGGGAAGGCTGAGAGGGGAAGATGTGCTGTGTGTTTATGCCGAGACGCAAGGGAAACCCGAGCCGACGGCGCGCAGCCGGCGGCTCGGCCCGCCCGACGAAGGAATTACGAGGGCGGACCCGGGGAGGGGAACCGAAAAATAAAGGCACTCTCAGACTGGACGCCAGACGTGTCGGTTGTACGCTTCTCGCACTCCGCGAACACTACATGCACGAAACCAGAGACTCGGGTGGGCGTGGAAGTAAATCAGAGAGCAGTTGGTAGACTGGCTGTCGGGGTCCATAGCAAAAGTGATTGATTGAATGTGGAGATTAACGCGCCGAAGTTGCACCTGCGCTAGAGGCGCGCCATAGTTGAGGGCTCCAAGCGGTTCAGGTGGACATGGACTAGTCGTCCTTTGTAGCGTGCGCTACAAAAGCTACTGATGGCTTGGTGTCCCACTCACCCAACCAACATCTTTCCGACTTGGCGGAGTTGGGTTCCGCTCCGGAGAAACGGCACTAGCGACGTGCCAGCTTGGCGACCTCGCTCACCTCGGACCGCGATGTGCAGACGACGGCGATATCATCCGTATACGCTACAACGCGGAGTAATTTGGATTTGGAGAGGGGTGCATGGACGTGCAAAATCAGACAAAAAAATCATGCGCCCCTTTCCGTTTCCATCATTGCCCTTAGAACCCTCCCGCAGCCCAGGGTCGGCATCACAGGCATAACGAAGTAGTTCCCACCCAACAAATTTGGCAGCTGCAGCGAATAAACTGATAAACAGAATTGATAAAAAAAGAAACTGGAGGAGGAGGAGGAGAGAAACGTTTATTGGAGCGGAAAGGGCTGTTGTGGGTGGGTTTCCGAGTCCGGATAGCCGCGAGTCGTGGCAGCTGCTCTTGCCCGAGACACAAGGTTAACCTGCGTCTCTAGCAGGCAGCTGGTCAGCTCGCACTCCCACTGCTCAGGGAGGGGGAAGGGATGGGATTTGGGTGGTAGGGGCAGGCCCAGACGAGGTGGTATGTGGTGTTGGGGGTTTTACAGGATGGGCATTCGTAGGGGTACATGGTTGGTGATATGTTGTGTAGAATTGTTGTATTGTAGTATGTCTGGGTTTGTAGTCGTTGCCAAAGGCGTGCGTCGTTGGTGTTGAGAGATGGATGAGGAGAAGGGTAGACAAGGCGATTTCGACGGTAGTGGTACAAGATGTCTGTGTAACGACTCGGGAATGGGAATTGATTCAGGCATTCCGGTGGGTCTTCTCTGCCTTCAGGGAATGCCCGGGTAGTTAAAGGGGCGCTGACACAAAATTTTGAAGGCGAGATAACTTCGGAGATAGACTGGTGGGAACACATATACATCATCTGCAAAATATCAGCGGCGAATACAGCCTAGAACATATTTAAAATCAATTTTAAAGTGTGCGAAACGCAACCGAGCAGCCAGCAGAGGACCACGCGCAATCGACATCCCGAGGATATTGTGTAAATAAAGAACATCCAAACACGGCACGAGTTTGTGTTTGCCGCTTCCGCACTGCCGGCGTTTTTCGCCGGCTCGCCCGGCTCGCCGCTCCAATCGGAGGGCCGGAGGGCGGAGCTTCTGCTCTCGAGAACGAACGACCCGATCGTTGGCGGCGGAGGCGCCGTGATTTCGTCAGCTAATCGGGCAGCTGGCCGCGACCAAAGTTTTACAGCGATTCCAGGCACTCTGTTTCTATTACTGTTTATTACCATTGGATGCGAAAACGCGCCGGAGGCACCAAAAGCCCACTGAGCTAGCCGCACGGTCGCTGTGCAGGCGGCGGCCACGGCCGCGAAGTGGCCCAGGCCGGCGCAGGTAGCTCGAGTGATAGCTTGTTACCGCTGCACGAAATTGTCCCCAAGTCCCGACCATGGTGGCTTACATGAGAAAGGAGTTAATGATGCGATGGCGGGTTGCATTGAAAATTGTCATCTGCACTGCTTACGAGCGCGCCACTCGAATATCCGCCGCAGTGCTAAGCCGAACACATCTGTAGGCGGACCTGTAGGCAGACCGGCCGGCTGCTGCTCCCAGCGCGCGTCGTTCTCTAGCACGCCCACGTGCGTTCGGTATTTTGTCTTTTTTTTTTGTAACGCTCGACGGCGGCACTAAACGCTTAAACAGCTAGCTCTGCTGTCAAAACGTATCGGTTTCCGGTTTTCGACGCAATGACTGAGGCTGTCCCGACCCACGCTCAATAACACCCTGTGCGTTCCTGTTCCACACAGTCTTACTAGTAAACTAATGCGAATAATTTACGCATAAATCGATTAATTCATTTAATTTTTTCAGCCGACTAAATGGAGAAATAAGGCATCCGTAGTTCCTTGATATAGATCCACACATAAGCACCAAA